>NC_042620.1:140289245-140636611 GCF_901001135.1 Rhinatrema bivittatum
AGACATGGTTGATAGTTTTCAGAATCCCTATCATAGGTCAACTGCTAATCCAGATTTTTGCCCAAACCAGATTAGGTTTAATGACCTTAGCGTCAATTGTGACCCACAGAACCAGAGCTAGGAGGTATGAACCATGTAAAGATCAACTTGACTAGTCCTTATGTAGATCAAATAAATTCAGTTTAATATATGTTTGCATGAGTTCAATAATTTCTTATTGAAAGAATATTTTCTTGCAAATTGTTAAAAATAAAAAGTAAATAGTAATATTTTACTGTTAAATTTGAAGTGATTTTTAGATGGGTTAAAAAAAGATCAGTTCTCACCTTTGAACCAGGAATGCCAGGAAAACCAGGAGGACCAGATAAACCAATAGGACCCTGTAGGACAGAAAAAAACCTTCTATATAGAATGTCATATAGTTGTAGTATATTTTATGCATAGCATAAAGACTGATTTGGACTGTGTACTAGAATTGGACTCCCCAAGTGTGTTATTGGTCAAATTCTCCCATGGTGAACAGATATTATAGCTGTAATTCAACAGGATCCATGCCATCTGTTAACATACTTTAGTATCCAATGGCAAGGTGTAAATACTGTCAATAGCAGCTGGCTAATGAGATCCATAGGTGGCACCTTAGAAAGCAATGGCAGTAGCAAAGATTCCCATAGACTGGCTATGGGAACCCCATGCTTATTTAATGACTGACAATAAAGATAGACAAGCCTGACTAAGTATCTGAGGCCACATAACGCGGTCGCTGTCCTCAGCACAACAGAGAGAAGAACCTCCCAACAATGGCTGATTGACTACAGCAGCACTCAAAAAAAAAATGTAGGTCCATATAGGGCCTCATTTTCCAATATCGCATTGGTAACGCATTAGGGGGCGTTACCAATGCAAATGAGGCTTCTTTCGTGCAGTGAGAAAACATCGCGTGCGGCGATGTTTTCGCCATTCACGAAAACAGTAGCGCAATTCATGATATTTGCAATTGAATCATTGCGGTCCACGATAGTTCCAGACAGCCCATTTCAGGCTCTGAGAGAGAGAGAGAGAGAGAGAGAGAGAGAGAGAGAGAGAGAGAGAGAGAGAGAGAGAGAGAGAGAGAGAGAGAGAGAGAGAGAGAGAGAGAGAGACTTACTATAGTGCCTATGCCCTAGACAGGTATTTTAACCCCTATGGGAGGGCCACCTTCTAACTCGGGGTGGGGATTAGGTATGAGCGTCGGGGGTTGGGGGCCACTTTCGCATTCCACATGAGACCTACGGAAAGAACAGTGGTCTCTAGTGAAGATTTGCTGGCAACAACAAGCTAGGTGGAGAGAACGTAGCCCAAATCTCTTCTTGGAGTGAGCTTCCTCACTCCGACGGCCAGCAAATCTTCACTAGAGACCACTGTTCTTTCCGTAGGTCTCATGTGGAATGCGAAAGTGGCCCCCAACCCCCGACGCTCATACCTAATCCCCACCCCGAGTTAGTAGGTGGCCCTCCCATAGGGGTTAAAATACCTGTCTAGGGCATAGGCACTATAGTAAGTCTCTCTCTCTCTCTCTCTCTCTCTCTCTCTCTCTCTCTCTCTCTCTCTCTCTCTCTCTCTCTCTCTCTCTCTCTCTCTCTCAGAGCCTGAAATGGGCTGTCTGGAACTATCGTGGACCGCAATACTCCTTTACTGGCCTGTAGCACAGTCTGTACCGCAAATTTGAGGGTTGTAGTTGGCAGCTGCGCTAACACTGCGGCTGTTTCGCAGCACACGATAAACTGGTTCCCGCTTTGCATATGCTCCGCCCCCTGAATACCAAATTACTAATACGAGATTTGTGAAATTATCGCACGCGGTAAACTGCTTTGAAAATGAGGCCCATAGTTTGCTGGATGTCCCGTGCATTTTGAATGAAGAAACCATTTTTTAAATTATTCACTAAAAAAGCTTTGTTTGCATGAACACATATAAACATAAAAAATAGGAGGAGGTTGGTTGGTTTATGATTATAACATGCTCGAAAGAGGCAGGGTTGCCTACACGATTATATGAAACCCCAACCTACCACCTAAAAAAAAAATTTTTTGAGTGCTGCGACATCATAATCCCATTTGACGTGTAGGTTATTAAAATCTGTATAAATTTTTGTGAAATTAGATAAAAACAACGAACATATACATAGAAATAGATATTTTCACAGTGAAAGAACCTGTGGGTTCTCTTTTTGGATATATTGTTAAGCCTGAACTTAGCCAGACAAATGATGTTGAATATTGGGCCTAGAGTTTTTAGGGCTTGGGTAAACAGCTAATAATATTATTATGCTTTCTGTAAATAAAGCTGAAGTCTTGATAACTCCATAAGAACTGTGTAAGTGTACTATTGTTGATGTAAATACATATACCTTTGTCCAGGGGAAATGTCAGAGTTACGGCTGCTTATGATAAAGCAATCTTAAGGGAACACAAAAAAAAAAAAAGCAATTCTAATGAAATAAAATATATTGTAAAACTTACCACTGCTCCAGCCAGTCCAACAAGCCCATTGGGACCACGTCCACCCTAAAAAAAAAAAAAAAAAAAAAAAAAGAGATAGCTACAGTTTTGTAAAATGTACATTTATGGGAAGAATTCCCAGTCATTTTTTGATCTCATCAAGATCTTTGGTCTAATGTTGTATTTTAGCCAAAAGCAGACAGTATGTAATTTCTTTAAAAACTATAAATGTTGATTTCTATAGAGAACAAATAAACTGTATATAAATTTCAAGACTAGCACAAGAAGGCCAATAATAAGGTCCACTTACAGGGGTACCTTGTGACCCAAGCCGCCCTCTCTCTCCTGGCATCCCTCTAGGGCCCTTCCAAGAGAAAGTGTAAAACAAAAAGTGATGATTTACAACATGGTATAAAATGAGTAAACAGAAAGTTCTTTTTATTCTCATTATCTTCTCTGGGGAATATTCTTATAGCAAGATATTTTGTCATTTATTTTAGATTTTCATTTTTTTTCTTGCGCTCAAGCTGACCTCCAGTGTTTCATTTCCTTATCGCTGCCATTTGAATTCAGAGTGAGTTTTAGTGGTAGTTGAAAGGTTTCAGATGCTGTATCTTGTCACTCACTGTCAAGGTGTGCATTACCAGAGCCGAATATTGGCATATTCCCTACTTATGATCTTTATTCCCTATCACAGATCTTTAAAAGTGGCACCATCAAGGTTTGTAGGGTACAGAAATTTGGAAAAGGACGGATTTTAGTACACTAATGCAGGCAGTAAGTCTTTTAAATAAACAATAAATAATGCAATATGTGTGTATATTTATATCTATATCTACATATAGATTATTTGTAAATAGTGCACAATATTCAGAAATACTGCACACTATTATGCCAACAATGCTCAGTTTCCAAAATATAAAAAATGGGAAAAGATTAACAAAAATGAAAATCAATCCCCAAACAACATGACATAAAATAATATTTTTTTGGCCTGCACTCCACTAGAAATAATACAATATGCAAAGGTGCCCCATTGCACCCCAAAACAATTTAAAATTATCAGAATAGATTATCGTTAGATTATGATTTAACCCTTTCAACTGTATCAGAAGGACATCACAAGAAGTTCTGTTTATACTAACCGGAGGACCATTTCCTCCCATAGGACCTGTTGGACCAGATTCACCCTAAAATGTAGAAAAGAACAGACATTATTTTATAAAAGAAATACATTTTAATGCTTTGGACTTTTCTTAGTAAATAATAGAGCTTTCATAATGAAAAAATGTACTGTAGCATTCTGGCCTTTAATTTTTAACCATACACTAAAATTACTAAATTGAACCCCTGTTATTTTTAATATACTATTATACAGTCTCGTACTTAATGCAGGCTTGGTTAGAAGGTCAGACTATCAGATGGCAGGTATTTGTTTGATAATACAAGCTCAAAATAGCATATAAAATCTCTGCCAGGCAAGAATACAATATTATCAAACTTTTATGAATTTGATGGTTTTAAATTGCCAGAGGCAAATTACAGTTCCAGATGGAAACTAATCTGAATGCTGACTTTCAATCATGGTATAATTTAGTTTAATATTGATGCAATGTACGGTTCTGGTTATGGCGCAAAGCTCAGGAGTCTCATATTGAGATTTCATCACAGCTGCTTTGTCACTGTGCAGTCTTGAACATAGTAACATAGAGATCCATATTCAGCCATAACTGGCTAACTAATGGTGTATATTTGGTGGCACAGCTACCCCGCTGAATATACCCTGAATATACCCTGCTATCTTAAAGTTAGCCGGTTATGTGTAACCGGCTAACTTTAGGACAGCCTTACGGCCCAACTAGAGTTAGCAAGATAAGTCATCCAACTAATTCTGCTTCTCCCTGGAAAGTCCGTATCCAGCTTAGGGGGGTCATTTTCTATTGCTTATCGCGTGCGATAAGCGGCTATCGCACGCAAAAAGTCCTTTTTTGCGTGCGATAGCTTGCTAGGGGCAGAGTCGGGGCGGTGAGGGGAGGAGTTGGGGTGGCCTCGGGGCGGACTCCGCGATGTCTTCGCTGGCGGCGATAAGGTAAGACACACTATCGTCGCCAGTAGCGCGCCAAATAACTACATCTTTTATGGTGTCGCTATAAGGTGCGAAAGCCAGCAGCCGGCGCACCGCAGTGGTGCGATGGCTGCCGGCTTTTGCAGGCCCTCCCCCGCCCCCATTTTTGCAGGATTCACCATTCCGCGAAAAAATGGTGAATCCAGGCCTTAATTAGTTACCCAGCTAGAATTTAAAAGGATGAGGGCTGAATATAGCCAAGTAATCCAGTTAGAAGGTTATATATTATGTTATCCATCTAAATGGCATTTGAATATGGACCTCACTGTAAATGACAGCAGATAAAGACCAAACTGGTCCATCCAGTCAGCCCAGCAAGTTGTTTAGGGCTGTAACTGCAGGTTACCCTGATGCATAAATGTTACACCAAGTCACATCTCGCTTTCTTAGGTTGACCTTGAAGCACATTCCTTAGCATTTATTTCCACTTTCCATTTATACAGTATAAACCTAGTGAGTTGTAAAACATTGTATGAGAAAGCCAACTTAAATCCATAATTATCCTATCATTTTTTAGTGGTTTTTTAGTTAACCTCAATGATGCCAAAACATCTAATGCTCTAATTTGACCATTTATTATTATTATACAGCACTATAGAATATAAAGGAACTGTGAAATAAATTGTAAAAATACTGGGGCATTTATTCTAGCAATCTTAAAAGTTTCACTTCGCAGATAACTAACTAAACTACAGTACATGACATTGAAAATCATGCTCTTACATAAAAGAAGAACCGTTTATTCACTAATTTCAACTACACATGCTTATTGTGCTCATTAACAAGTATATTTTCAAAGGGCTACGTGCGTGGCTGGGCCTTCGGAGCAGCAAGGTAAAAAAACAACAAAAATTATTATAGCTAGGAAAGGGTTAGGAGTTGGGGAGGAGAGGGGAAAGGGTAGGAAGGTTAGGTAGGGGTATAAGGAAGTTCCCTCCCAGTCCGCTCCTTAATTGGAGAGGGAAAGGGTAGGAAGGTTAGATAGGGGTATAGGGAAGTTCCCTCCCAGTCCGCTCCTTAATTGGAGAGGGAAAGGGTAGGAAGGTTAGGTAGGGGTATAAGGAAGTTCCCTCCCAGTCCGCTCCTTAATTGGAGTGAACTGGGGAAGCCCTACTCGCGTCGCCATGCTCTGTCTTTTAAAATTCCACCCCCCCCCCAGGCATGTGGAGGATACAACCTGCCCGCATATGAATGCACAGATACTAAAATTTGCCACACATGTGCACAAGAATATCGTATTTTATAACACATGTGCGCCAATTGTGCACCTTGCGTGTGCTGAGCCGTGCTGCCTTCCCCCTAGCCTGACCTTCCCACCCTTCCCCTACCCTTTCCCCTCCTAGCCCTACTCTAACCCCCCGACCTTTGTTTTACCTTTTGCACCTGCCGACCGACTGCCAGCACGCAATCCCCGGCCGTCTGCCGGTGCGCGATCCCCAGCACAGCAGCAAATGGCCGCTGTGCCAGGAGCCGCTGACCCTGCCCCTGCCCCGCTCCCGGACCACCCAGGCCCCACCCCTTTTTGCAAGCCCCGGGACTTACACGCATCGCCGGGCTTGAATGACACCCAACTAGATAAGGATATGGTAGCAGAGATGCAAGCAGTATGCTTTCCCTGCTATATGGGGGTTTTTTATATTTATTTCATGAATGTTTCAACATTTGTACAAATAAAAAGAATGTGATAATCCAAAGGAAAACGGGAGTCCGTGTCATTCTTTATAGTGTAGCGTGCCATAAGACAAAAGTGTAATCAAATGGCGCAAGTGAAATCTCCACCAGTCTATTGTTTTAACATGGGGTTTGTCCTCTCCCATTGCAACCAGAATTCCACAACCAGAATTGTGGCTGGGACCCCAATCTGCCAATATATACCTCTGATCCTGAAGAAATATCACTGGTTGCCAATTAATTGGTGGATAAAATGACAAATTCTCATGTTGGTATCTAAGGGCCTGAATGGCCTTGTACCTACTAGTTTTTTTCATTCTTCCTTAAAAATGTATTGTCCTGTGAGGCCTTTAAGATCTATGACCCTGAATTTACTGAATGTCCCGTCATTTAGATTAATAAGACTGGACAAGTCCTACAAACGACTTACGGCTGAATTTTAAAATGGCCGCGCACGTAAAAATTGGCACTTACACGTGTGGCCAGGTCGTGTGCACACCGTGCGCATTTTCAAAAGGGCCCGGCCACGCGCATAAGTGCTGATACACACACAAGTGCCGGGCCCTGAAAAAGGGGCAGGCCGGGGAACGAGGTCTGGGCAGGGAGGGTTGGGGCAGGACAGAGGCCGGCCGGGAAAGCAGCCATTATACGCTGTTCTGGGGAAGCCCGCACTGGCAGCTGGCCGGTGTGCGCAAGTTGCTTCTGCTCCAACGAAGCAATAAGTAAAAAAAATGTTTTAACTCTTTTAGTTAGGTAGGGGGTAGGGGTCGGGGCAGAGAGCGGAGAGTGGAAAGGGAAGGAAGGTTAGGCAGGGGGATAGGGAAGTTCCCTCCCAATCCGCTCCTTAACTGGAGAGGACTAGGAGGGAACTGGGGGAGACCTGATCGCGTCGCCGCGCAAAATTTTCTAAAATTCACCAATCCCGTGCACACTGCTCGCAGATGCTTGCACAGATTATAAAATCTGGTGCGTGGCCCATGGATTTTATAACATGCACGCACTGGCGCACCCGTTATAAAATCCGCACATCCATGTGCGTGTGCCGGGAACCCCATGCACATGGACATGCACACGGACTTCTTAAAATCTACCCCTTTATGTCCAAGGCCCAGAACTTTGGAATTCATTGCTTCACTCACAGGCACAGTAACTTTCAAACCAGCAGGCAGTCGTTCTTCGGCCATTTTATAATTTGCATGCATTGCATGTTATAAAATAGCCTGGGCTTGCACACAATTTTAAGTGTTTGCGCACCCAAGCACATAGATGGGGTTTCTACCATGCAATTCATGGTATTTTAAAAAAGGCACGCATTCACACCACGACTAATTTCACCAATTCATCCATCAGTTTGCCTAGTGTTGAGCTAGGTCCTTCAGGTTCCCTAGTTTAATAGCCTTCACTCCCCCCAGTTAACCCAGACCCTTTACACTCCTCTGAAATGGCAGGGTTTTTTTGTTTGTTTTTTGTTTACAGTTACATTCTATTTTTAGGGTTTTTTCTATTTTTAACCTGATTCCTGTAATTCTATTTAGGCACAAGGCACTAACTAACTTCTGATTACATTAAGACAATGTGCATGTCTATCTACAATATGTATGTCATGTTGTAAAATGTTGTGATCTTCATTTGGAACAGCAGTATATAAAATGGCTAAATAAATAAATAAATAGATAAATAAATAAACAACATCTCATATGTGACCAAAAAGGATGTGAAATTAGAGAGGTGCCATTCTAAACTCATACATTATTTTCTAGCTTACAAAAAGATGTTTGAAGTCAAACACCCATAAGAAAATGGATGTTACTATTGTTGCTAACTAATGTCGAGCATATGACTTCAAAGAAGAAACAGAGGCCAATATTGAAACAGTTTGAATGGGTAAGTGTTGGGCTTAGCCAGACAAACTGCAGGTTTTAAATGTCCCGCCACTCTGAATGCCTTCAACTTATCCAACTATGCCATCATATCCAACAGAGAATGAAAGGTAAAGCAAAAAGATATTACCTTTGATCCAAGAGCTCCAACTTCACCTTTAGGGCCATCTAAACCTTTATGTCCCTAGGAGTATAATAAATCATAAAATTATTCATAATGCTTAATCTTTAATATATTAAAACAGATTATCCTGTCCTCAACTCATGCTATCTGCTAGTTCAACAGTGCATTCCAAGTTTTCTGCTACATTTACTTTGTGTATTGTCAGAAACATGACTAGAAGCTACACAACTTGCTTTTCTGTGAAAAACATTGCATCCTAGGTCCTGCAGACTTAGGGAGTCATTCATGAAATTATATTAACTCATTAACATGTAAGCTACCAATAGTATTTGCTGCATGTTAAAAGGAGTTAGTGCAGAAATAACAGGTGCAATGTGATTTTCCATGCATTTCCCAGTCCACAAACCCAATGCAACACAGATATGGTATGGTAATGAGCTGCTTTGCAAATTCATACAAAGCAGCTCATTGTTATGCAAATCAAACATTGCTTGCATTTCAGTGAAGGAGGTGTAGTTAGCATTCCGATGCTATTGGGGGAAAGTTAATGCATGAGCCCAATTATCTTGAGGTTAGCACGTAAATGAGCTGCCTAGCTCCAGAATTCCTTCTGCATCTATCAGCCATCTTACTAGATAAACGAAGCTTGACCGACGTGCCGCAAATGCGCAGTAGAGACCAGCTCTACCGCGCATGTGCGGGCGAGCACGTCGGTCTGAGCCAGCGTCAGAAAGAAAAAAAATGGCGGCGTCCAGTGGCAGCAGCGGGCGGCGACGGCGGTAGCGAGCGGCGGCGGTACCGGCAGCGGGCGGTAGCGGGCGGCGGCGGTAGCGGCCAGTAGCGAGGGAGGGAGAAGAGAGAGAGAGGGAGGGACGGAGAGAGAGAGTGGAAGGGAGGGACGAAGAGAGATTGGGAGGGAGTGACTGAGTGAGGGGGAGGGACTGAGTGAGAGGGAGGGCGTGGGACTGAGGGAGGGAGTGGGACTGGGAGAGAGAGGGAGGGAGTGGGACTGAGGGAGAGTGAGTGGGACTGAGTGAGTGAGAGGGAGGGAGAGAGGGGGAGGGAGTGACTGAGTGAGAGGGAGGGACTGAGTGGGAGGGAGGGATTGAGTGAGGGGGAGGGACTGAGTGGGAGGGAGGGATTGAGTGAGGGGGAGGGATTGAGTGAGGGGGAGGGATTGAGTGAGGGGGAGGGAGTTGGGGGTAGGGACTGAGTGAGAGGGAGGGAGGACTGAGTGAGAGGGAGTGAGTGGGACTGAGGGAGAGAGAGGGAGGGAGGGAGTGGGACTGAGGGAGAGGATGGAGGGAGTGGGACTGAGTGAGAGTGAGTGGGACTGAGTGAGTGAGAGGGAGGGAGAGAGGGGGGAGGGAGGGAGTGAGACTGAGTGGGAGGGAGGGACTGAGTGAGAGGAGAGGGAGGGTGGGGAGGAGAGAGGGAGGGTGGGGAGGGAGGGAGGTAGGGGGTGGTGAAGAGTGAGGGGAGAGAGAATGAGGGGGAGGTGAGAGACAGAGGGATGTAGCCCGTTTTAACGGGCTTAACGGCTTGTGAGTATATAAAAATCCCTGGGAGGCTAGTGGAACCCCTTTTCCATCTGCTGGCAGAGGTGCATAGCCCACTGGTCCTGAGTCCATCTGTCTACATGCTAGGAAATGGTCCATTATTAACCACTTTCCAGTGCATTTTGTTTCTCGGGAGAAAGAGCTAAATAATAGGGATGTGAATCGTTTTTTGACGATTTAAAATATCGTCCGATATATTTTAAATCGTCAAAAATCGTTAGGGCCACGATACAATACCAATTCCCCCGATTTATCGTTAAAAAATCATAAATCGGGGGAAGGGGAGGGCAGGAAAACCGGCACACTAAAACCCCCTAAAACCCACCCCCGACCCTTTAAATTAAATCCCCCACCCTCCCGAACCCCCCCCCCCCCCAAATGCTTTAAATTACCTGGGGATCCAGCGGTGGTCCAGAACGGCGGCGGTCCGGAACAGCCCCCTCAATTGAATCCTGTTGTCTTCAGCCGGCGCCATTTTGCAAAATGGCCGCCGCAAAATGGCGGCGGCCATAGACAAAAACGATTCGACGCAGGAGGTCATTCCGGACCCCCGCTGGACTTTTGGCAAGTCTTGTGGGGGTCAGGAGGCCCCCCCAAGCTGGCCAAAAGTTTCTGGGAGTCCAGCGGGGTTCAGGAAGCGATTTCTTGCCACGAATCGTTTTCCGTACAGAAAATGGCGCCGGCAGGAGATCGACTGCAGGAGGTCGTTCAGTGGGGGTTCCGGACCGCCGCTGAACGACCTCCTGCAGTCGATCTCCTGCCGGCGCCATTTTCCATACGGAAAATGGCGCCGGCCATACGCGTATAGCCTGCGCCCTTTTCCGTACGGAAAACGATTCGCGGCAAGAAATCGCTTCCTGAACCCCGCTGGACTCCCAGGAACTTTTGGCCAGCTTGGGGGGGCCTCCTGACCCCCACAAGACTTGCCAAAAGTCCAGCGGGGGTCCAGAATAACCTCCTGCGTCGAATCGTTTTTGTCTATGGCCGCCGCCATTTTGCGGCGGCCATTTTGCAAAATGGTGCCGGCTGAAGACAACAGGATTCAATTGAGGGGCCGTTCCGGACCGCCGCCGTTCTGGACCACTGCTGGATCCCCAGGTAATTTAAAGCATTTGGGGTGGGGGATTTAATTTAATGGGTCGGGGGTGGGTTTTAGGGGGTTTTAGTGTGTCGGCTCACGATTTTAACGATTTTCACGATAGTTTACACACCCAAATGGCAACAATACGATTCCCTCCCCCTCCCAGCCGAAATCGATCGTTAAGAAGATCAAGGACACGATTCACATCTCTACTAAATAAGAGGGAACAATATTGGGTTTATATACTCAACATAGTTTTCCTCATGGAATGAATATTGAAGTTGAATGGGACTATTTTGTGATTTTGGACAATAGCATATGCACTTTTTTTTTTTTTTTTTTTTTTTTTTTAAATATCATGCAAACTTTTCCGGTTGAGGAGGAATTTCTGGGTTCAGCTGCTTAAATGTTGCCTCTGTTTTTGCTTGTATTTCAGAATAGGTAAAATATTTGATTAAACATCAGATCCAATTGCACATCCTTGTTCCCTTTAGCAGAGATTTTTTAAAACATCTACCATATCAGATGAGGTTTTGTACATTAGCTTCTTCGGATTTTCTAAAGTTTTTCAAAATGTACTAAACATACTTATGTGAGACTCCATCTGCCTATGATTAAATTGTGGACCAGCAAGTCAAAAGCTCTTCTTTGTCTCCAGTACCTTATGATGGCACAATTATGTAAATTACCCAGGAACCTTTAAGAATCTATTGTTCTAGTTATGTTAAGGTAGGAAGGGCTATTTATTTTTTTGACCATTACTTTAGCCCTTTCCTTTTCTTTGGGACTCTTTTGGTGCTATTTTAACTTACACACAGGCCGATACGGTACAGTGCGCTGTTAGCCGGCATTTGGACGCGCGTTTTTGACGCGCTAGCTTTACCCCTTTATGCATGTTGATGGCCCTATTAGGTATTCCCGCGCGATTCAGTAAGTAAAATGTGCAGCCAAGCCGCACATTTTACTTTCAGAAATTAGCGCCTACCCAAAGGTAGGCGCTAATTTCTCTGGGCACCAGGAAAGTGCACAGAAAAGCAGTAAAAACTGCTTTTCTGTGCACCCTCCGACTTAATATCATGGCGATATTAAGTCAGAAGTCCCGAAAGTTTAAAATAGTAAAAAAAAAATTTTTGAAATAGGCTCGCGGCTTGAAAACCGGACGCTCAATTTTGCCGGCGTCCGGTTTCCAAACCCGTCGCTGTCAGCGGGCTCGAGAACCGACGCCAGCAAAATTAAGTGTCTGCTGTCAAACCCGCTGACAGCCGCCGCTCCTGTCCGAAAAGAGGCGCTAGGGACGCGCTAGTGTCCCTAGCGCCTCTTTTTACCGCCGGGCCTAATTTAAATAAATTTATTTACTGTATCGTGCGCACAGGGGAGCGGGCGCTCTCCTGCGATTTTTACTGTATCGGCCCGACATTGCACGGCACACGGGACTCAACGAGCCTACCAGGGAGTTATACAACTGCAAGGGTGGTCAGTGAGAGGGCAAGGAAGGTTTGGCAGTTTGGGGGGGGGGGGTCTGTAATGCTTTGGGGGGCCAAATGTTGAGAAAAAGGGGTTGTTTTGGGGGAGGGCTTGTGCCGCTATGTTTTCATTTTTCTCTTCTTTTTTACCTGTTGTGCACTGGGGCCGCCTCTAGGAGTAGCAGGAATGGGGAGATGGGATGGGGCAGTTAGCTACAACTCCTGCACATGAAAATAATACACCTTGTGATTTTTCAGGCAAGCTGTATTATTTGTTAGCATTAAATTACCTAGTAATGAGCTGTGTTGCCTATATTTGCAAAGTATTTGTATGCAAAGCAGCTCATTACCATACTTGTGTTAGCAGGGGTGAAAAATGTAGCCCACATTTCAAATATCATGTGGTATCACTGCATTAAGGCATTTACCATGATGTAAACACCTAACACAGCTAAGAAAATGACCCTCTTAGGTTCTCATCATCTTTTCCTTAGACTACTACAACCTGCTTCTCATAAGTCGCCCACTAATTTGAAGTGCAGGATCAGATAATTTTATACAGACACTGCTTGAAGGGAGCGTTCATTTTCCCTACAGTTCAGTGGCAGTGCTAACAGGTGCTCACCAGTCGACCAGGTGCTCACTCCAAAAATAAATAAATAAATAAATCCTGTGCTTTACAAAATCTGTTATTCAGGCTTTCCCATATTTTGCCCTAATTCTGTAACACTCAGTATGCAGAATTTTATCTTACTCTTGCAGAATTCATGACTGGCCTGGTCTCCTTCCCGCTCCTTCAGTACTAAGTCACCCATCCACACACTCCAGCACTATCTCCCTCTCCTGGCCCTCATCCTCACCATCCCTCAGCAATACAGGAAAGAGTGAATGGTCCTTCCCCCATCTGGCCGGCAAAACAAAAAAACTCTGATTCGTGTTTTTACGTTGACTTTTTACCATTTTTGATACTGTTGTAAGAAACACTGATAAATTCCCAGGAAAAAAAATAAAATATGAAAGATCCTTGCCATCTGATGTACGGTTGGAAAAGCATCACTTACCACAAAATGACATGCTGGTTTGAGAAAGATTTGTTTAGACACACCCAGCCACATCTTTTCAGTAGAAAGATGTAATATGGCAGCAACACTGTCCATAAGGATTTCTACATAATATATTATTCCAGAACAGACAGGATATGATTCTCATTTACCGGTGGCATCAAATGATAGAGTTGTGAAAGAACCTCTATGAAAAATGTAAAGATGAATGCTTACTCTGTGACCCTTTAGACCAGGAAGACCAGGAGCACCAGGGAACCCCCGAACTCCCTAGAACCAAAAAAGAAACACAGCAACTACAATTAGATAGAGTTAAAAGTAAAACAAAGGAGACTAGAGCTCATAATTATTCATTTTGATTTATGAATGCCATATACTACATCATAACCTTGTCTACAGTTCTTGCTTTTATATTCTAGAACCATATCATACAACTAAGATGCTATGCTTTATATCATTCAAAAGATATGCATCTCGGCTGTCTGGTAATTCAAATGTGTTACACACTATTTCATTTCACAGCAAACAGATGCAGTCACTTATTTTCAAGATTTCAACTGTTTCAATCTCCATGGCTGCACAAAAACAGTCTGCATCTCCAGGGCTCTCTCTTTCTGCTTCCTTCAGCTCTATGTAGCGTTGAGCCATCACCTACAATGCATCATGGGAATTGGATGCTCCTGGAAACTAAAATTACTCTCTTCTTTTAATTGTCTTTTGACAAACAAGTTATCAAAAAGGTATAACACCAGAGTAACCTGACAGAGTGGGCAAGAATTTGGATTTTTTTTTGTGAATTTTATATCATTGCTTTAGAGGATGTATGTGTATGTGCATATATTTTGCCACACAACAAGCCAATATTCAGATTCAAAATATACAGGCTCTGTGTGTTTGACTAACAGCTGGATTTATGCGAGCTAAATAATAGGCATGTAGAATGCCAGTTAGGAATCCTGCTTAGGGATCTGGTCTCCTTGAGGTGTTATGAGACATGAGAAGAAGTCAAAAGCATGTGCACATAGACAGCAAGTTTCCAACTGGCGTGCGTGCGCACATTTGTGTGCATATGTTGGCCTGCACCCAGGGATGCGGCCATTTTATAACCTACATGCACATGTGCGCACATATTATAAAACAGCCTGGCTGAGTGCATATATGCACAAAATTTCAAGTGGGCGTGCACATGTACACGCAATTGCCGTTTCTACCGCATAAATATAGGGATATTAAAAGGCATGCACAGACTATTCCCAGTTTTCCCACGTTGTCCCCGATTCGCCCAGTTAAGAGATAGGTCCTCCAAAGCCTGCTAAGTTTAACGGCCTTCACTCCTCCCAGTTAGCCCCGACCCTTAAAACCCTGCAGATCTGCCTAGTTTTCTCTCTCTTTTAATGTACGCGTCATCCATAGCAGAAGTAAAGTTACACGGCAGGGGGTCTTGGCATGCACTGGGTCATCTCAGTATTTACACGCACATCCTAGGTTCACGCCCTGAAGCGCCCATGCTCTGCCCAGACTGCGTCCACACCCCGTGACGTTTGGAAAACT
Organism: Rhinatrema bivittatum; assembly: GCF_901001135.1. NCBI lineage: Eukaryota > Metazoa > Chordata > Amphibia > Gymnophiona > Rhinatrematidae > Rhinatrema > Rhinatrema bivittatum. The sequence goes on from NC_042620.1 coordinate 140,304,241, forward strand.
TTAGTGATGTGAACATTTCAGGAGATATGCACATCTCTCAGCGGCTTTTAAAATACACTCAGCGTGCATGAGCTCGACTTCTTCACGCATCCCCTAATTTGATCTCCCAACAATTCCAAAGTCACAGCTTTTCATGTTTCCGTTAAATAAAATTTAATTTCAAAATGATGTTGAGCAATATATGTGTGTGTGGTAAATGTCACATTTTTTAAATATTTCAGCGAGTGTGGTTTTGTATTGATTGGATTATATTAATGCTGTACTGATGAGTTATTTGTACTTGTAGCCTGCCCATCCCTAGTGAGGGTGGGATTTGGATTGGGCTGATTTCTGAATTACTAGATCTACTCTTTATTGTACTGATGTATTAGGCTATTGTTAGATAATTTATCATAATTTATTATTATGATATATTTTGTAGTATGTATTTGTTGTAAATCATTTTTGATCAAGGAAGGTGGTCAATAAGTAAAATAGAATAACATAACTAAATTGTATTCCATTGAATGCATGCCTTTTATAAATATACACATTACAGTAAAGCAGAAATATCTTACTGCAGATCCTGGAAATCCAACCTCCCCAGTTTGTCCCGATCTACCAGATTCACCCTAAAAAGGAAGACAATATTTTAAAAAATTTTACAACACTGTTTGAGTATTTACAATATATGGGCTTTTATAGTCTTTATATATAATACCTCTATATGAAATTCAGGTAGCATAGATATTGTATTATGGAAGTCCATTCCTTGATAATGCAATATGTGCAAACAATGTGCTGGTGTCTCTTGTTATGTAACTGTGTGGTAACACACATCTTTAGCAGTCCTGGAAGCCAATCACGTGTGCAATGATGACCTTATATAATAAGATACACTATTGACTTCATCTATGATATCACTATAAAAAAAAATCTATTAATGTTATAGTTGTGATTTCTTTATAAGAAGGGACTGGGGACATTTTAAAAAGTGCCACAAGGTCAGGTTTTCTGTGACCAGAGCTGTGTGGCTGATAAGACCACACAAGGCATGGCTGCCACTTCAAAGGGCTCTGGGAGACCCATGCACTGGAACGGTCTAACCTCACTTCACTGTGCACTCAATCACTGCGCACAGAAATACAGATAATGGGTTGCCAATCAAGCAAGCAATTTGCTTGACTGAACCATCTCTGCTATTCACAGCATAAATGGAATCTACAGTGTGCACTAACTTGTCCTCATATGAGTTTGAAATGTGTTTTACCAAATGCTTCTGAAATTCAAATAAGTTGCATTTCAAACTCACTTGAGGCAAATTTAAATGAGGACTGTGTCACAAAGCTGGATATTTTTCAACATGGAGGGCAATTCTCATAGCTATTTGCATAATCAAGCAATGGATTTACCACATAAACTGGTTATCTGGAAACCGCCTTCCCTCAATCTGCCTGAGACTAAGCACGATGCTCCAGACAGCATGCACGCATCTAGCTCCATTTGGGGGAAGGGGGTGTTTTGGGAGGGATTGGAACCTGATGCATAAAGGCTGCATTTTCTAATCTACCAGCCAGAAAAGCAAGTGCAAATCCCCTGTGGGTTATTTGCACTACTGCCAGGTTTCACAGGGAACGAACATGCGGGTGCTTGGACTTTGAAATTTGTGTAAAATCAGCAGGTAGAAAACCCTGAACGACTTTTCACAAAAGGAGAGGGTTTGCCAGCTACATGTATTAATTGTAAAGAGTGCAGTTAATGAGGCACTGATGCAGTGAAGGCAGCTACGTATGTTAAATAATAATGCTGGCAGTAATGCAGTGGATGAAGAGGGTGTGACAGGACTGCAATCCATCTAACAAATACAGAGGTTAGCTCTAGGGGCTTTCACGTTTGGCTGGTGACTTTGCTGAGCTTACAGAAATGAATGAGTGGCTAAGCTCATGGAAACAGCAACTAAATCGAATTCACATTCAGCCACGACATGCACCATGCACCTCCAACGTGGCTCTTTTTCTAAATGAGTGATAATGATACAGTGAGAGAGCCTGCAGCCCCACTCCTCTTCTCTTTCCATGCACTTCATCTTTAGATAGGAAGCGGCCACTGTTCCGGTTTGTGTAGCTCCTGTCTCGCTCATTCTCCTCACTGCTGCTCCATCATGTGCTTCGTTCCTATGCCTTTACAAGCGCCTCCCTCAAATGCAGCTAAAAGTAATGCATGCCTTAGAAACCTGCAGGTACTTTCAGCTGACTGAGAAGGCAAATTTCCAGACAGGACTCAGTAAATCACTAGTTACCCCATTAATTTCTCTGAAAATTGCTATGTCCAAGACTAGAAACTCTAAAATTTTAATAAAATAGCTGAAAAATAGTATAGATCACTTACAAATTTTGAATGTAAGTTCCAGTACTTTTAAACAATTATACAAGAGGTCTGTTCCACACAGTTCTGTTTAAGACAGGGTCTATAGTCTGCATATGGCTGATATTAGCAACAAAAACGTCTTTTGCTTCATATATACAGATAAAGATATATCGATCTATAAAAAAATAAAAATGAAAAAATAAAGCACTCACATCTTCACCAGGTTTGCCCGGAGGACCGTCTGGACCACGAGGACCCATTGGACCCTTACAAAAAAGATACATGAATGATCAGGGTAAAAATAAGGTTTAATTGAGGCTGAGCAGGCATGCAGCATACTTCTTTGTATTTCTTTCAGAACCAGGAATCAGTAAAACTCTAGTCTGGGACACTTTAAAATGCTTGCTCAAAGCTGAAGCCATAGTCACAGCACAGGTGGTGAATAAGAAAGGGGTAATAACTAACAACTTCCAAGCATAGCTAGGATTAAGTAGCACAATATAACTTCTCCATTCTGAATGTCTGAGCTGCAATACGTGCCTGCAATGGAAGTAGATTTTGAATAAACGTCATGTTCTCTACTAGATGCATCTTAAGACATGGAACTTACCAAGTGAGTACCCTAGTGCAGCAGGAAAACCAGATTAAATGCTTTATTTAAAATTCAGAGAACTATGGGCCTTATTTTCTAAAGTATCGCAGGCCTGCAATACTTTAGAAGATGAGGGGCGGGGGGCCGAAACGAGGGAGGGCCTGCGCTATCCGGCAGCGATCGCACCATCGTGGTGCGATCGCTGCCGGTTTCGCACCCAATAGCGCCACCATAGGAGGTGTAGCTATTGGGAGCGAAAGCTGCCGCAAAAAGGCCCTTACCTTTTTGCTGTCCGCAGCGTCGGCCCCGGTGACGCCCCGACTCCTCCTCTTCCAGGGCAGACTCCGCCCTGACTCCACCCCCATCCTGGTATTGCGTGCAAGTGCCGTGGAAAATGAGGCCCTATGTATGGTATTGTTGACACTTTGAATGCATTGCAGAATTAGATATAAGAGGACCCCTAAATCTAACCCTTATTAGCAATATTTGCAGGCCCGGTACCACCAGGTGTGCAAACAGTGCAATTGCACAGAGCAGCACACCCAGTGGGGCAGCATCAGGAGATGAGAGAGGCCCGTACTGCTGCCACTGGACATGCCATCAGAGCACAAACATCGGACCAGCAGCTGTTTCAGTTCATTCCGGTGGCGGTGGAGAATGGTTCGGTATCGAGAGGGGACCAAGAATCCATTACTTCCCTCTCCCCCACTATGGTTCAACAACAAGAAAAAAAAAAAAAAATCGGCCAAGTCCGTGAGAGCTCACTCCATGCAGAGAAAAAAAAAATGAGACCCCCACTTGCTCGTCAGGCTCGCGCGCTCCCTCGATTGTTCCTCACGCGCGCACTGGCGGCTGAAGGGAGGGCACGCGCTGCTGCCGCCGTCCACTAGCTCCAACGATGATGCTGCTGCTTCTTTTCCTTCTTCCCCCCATCCACCGCTGACCTTCCCTCCCCCTGCCCCAAACGCCACCATGAAGGCCCTCGCCAGCAGCCACCCCGGCAGTAGAGAGCAAGCTGTAGAAAGCACCAAGGCCCCGGATATGTGTAGGGACTGCAGGGAAGAAAAGCAGTCCTCGGCACAGGGTGCGCACCTGGCCTGTGCTGCTGAAAAGAAATGGAGGTTGCAAGATCTCTTCATACGGGGGTGGGGTGGGGGCAGCTGTTTTGATGCAGCTGCCATCAACATATTTTATGGAAACCCAGAAATACATTGTTATGAAAACTTTCAGTGAAAACAATGAGTCTCACGTTTACCTTTGTACAGAAACAGAACCTCTCTTGTTTTGATTGTCTCTTTCGAGTTGTGTGTTTTACAGGTTCTGTAGTTAGCTACATGTGGGTATTTCTTGTGTCTGGTCTAACATGTTCTGGTAGCCTGAAGTAAAATTGTTGTAAATACACACTGATGTTTCCATTGTTTTCAGTTTTAACTTTTTGCTGTCTCCCATATTTGAAAATAAAGATTGTACCATATGGTCCTGTAAATATTTCAGTCAGACTTTTAGGTTTTATGGGGTTTATTTTAGTTGCTCTTCAGTTTGCATTTTTTTCTGGGTTTTTTTTGTTCATTTTGACCTGACAACTTCGTTTATTGGGCTTGCCCATTTTATTTCTCTCTCAATCCTTTACCTTAATTTCTTCTTTGTTTAAATTAGCTGTGCATGCTTTACACTAGCAAGCTAGTTATGTCCCGGTCCCACTGGCGGCAGAAGCAGGAGGCCACAGCAGAGGGAGCCCATCCTTCAGCTCCTCTTCCAGTGCCAGCCCTGCGGTACTGAACACGTGCAGAGCATCACGAGTATTGAATTAGCACAGGAAGAAGAGCTGCAGAACAGCATTTCTCCATAAAGGAACAGGCTGGCAGCAGCAGCAGCGGAGGAGGAATGACCCATGGACCCTGATTGCCTCGTCTATGTGTGTGTGTGTGTGAATGGGGGGCTGCCTGGGATGGGTGTGTGTGTGTGTGTGTGTGTGTGTGTGTGTGTGTGTGTGTGTGTGAGTGTGTGAATGGAAACCTGACTGGGTTGGTTGTGTGAATGGGAGCCTGCCTAGAGAGTGTGTGTGTGTGTGTGTGTGCACATGCATGCATGGAAGTCTTCCTGGGATGAGCAGGATATGTGTGTGTGAGAATGGGTGCTTGCTTCAGATTTGGGTGGATGTCAATGGGAGCATGCCTGGGGTGTGTGCATGTAAATGGGAGCTTGTCTGGGTGTGTGTGTGTGTGTGTGTGTGTATGTGTGTGTATGTGTATGGGAGGCTGGCTGGGATGGGTGTGTGTGTGTGTGTGTGTGTGTGTATGTGTATGTGTATGGGAGGCTGCCTGGGATGAGTGTGTGTGTGTGTGTGTGTGTGTGTGTGTGTGTGTGTGTGTGTGTGTGTGTGAATGGAAACCTGACTGGGATGGGTGTGTGAATGGGAGCCTGCCTAGGGTGTGTGTGTGTGTGTGTGTGTGTGCACATGCATGCATGGAAGTCTTCCTGGGATGAGCAGGATATGTGTGTGTGAGAATGGGCGCTTGCTTCGGATTTGGGTGGATGTCAATGGGAGCATGCCTGGGGTGTGTGCATGTAAATGGGAGCATGCCTGGGGTGTGTGCGTGTGTGTGAGTGTGAGAGAGAGAGAGCGCGAGAGGGAGAGAGACAAAATGGGGCATGCTGGTGGATTCCAACCTGCCAGCATCTGAAATGAAGATGAGGGCCTGAGGTTGCTGGTAGACCCCAACCAAAGAAGAGCTGGAAACACCTGCGGGTTTGTCTGAGAGAGAACATGTGTGTATGAGTTTGTATGTGTGTGTATGTATAAGAAAGAGAGGAGAACATGTGTGCATCCCATTCCCACTACTCTACAACAATCCCAGGGTGACTGGAAATCAAAAGTTCCCATGTATGGAGAGCATGCATTTTTTAAATTATTTTTTGTTTTATTTTTCAGGTGTTATTTGATGTGTCTGCTGTTTTGAAATATTTTATTGGTATTTGGGACATTTAAAAAAAACTTGTATATGAGTTTTTAATTATTTGATCTATTATTCATCAACTTTTATTGAAATATTATTAGTAGTATGGTTTTAATATTATGATTATGTATTTATTTCTTGATTTTCTTGTTTGATGTTTGAGGAATGGTGATGGTTCTGTTTCTTCATTGTTCCACTGCATAGACTGTCTGGCTTCTTGTGGTTTTCAGTTCAGTTTTTGTCTGTGCATTTGTATTTCTACTTAATTGCTCTATTCTGTATTTGGTGAGGGTCTGTTTATGTTCTGCATGTGTGACTGAGGTGAGGCATTTTCCTAATAGGAAATGTATTCAGGCTTTTAGAGGGTCAAGTCCACACACAACACACATCACAACAGGCCCAATACCATAAGAGTTCCAAGTGTCTTTTTTGCAGGGCTTTCTGATTGGTATCACAGCAGTGCATGTAAATATGTCAGTGATATTTTTACCCCAGAATACTGTACTTTGATATTTTTCATGTAAAATATAAATGCATAACTCTTAACTGTGTGTGTGGAATGGGGCGGGAGGACATTGTGTAAGGCTATAAGGTTCGCCTGGGGCACCTTATACCCTTGCACCAACCATTGGTACGAGGGGTGTGTGTGTCAGTTTTAAAAGATTGTATCACTGAAGGGAGCTAGTCTTTTTCTTTGGTGTGTGTGTGTGGGGGGGGGAGGGGGGGGGAAGCACAGTAATTGTTTGCATACAGGCAGCAAAAAACCTACACCAGCCCTGAATTTGCCCTTGGTTGGTACAGCATTTGTGGCCTCAACAGATCATTCTGGCAGCAGTGTGTGTCCGAGGTGTCAACGGAGCATGCCCCGTAGTGTGAGGTCAGTGAATTGTAGGTATACTAGTACAGTATCTCACTCCTAATTGGTAGGACTTTGTGTACTAACAAAACTCCTATGCCCATGTGATACAAGGAGAGTTGAGAATCAGGTTTAGCATAGGGAAGAGGGAGCAGGTAGCTCACCTTGCAGGGGACACTTGTGAGAGGTCTGTCCCTCCACAGGGAAGAAAGGATGTCCTTTTGGGCTAGAGACCTGAAAGGAGAAAGAAGTCCAGAGACAACTAAGGGTGGAATACTGGTCTCCAATGGGTTTGGAAGAAGAGCGCCTGAGAAAGTTTCAGAGGCTGAGGAGTCCCTTAAAAAAAAAAAAAAAAGATTCCACAGAATCTGCTGGAAAGAAGCTACCAGGAGCCCTAAGGGAGAATAATCTGCCTGGGAAAATCCATAGAGTGTTGGCTGACCAAGCAAATCAGCAAGAAGCTCACCAAAGAGAAAAGAGAAAGGAATGGATAAGATCTGCAATACAAAAAAGGTACCAGGATGGGTCAAGGTGGAAGGGTACCTGTCCCAAACAGATCACACATGTGGGAAGGAAGGCAGGAAACAGAAAGAGATCTGCTTATTTATAGTTTGGACTTTTCAGTTGCTGGGATGCACAGCCATCTGGTGTACTGTTTTCCCTGCTACAAATTTGCAGTAAAGACTTTATTTTGAACAACAGATCTGGAGTGAAGACTGACGTTTTTTTGTGTGACTGACCGGTGTGCAGAGAGCCCCTGAGTAATACAAAATCTTAGGGGCCTTAAAAAGACTGTCTCTCCCCCTCCCCGCACCTTGCAGAAACCAGGGGAGGTCATGGGACGTTGCATGGTTTTTAATCCTCCCTGTGAGCTCCCTGTGACCCTCCTGAGCTAACTGGGATGGGGGCTACATAGAGTGACACAAAATAGGTACATTTCCTCTGCCAATTTCCCCCTATTATCCCTTTCCTTCTTACTAACACTGCTACTACTGTTTATCATTCCCTCAACCGTCAAGCCCTTCTCTCTCCCACATTTCCAAACCTTCCCAAACCCGTCTCACCAGTCATACCGCCAATCCTTTCCATTCCCTCCACCTCCATCTGATCCTTTCCATATCTTCTCTTTGCTCAAAATTGAGTGCAATGGCACCAGCTGCCACCACACCTGCAAAAGTTGTGGGCCAACTGTCTATGCTGAGCCTCCAATGCATGAGATCAGCACAGCCAAGAACTGCTGCCAGCTGGCGCAGCCACACTTTTAAGGTTGATGGGATTGACTCCGTCTGTCACCCCCACTTCCCTAGCTTCTTTGCTGCCAGCATTGGATTGACCAACCACCAAGAGCTTCTTTGGTGGCTAGAGTGATAGGCTCCACCAGCCACCCAGTGTTTATTTGGCAGCCAGCTGAATCGCTTTTGCTGAGTGCCCCTGTCACAGCCTTCTCCCATCACAACCTCCAACCTGGCCTGTCCCAACTAAAGTCTTTCCCTACATCCTGTTTCATAGTCCTCAAACGTCTCTGTTTTCCTCCCATATGGATCAGGGCTTCTGTCCTACCCATTTGGCTGAAATTTGGCACGAGTGCTCCAATATTAAAAAGAGACACATCTACTGACTCTTAAGTATATCAGTTCATAGAGAGAGCCCCCAGTCCATATATATGATCAGAAACATAGATGGACAGACATTGCAATTACAAGAGGCGCTTTGCATGGATATGTTGGCTTTAAAATGTGCCAGTGTTAACCGCATGCAGAGCAACATTGCTTATATGTAAGCTGACAGTACTCTGGGGGGGAAATCTGACAGTCGCTAAGAAGTGCATGGGTTCAGAATGATGTATCTGTGAAGGATACTAAGAGAAGAGGAAATTTAGGGTATCCCAGTAGAGAAGTTGCAATAAATGCTAAAGTGGATCAGGTGCCTTTATGAAAAAAGCAGACAGAGCAGAAAGATTTCAAATTATCCCTGTAAACTGATAAGCAGGTTATTATACAAATAAAAAACATATTTTGAAATGAATGTATACAAATGCTAGATGTCTAAAAAAAATAAGATGGGAGAGTTAGCGTGTATAGGTTGATATAATAGGCATCTGGTGGAAGGAGGATAACCAAGTGGACACTGATACTGGGGTACAAATTATATTGAAATAAGAAAGATCAAATTGGTGGTGGGGTGGTGGACAGGTGGCGCTATTTAGTAGAGAAAGCATTAAGTCAAACAGGATAAAATTTCTGCAGGAGACAAAATGCAATGTTGAATCTTTATGGACAGAAATCCCAGATAAAAAGGAAAATAAAATAGCAGTGGGAGTGTATTACCATCCACCTGACCAGGATGATCAAACACACAATGAAATGCTAAAAGAAATTAGGGAAGTTAATTTCACTGACCCAATACTGGCTGGGTGAATGTCACATCAGGATATTCTAGAGAGGTAAAGTTCCTAGATGAAATAAATGACTGCACCATGGAGCAGCTGGTGTGAGAACCAATAGGAAGGGAAAATTATTCCACTTAGTGAAACACAGGATTTGGTGTGAGAGGTAACAGTATTGGAGCCACTTGGCAATAGTGATCACTACATAATCAAATTTGACTTAATAACTGGAGGGAGGACACTAAAGAAATCTATTGCGACAACATTTAACTTTCAGAAGTGTGACTATGATAAATTGAGGAAAATGGTTAGGAAAAGGAGCTTAAAGAAGCAGCTGCAAAAGTTAAGAATGTATTTATTTATTTAGAAATTGCTTATGTATTGCCAACAAAACACTCAAGGTGGTTTACAATACAATATCCATGAAAATAATAATACAATTCAATAATGAAAATAAATACAATTAACAAACTGAATAAAAGTCAACATATTAGACAACACAACCCAGCATAAGAATCGACATAAAATCATAAATCGAAAGAGTAAACTAAAATCATATATAATCATCTCTTGGATAAGTTAACTGACCAAGTCTAGACCTGCTATTGAGCACATCTAGACTTAGCCGGATAGCACTTATCCAGCTATTAGTGTTTGTACGTGGATATTCAGTGGCATAGCCATGTTGCTGATTATCCTTGTAACTTAGCTGGATAAACTATGTCCAGCTAGCCAGCTTGCCTTTAAATATCAATCTCCATGTGGACAAAGGTGAGCTAGTTGATACAGCGTACCTGGATTTCTAGAAAGCATTTGACAAAGTCCCTCATGAGCAACTTCTTAGGAAATTAAAAAGTCATGGGATATGAGGCAGTGTCTTATTGTGGATTGGGAACTGGTTAAAAGATAGAAAATTGAGAGTAGGTCTAAATGATACATTTTCTCAATGGAGAAAAGTGAATAGTGGAGTGCCCCAGAGATCCGTTCTGGGACCACTGCTTTTTAATATATTTATTAGGGATGTGCATTTGTTTTTCATGAATTATAGACAATTTCAACAAAATTGTCTAATTCATCCTGGTTCAGGAGAACCAAAAAACTAAAGCAATTTTTCTGAAATTTTGGAAAAATTCAGTTTTCGGGTTAGTGCACGCTAACTTTAAAATGTTAGCGCGCACTAATGGGGAGTTAGTGCACTAACCCGAAAATCAGGGTCCCCCACAAAAAAAAAGCCCAAACCACGGGAAAAATGAAATTTCCCATGGCAGGCCGAAAATAAAGCCCGAACTGAAGTGCAGTATCACTGCACATCTCTAATATTTATTAACGACCTGGAAATGGGAACAACAAGTGAGGTGATCAAATTTGCTGTTGACACCAAATTATTCAAAGCTGTTAAATCACAAGATGATTGTGAGAAATTGCAAGAGAACCTTCCAAAGCTGAGAGACTGGCATGCAAATGGAAAATGAAATTTAATGTGGACAAGTGCAAAGTGGTGCACTTTGGGAAGAGTAAACCAAATTATATCTACACAATTCAAGGTTCCACATTAGGAGTCACCATTCAGGAAAAGGATCTAGATCTCATTGTTGATAGGTTGAAATCTTCTACTCATTGTGCAGCAGGAGCCAAGAAAGCAAACAGAATGCTAGAAATTATTAAGAAAGGAATGGAGAATAAAATAAATATCATAATGCCTCTGTATCGCTCCATGGTGTGACTACATCTTGAGTATTGTGTGCAGTTTAGGTCATATCTCAAAAAAGATATAGTAGAACTACAAAAGGTTCAGAGAAAAATGTCCAAATGATAAAGGGGATGGAACAATTCCCTGTGAGGAAAGGTTAAATAGGTTAGGACTCTTCAGCTTGGAGAAGAGATGGCTGAGGGGAAAAAAGATAGAGGTCTATAAAATAATGAGTAGACTGGAATGAGTAAATGTTAATTGGTTGTTTACTCTTTCAAAGAATACAAAGACTACACAATGAAATTACTAGATGATACATTTAACACTAATATAAAATATTTTTTTACTCAACACATATATTAAGCTCTGGAATTTGCTGCCAGAGGATATGGTGAAAGCAGGTGTAGTTGCATTTAAAAAAGGTTTGGACAAGTTTCTGGATGAAAAGTCCATAAGCCATTATTAAGGTAGAGTTGCAGAAATCTACTTCTTATCCCTGGGATAAGCAGCATGGTATCTATCTATCTCTTGAGATCCTGCCAAGTACTTGTGACTTAGATTGGCCACTGTTGGAAACAGGATACTGGGCTTGATTCACCTTTAGTCTAACCCAGTAAGGCAAGTCTTATGTACTTATGTATTTTCTGAAGACAGTAGATCAGCGAGTCACAGACGTGGGTCACATGAGCATCACATGAATCAAGTGGAACATTTTTCTAGAGCCTTGTGATAAAGTCAAGTCTTTACTGAACATGCAAGTAACTTCCTGCACCTCTATGGCTCTGCAGGTGCCGCAGTTTCCCTTTAGTCAAGTTTAGGAAGAAAGGAAGATAGACAATAACTCCCAAAGTAGGGCTTGGTGGGTTTGTGTGACTGGATTATCTGCTATATTCAAAGAACATCTGTTAAAAGGTAAGCAACTTTGCTTTCCTTGAAGACAAGCAAGTCAATGTCATAAGTAGAACTCCCTAGGTAAGAGCTGTCTTGAACAAATAATGAAAAGATGAAGCAAAATCCAAAAACAGGTGACATCTTTTTTATGGGCAGACCCTTTATACTTTTATATACATGGCTTCAGATATTAGGGGTTTACTTCTCACCATATTAGAGGTTCTTTGAGGGTGCTAAAAAATCAGTGTTTTTATATTGTGACAACTTTCCTTCAGTACATTTTTTCAGTTAATTCAAAGTACTCTGCTTACGATATAATATTTCTTGGAAAATAATATATTCTAAACTTTATAACTATACTAACAATTCCCCATGCCCAGCACATTTACAATAAAGCTCTCTGAGGTTACATTAGGCCAAAGCTTTGTTAAAAACCTTAACCTTCCCCCTATGAGAAGATCTTCTGTTGCAGAGATAGGAAAACTAATCCTTGGAAGACCAGTGCAAACCTCAGAGAAGGAGGTTGAAGGAGCGTCTAGGCACAGGCACATTGGAGCACATGGAAAATTCAATATGTCCAAGTTCTTTGAGTTATGCATTGGTGAGCTGATCACTGCAACAAAACTTCTGTCCAGGGCCTGAAGATTCTGTTCTTGGTTCAGGTTTTCAAGCCTTTCTTTAGACTCAAGTAGTGTGATCTAGACAGCTCAACTCTTTGACCTAGCTAACTAAGGCGCCAAAGAGGTTAAAGACCTTTTTGGTGAAACTTGGCCTCTAGCATGTCTTTGGTCAACACCCTGGATCTTGTGATGAACCTTCAAGGCTAGATTCTTTCTAACCTTAATCTCACCAGAGAAATAAACTTGAAGCTTACTCTTTTGGGATCTAAATGCCCCAACCTCATATTTCACAGCCAGGGACATCATGGGTCATCCCAAATACCGTGCTTGTAGCTCACTTTACGATGATCAATTAACAATATTTTCTGTGTGCACTTAGGCTACTGTTTGAGGATGCTATCCAGCTCCTCCAACATGGTGAGAAAAATAAATGAAGAAAATCAAAGGAAGAAATTCTCATAGAGAAGACATCCATGAAAGATAAAAGGGAGACTGGTCAGGCAGATCTAAGAGCATGCAGCACTGCTGAAGAAAAACGCTGGAATCAGCAGAATGCAGGGAGTAGCAATAATACAATGAAACTCAAAAATAGCCAAAAACCTAACTAGGAAAACTAAGGGAATGGAAACAAAGTATTTAAAAAGTTATAAAGTATTAATCTTAGCAATAAAACACACTAAGTTGTGGAGCAGAATAAACTCATCTGTTATTGCCAGCAGACAAAATAAAATTGAGGCAGGTGGGGGGGGGGGGGAACGAGTGTATGGGATACCCTGATTATGTTTAGTAAAGACTATTTAGTCTTTAGCAGAAGTTCAGGAAAAATGTTCTGCTCAACACATGCAGTGGTCACCTGACCTACTTGTGTGAATTTGTTCTGCTTGTCTTCAGAGAACTATTGTTCTCAGCAAGGTATTTTCAGAATTCAAAACGATCTGCATGTATCATTCAGGTTCCCTCAGTAATGAGGAATTGCTCTAGTATGATGAACATAGCAAACAAGTTACCAAGAGTTTGATTAAAGCAACAGTCCCTAATGGACTGTATCGGCAGTTAAATGCCCTGCTTGAAAGAGCTGAAGACTCAAGTTGAAACCAAAGACTTTAACCAGACAGGATTTTTTTTCTTCATTTGCTAATATGATCAGGAGTTAAGTGTCAAGGTCTACTAGTCCTAAAAGAATTTCCGGACAAAGTTCATATACTTCTGATCTTCTTCCACTGAAGGAACACAGGTTACAGTGGTTCACTATATAATCCATAGTTAGGGTTTGATGGAGTCAATTGACAGAAAATGACCTGTCCAGAGAGAACTTTGGCAATATAAAGTTACAATCTATTGTTTACAATGTTTTTTCAGGATATGTATTAATGACATTCTGAAAAGTTAAGTCAATGAACAGGACATTTCTAGGTGATTAATATCCTTTCTTCCATTCAAAATAAGTAGAGCCATTCCTGAACATCCCACTTAACCAACAATGCAGAACTAACTGTTGGTGCAAACATATTTGAACTTACCATTGATCCTGATTCACCAGGTTCTCCTGGGGCACCTTGCGGACCTACACTTCCCTAATAAAGTTAAAAGAAACACAAAATACAGGGAAATTAGAATTATTTTAATTATGCAGAATATAATGCCTTATTTACCTATGCTATTTTCCCATTTTTTATCTATGGGAATTAAACTTAGTAAATCAGGCCCATAGTAAGTAATACCATATTTGCATAGTGCTCCATTATTATTATTCTATATAGAATCCATACAGACAGAAACCTCTGACTTAAGTTCTATTATGAGACCAATAGAAAAAAAAACTGTGTGCATCCTACAATAGATTTTCTATTATTCATGAGGAATTAGGATTCAAGGAGCAGATCTGATCCTGGGGGGGAAAAAAAAACCCCTAGATTCTCTACAGTTTGTGATACCTTGTGATGTGTTTACTTGACATTATGTGCCTTATAGGTAATGCAGATTCCTACAGCATTTCAAGGACAATGTGTACTTTCATTGTATGAACATAAAAGTTATACAGAGATACTGTATATCAGCTTTGGAGACCTTATATGGTCCCATCTTCAGATGCAGGCAGAGGAAATATGTGAATACACAAACTCAGGCTACATTTCTTTTGTTTTAAATAAATTTGCAAAGGGAACAACAATCAAACTGCCCGCCTTGGCACAGACTTCACAAGTACTTTTTAGCCAAGTGGATTGCACCAAAAATCAAAGCAAAATTGCACGAGTAGTTTTGCTTGGATAATTGTCCTGGGAAAAAGTTCCTGCAGAGATTTGGACCTGCTTTATCCATGGGTACGTTTTCTGAGCAAAAACAACGTGTGTAGTTTTGGAAATCCAAAACTAGTGAGTTATTGCCCCCTCTGACCTAAGCCTGTCACTGGGAATGCCTTCACAGAATGAGGATAAAAGCACACACGTTGTAGAACAATGTACCTACTGTTACTTGCATAAAGAATAGACAAGTTTCAAAAACCCAATTCTGTGGGTGAAATGTTGTTTTACTTGTGGAAATGGCTTGGATTATTGCCCTCAACATGTTTCCAGTTATACAGTGTGAGGCCAATATGCAAAGCCTTTTTTTGCAGGTAAAACAGCATTTTACCCACTGAAATGGGCTTTTTGAAAACTACAGGTGAAAATATATGTATTATTCCACAATGCGTGCACTTAGGGGCGGATTTTCAGAGCCCTGCTCGCGTAAATCCGCCCAAAACCGGGCGGATTTACGCGAGCAGGGCCCCTGCGCGCCGGGAAGCCTATTTTACATAGGCCTCCCGGCGCGCGCAGAGCCCCGGGACTCGCGCAAGTCCCGGGGTTCTCCGAGGGGGTGTGTCGGGGGCATGTCGGGGGGCGGGCCCGGTCGTCGTGGCGTTTCGGGGGCGTGTCAGCAGCGTTTTGGGGGCGGGTACGGGGGCGTGGCTACGGCCCGGGGCGGTACGGGGGCGTGGCCGCGCCCTCCGTACCCGCCCCCAGGTCGCGGCCCAGCGCGCAGGAGGCCCGCTGGCGCGCGGGGATTTACGCCTCCCTCCGGGAGGCGTAAATCCCCCAACAAAGGTAAGGGGGGGTTTAGACAGGGCCGGGCGGGTGGGTTAGGTAGGGGAAGGGAGGGGAAGGTGAGGGGAGGGCAAAGGAAAGTTCCCTCCGAGGCCGCTCCGATTTCGGAGGGGCCTTGGAGGGAACGGGGGTAGGCTGCGCGGCTCGGCGCGCGCCGGCTATACAAAATCCATAGCCTTGCGCGCGCTGATCCAGGTTTTTAGCAGATACGCGCGGCTCCGCGCGTATCTACTAAAATCCAGCGTACTTTTGTTTGCGCCTGGAGCGCAAACAAAAGTAGGCTATTCGCGCGCCTTTTAAAATCCGCCCCTAATTGCACAGATGTTCCCAGGGTGGGGTCAGGTCAGGGGAGGCAACAACAGTGTTTTACCCGCAGAAGGGGGCTATTTGAAACTTGACCACCCTCTATACAAGTAAAAGTACAACATGCATCGTCAAACAATTCTCACATACTTTTACCTGCATGCTATGGAGGTGGTCCCAGGGCCAGGACAAAGTTAGAGGAAGCAACAATGTGCACAGTTTGTGAATTTTAAAACTATGTACATTGTTTTGCGCCAGAAGAAGTACCTGCAGAATAAACAGGCACAAATCTCGGCAGCTCCTTTTTCTGCGGCAATAACCAAAGCAAAAAACTATGAGGTAGATTTTCCAACTATGTGCATGCAAAAATGAGCCCGTGTGTGTGTAAAATGGCACACACATGTGTATATGTGATATTTTTAAATGGCTGTCATGATGGAGTCAATCAAAATTATGTATTTATACCTGCACAACCAATGCCCAAACAAGATCTAAAATATAAGCATTCTACTACTGGACCATCATATTAAGCACTTCCGGTCTCAGACCTTCATTGCTTTTCATATAAATCATAGGTCCTGTTTCATTATTTTTTTGCAAATAAAATTGTTAGCCAACTTATCTTTTAGTGATTGCTTGTTCTTTTGTAATCCAAAATATCCTGACATGCACCAAGTTTCGAAAACATATTCTGCATCAGGGGATTGTCATAATACATATCTTTCTCATCAGTCGTCAGGAGCGTCCTTTTTGCTCAGTTTGCTCCTAACCATTGATGAAAAGTCGTGTATTATGATAATCCCCTGATGCAGAATATGTTTTCAAAACACGCTGCATGTCAGGATTTTTTGGGATTACAATAGAGCAAGCAATCACTAAAAGATAAGTTGGCTAACAATTTTATTTGCATAGAAATAAAAAAATAATGAAACAGGATCTATGATTATATGAAAAGTAATGAAGATTTGTGACCGGGACTGCTTAATATGATGATCCAATAGCAGAATGCTTATATTTTAAACATGTTTTAAATGGTAACATACATACATCAGGCATTGTGAGAAAAACTGCACAAACAGAAAAGGGGCGGGCCGGGGAGTTCCAGGGAAGGACCAAAACGTAGGCGTGTAAATTGCTATTTTAAAACCTGTGAAAATGATACATGTAAGACTTTTCTGCTGAATGTCAGATAGAAGTGATTATAAACAGTGTAAAATTGAAAAAAATGATAGGATAGAGGGTCTGGCTGCACTGGGGGGACTTCAGAATGAAGAGCCAGGAGGGTCTTCACGAGCTGCAGATGCACTGGGTGAACTGGTAGACTAATTGGTAAAACTGGTTATTTCATTGCTGCACACATGTTAAAAAATACCCTGACTTTTGCTTGCAAAAGCCAGCTTATGAGGGGGAAAGCATCAAATGAATGTGATTAAAATCTACACACGTATCCTGGTCAAACTGGAAGGACAAACAGCATGGTTATATGAGTTGTGCACACTTAACCGGGTAATTTCGAACTTTTTCAGCTAAGTAGTGCCTTTCCCGCTACTTAGATGGACAAATTTGAACTAACTCAGATAAGTAGAGGCACTTATCCGGATACATTCCAATGTATCCAGCTAAGTAATGGCAGAGCCTTCATTGTCCATTAAGGCTATAAAATGCTACTTTATCCAGATAAGTCCGAACTGGCGCAGCTCATGGTTTTTAGCTATGTAAACATATATGTGCACATAAGTACTCATATTTTATAACTTGCAAATATTATTTGCACACAGATTATAAAATACAGTAGTAAATTACTGTGCATCCATATACATGCGCATATGGGCGCACACTAGCAGTTTTGCAAGTTATCCTCCCTAGGCATATACTTTTGCTTTGATGGTTGGTGCAAAACCCATCCAGCAAAAGTACCTGGGGTGTTTGCACTGGAAGGGCAATTTTGAAACTCCATACGGTTTCCCTTTGAAAATTACAGTGGTGCACCCAATGCCAGTACTTTCATACCCAGGTGTTTTGCACCTGCTTGAGAGCATGTGCAAAGAAGGAATCAGGAAATATGCAAATCACCATGCATGTTTTCCCTCCTTCCGCCTGCTTTTTCATGCCAGTAAGTGTACACAGGCTGTGAAACAAGTGCACAGTTTCACCTGCATGCTGGGAGGTGCAATTTCCAAACCACATTTTTAGGCAGGAACACACACATTTAGACTTTGGAATATTGCTCCCACTCCCATACCATTTCATGACATCACTTACTTGTTGTCCTGGAATACCTTGGGGTCCTCTTGGTCCCACTTGACCCTTGAAAAGAAACGCATGACATTTTTATTGTCAATATATATAATTACTCTTTAAATCAATTATTAAATTAAATACATCACCTGTGCATCATTTTAAATTGTCTCAAACTCTATCTAGTTGACACAGCATACTTTATTTCAAGGACAATGGGTATTTTCACTACAGAGGTCCATCTCCCAATGTGCAGTTTCCTTAAACACTGATCTGTCACAACTCATCTCCCACACTGAAACTGAAACTGAGGTTTCTTTGTTTTATATATCTTCAGTAAATTTTTAAAATATGCTTGGTCCACTAAGTACTAATTTATGCTATCAGTTGGGTAACTTGAGCTAACGAAGAGGTTTCCATTCCACTCTTTGCCACTACGTATTCCTCCTGTAGTGAAGGGCATGTACAGAGTTCCAAGACTGATCAGACACTGGAAATAGGCAGCTGAAAACTCTGATCACCAGAATACAGGAAGTCAGGCTGAAGACACAACTGATACCTGAAAACAGTGTCTTAAGTCGAAACGTTGTCACAAGAGTACAGCGTTATAAAGAGGGGACTGGTTCCAGCATTAGGGTTTTCATCAATATAAATTGAAATTTAGTAATAAGTAATACTGTAAAGCAGTATATACAAAATTTAAAGCATTACTTATTGTTTTGTCTGAAGAGGTACGTGCAAGCATGCCCAGAGGTCATTGCACCGACATGATTTTTCAAGAGAGGAATTTCCTGTCACTTTTCTTGACATCACCTCACCAGGCCTCATGGTCATCAGCATACCGATATGAGCCTGTTGGGAAATGCTGGGGTATTTTAAAGTCGAAACATGCATTGTAAGTTGGATAATTGGTAGGGATGTGAATCGTTTTTCAACGATTAAAATTATCATCCGATAATTTTAAAATAGTCTTAAATTGTTAAAGAATACGATACAATAGGAATTCTAACGATTTATCGTTAAAAAATCGTTAATCGGGTTAGTGCGCACTAACAGAAAATGATACAAATTGACACTTTTCAGGTCAGTTAAGGTCAGTTTAGGAATGAATATGTATTCCTATTGGCTGGCTGCCCTCTTATTTATTGATGTTACCAAGGTTCACACTGAGGTGATGGTTGGGGGGATGGGAAATGGAAACGGTTGGTAGCTTGACAAAAAAAGTAATGTGATCATTCAATGTGACTAGAACTTGTGCCCTATCCCTGATACCGGGAGTGTTGTGATCTTCCTGCATGCAGTGCCGTATCCCTGATACTGGGAGTGTTGTCATCTTCCTGCACGCAGTGCCCTATCCCTGATACCGGGAGTGTTGTGATCTTCCTGCACTCAGTGCCATATCCCTGATACCAGGGGTGTTGTGATCTTCCTGCATGCAGTGCCCTATCCCTAATACCAGGGGTGTTGTGATCTTCCTGCACGCAGTGCCCTAACCCTGATACCGGGGGTGTTGTGATCTTCCTGCACTGAGCAGGGATACGGCACTGCATGCAGGAAGATCACAACACTCCAGGTATCAGGGTTAGGGCACTGCGTGCAGGAAGATCACAACACTCCTGTCTCTCTCACACACACACGTGCTCCCTCTGTCTCTCATCAAGCATGTATGTGTGTATGTATGAGAGAGAGGGAGCATATTGTGTGTGTGTGAGTGCCCTCAGTCTACAACAATCTTAGAATGATATGGAAAGTTGGAGATTTTTAAAACTGGGTACTATTTGATGTGTCTGCTATTTTGAAATATTTTATCGATGTTTAGGAAATTTTAAAATTATATATTGGGAGGGGTGCCAAAGAAGTATCTGCCCCAGATGCCAAATACTCTAGGTACGCCTCTGTATAAATGTACAATTAGGGGCAGATTTTCAAAGGGTTACGCGTGTAACCCCGAAAACATGCTCCTGCGCTTGCCGAGCGGGGCGGGAAGCTGGTCTGGGGGCAGGACAGAGGCCTCCGGCACAGCAGCCTGGGGTTCGAACTGGCCGGCGCGCGCAAGTTACGCCTGCCCAGAGGCAGGCGTAAATCACAAAATAAAGGTGGGGGGATGGAAGGAAAGTTCCCTCCGAGGTTGCTCCGATTTCGGAGCGGCCTCGGAGGGAACAGGGAAAGCCATCGGGGCTCCCCTAGTGCTCCGCACGCGCAAGGTGCACAAGTGCGCACCCCCTTGCGCGCGCCAGCCCTGGATTTTATAACATGCGCCGGGTTGCGCACACAAATTTACGCCCGCACGCATGTTATAAAATCTGGCTCTTAGTGACCTGTAATTACCGTGGTTTTTCAGTATGTGTAAACGTATTTGCTTTTATATGAATAAATTCATAGATGCAGTTTACATTCTCTTACCACTGAACCAGGCATCATTCCCACTTGAGAGCCAAGCCCAGATTTCTCATCAAAACCTCCTTGCATCTGTGATGAAAATGGCTATAAAAAATAATCATTTTAAAAGTGATGATTAGAAATCAATTAATATGCATTCTGTTACTTTCTATTTTCTGCTTGAGCACATTGTAGAAATGGAGTGTTTTACAACAGGGTCCAAGAAAACAAACCGGTAGCCGATCCAAGGTGGCTGTTAACAATGAAAACGAGTAGATGGATCGGAGTAAACAAATTTATTCAAGCATGCCCATCTACTCGTTTTCAGTGTTTTACAACAGGCCTACTGCCTTACTGTGATACATTCTGACTCCTCATCTACTTTGGAATTTCAGTGAGGTTTCAGCACGTTTTTACCAAGCTAAAGCACACTGTTACACATGGGAAAAATGACTTTATATGACCTTTCACTACTTCAAAGAAAATTTAAAAATATATTAATAATTGAACTCTTTCTTTATTATTTAACAGCTAGATATGTAAGAATATTGAGAGCCAGGTGTATTAAATCATTTTTAGTACACAAAATGGGAAATATTTTAGTACACCTTGCCCTACATGTTAAAATAGGTGGTTCAATCACAACTCTAGATCAAAGCAAACATTATACTCATTTAGCCATTCCATATTGTGCATAATTTGCTTAATTATCATCTAGAGTAGCAAAAATGCAATCTGACATAATGAAAATAATAATAAAGTCTAGAATCATATTGTTAGAATGGCACCTTACAACGTTAGCGTTTTTTTACATTCTTTAAGAAGAAAGAATTGGAGGTCTAATTTCAGTGCCATTTGTCTAGATAAATTTGGACCCAGTCAGACAAATGGCAGGATTTGAAAATCTAGCCACAATGACGCTCTTGGTTAGCTGGATAACTTTTTATTCAGATAATAAATTATGCAGCTAACTCGAGAGTGGGGTGGGAATGTTCAGGAGCAAAGCCAGCTATCCAGCTAATACAGCTGGATAACTTTAAAGCTACATAAACCACATTGCTAAATATCCCTGCAAAGTTAACCGCATAAGCTTATCCGGCTAACTATGCTAGTCAGACAGTGGCTGAATATAGCTCTATAAAGGTATTCTAGCACAGAGTATCTGTGCACGTCTGCATGTGTGACAGAGCAGAAGATAATGTGTAATTCAGTATGCTTCATAATCCAATCTAGAGCTTCATTTAACACATACCTGACCAGGATGCGATGGGTTTCCTGGCGGGCCAGGATCACCGGGCTGACCTGGAATACCAGGTTCACCATCAAGACCAGGAGGGCCACGGGCACCCTAAAATAAAAATTAACATGTAATAAGATATATATATATGCCAAACTAGCAGGATCATCTATTAACTCGTGTTATGGCATTTTCGCGTGTGAAAAACGCCTTAAGGCATGCGAAAAGCACCATAACGCATGGTGCGATGCAAATTTTTAAAAGGGGAGGGATTGGAGAGGAGTTAGGGGCAGGAATTTTATAAAAGTGGGCTGGCTTTGCAAAATATGAAGCCATAACGCATAATATCGCACAGTTTTAATGCTGAAAGTGATTACACCTTTTTCAATAGCGTTAAGCTGTGTGATGTCATGTGATATGCCCATAACACAATTTATGATTTTTTTTTTTTTGGCAAATTCTGTTTTGGGCATTTTTAGGCTGGGGGAGGGCCTCCGATGTGGGGAGGGGGGGAGGGGAGGGAGAGAGAGAGAGAAAGAGCCTCTGGGGGTGGCACCATAGTAAGCAGCTATTTATGCTACTATAGGAGGCCCACCTAGTTACTCGAGGTGAGGTTTAGGTAGTAGTGTAGGGGGTTAGGGGTCACTTTGACATGCAGAGTGAGATGTACCACAGAACAGTGCACTCTTGTGAAGATCTGATGTCTTTCGGAGTGTGGAAACTCACACAACGATGAGATTTGTACAATGTTCTCTCAATGTAGCTTGATGTTACCCAGGTAGAGTCCATCAAGCTAGGTTGAGAGAATATTATACAAATCTAATCACTGTGTGAGTTTCCTCACTCCGAAAGGCATCAGATCTTCACAAGAGTGCACTGTTATGTTCGAACGTCTCACTCTGCATGTAAAAGTGGCCCCTAACCCCTACACTACTACCTAAACCTCACCTTGAGTTACTAGGTGGGCCTCCTATAGTAGCATAAATAGCTAACTACTACATAAGCCTTGTAGATAGATTGAGAGAAAGTGACTTTTTCTCTCTTTTTGCATGTGATATTTACTGCATTTTGATAAATCTAGGCCTAGATTTGTTAACAATCAAACATATCTCCTGACCTAAAAGAGAATTGTTCTTGAGACAGACAATATTTCAAATTGATTTTTTTTTCATTCTGTGTGAGAAAAGACCTTCATGAATTAGGCCTTAAGCATTTTTAAACCAACTTGTGTGCATTCAACCTTGGTTTATGCACATAACTAGTGCTTTGAAAATCAAATGAGCCCAGAGCAGGCAAAAGTACACATGCCACTCAGTTTCACATGTACTTGTACACACATTGGGGTAGATTTTAAAAGAAGCGCGCACGGCCTACATGTGCACGTGCTACCAGCGTGCGCACATGTATGCCCAATTTTATAACATGCGCGCACAGGCGCGTGCATGTTATAATATCAAGAGTCGGCGCATGCAAGGAGGTGCACAGTTATGCACCTTCCATGCACCGAGATGCGCTGCCTTCCCTCGTTCCCTCCCAGGCCGCTCTGAAATCGGCGCAGCCTGGAAGGGAACTTCCCTTCCCCTTAACCCTACTCTAACCTCCCAAAAAATTTTTATTTACCTTTTGTGCCTGCCTTTGGGAAGGTGCAAGTTGCACACGCCGGCCAACTGCCGGCGTGCAAGCCCAGCAGCAAATGGCCGCTGTTCCTGGAGTCTCTGACCCCACCCTCTTCCCTCCCCTTTGGTAAAGCCCCAGGACTTACACGTGTCCCGGGGCTTTACACGCGTCGCCAGGCCTTTTGAAAATAGGCCCAGGGTGCGTAACCTTTTTAAAATCCAGCCCATCAGGAATAAGCATTCCAGCAGCAGAGTTGGGCCAAGGATATGATTTACATGCATACTTTTGTATTTTTGAAAGTATGCATGTAAGTTACCATGCACAAGTTACGTATTGCTTCGAGCAGATGTAACTTTGTGTGTGCACAATACTAGGCCCATTGACGAAGAACCTTTGAAAGTGAACCTGTGAGTAGAAGCCATAACTTTATTTTAATAGCCGCTTGAGTATCAAAACCTGTGCACGCAGGTACAAATACCAACTTTAAAAAGGCTGCAAAAAGAACCTTTTAGAAAAGAATGAGGTACATATTAATCCCTCAGTGAAGAACTCTATCATCTAAAAACAAAATGGTTACCAAATATATATAAATTACACATGAAAATTTTGGGGGCCTCAAAAACAGTGAGAAAAGCATTACAGATAACTATAGTATCGGAACTGTCAAATATCCTCACAGCATGCAAGGTAGGTGATCTAGAATTTACCAACATTTGATGTGCAGTGCCTTTTCTATAAACCAAGAAACTCTCCTTTAGTTTAATAAAGGTATGATTTTAGAATAACTTAAGTAAAATCAGCATGCTTTTTTCAAAGGGATTGTAATTGGTAGATACAGTGCAGATGAAAGAGCAAGAATAATTATGCTAAAGATGTACAACTGTATAATGATTATAACCTACAATTGCAGAAAGGAGAATATACAGGCCTGGGAGACTCACTTCCTTTGCCTACATGGATAAACGCAAACTGAAACTACAGTAGTACAGTTGTGATTCATAGTTCCCATTCCCAGCAAGTTGGCGGCTTTATATCATATCTGAATCAAGTTAATTCACTCATTCTTGATTCAAAGACAATTGGATTCATTCAAAAAATTATGGCTCTCTCTATACTGGAATACTGCCATCCCATCATGACTCAAAATCCACTATCTGAAAAACTGACAATAAATGTAGCCACTTTTACATAAAGCAGTGTTTCCCATCCTTCACCTGGAGGCACACCTAAACAGCCAGGTTTTCAGGATCCTCATAATGAATATGCATGAGATAGGTAAAATCCAATGTAGGCAAATCTTTCTCCATTGAGAAAATGGACCATTTATTCCTACTCTCTGTTTCCTATCTTTTAACCAGTTTGCAATACACACTAGGACATTACCTCCTATCCCATGACTTTTTATTTTTCTCAGGAGTCTCACATGGGGGACTTTGTCAAACAGCTTCTGAAAATCAAAATTCACCATATCTACTGGATCATCATTATCCACATGTTTAGTAACCCCTTCAAAAAATGGTAGCAGATTGGTAAGGCAGGGCTTCCCTTGTGTAAATCCATGCAGGCTGTGCCCCATTAAACAATGCCTTTCTCTATGTTCTGTGATATTCTTTAGAATAGTTTCTGCAGTTTTTCTCGCACTAAAGTCAGGCTCACCTATATTTTCCCAGATCACCCCTGGAGCCTTTTTAAAGTTCAGCATCACATTGATCATCCACCAATCTTCAAATACAATAGATAATTTTAATGATAGGTTACAAATTACTAGTAATAGATCTACATATTTATTTTTTAGTTTTTTCAGAACTCTGGTGTCCAGGTGATTTGCTACTCTTTAGTTTGTCAATCTGCCCTATTACATCATACAGGTTTACCGTGATTCATGTCAGTACTTCCAAATAATCACCATTAAATACCTTTTCCGGTACTTGTATCTCCCTAACATCCTCTTCATTAAACACCAAAGCAAAGAATTAATTTAGTCTTTCTACTATGACCTTGTCTTCCTTATGTTCTCCTTTTAGCCCTTGATTATCTAACAGTACAATAGACTCTTACAGGCTTCTTGCTTCGCATATATTTAAAAAAGGTTTTATTATGAGTTTTTGTCTCTGTGGCCAGCTTCTTTGCAAATTCTTTTTTTTGCCTATCTTATCAATGTTTTATATCTAACTTGCTAATGCTCATGCTTTTTCCTATTTTCTTCAGTTTGATCCTTTTTTCAGTTTTTGAAAGAAGTTCTTTTCACTAAAATAGCCTCTTTCACTTCATCTTTTAGCCATGCTGGAAATAATTTGGCCTTCTTTCTGCCATTTCTAATGCATGGAATACATCTGGTCTGGCCTTACAAGATGGGATTCTTAAACATTGTCCATACCTGATATAAATAAACTCTTTACCTTTGTAGCTGCACCTTTTAGTTTTTTTTATTTTCCTCACTTTTAGAGGTGTGCATCCGTTTTCCACGTATTTGTAATCCGCAACTTATTTTTTGCTATCTGTTAAATACGTGGGGAGGCGAAACGCATCGCAACTCCCCACGTATTAAACAGATTTCTGTTTAATTCGGCCTAAATAAAAATTTAAACCCCCCCACCCTCCTGATCCCCCCCCCCCAAGACTTACCAAAACTCCCTGGTGGTCCAGCGGTGGGGTCCGGGAACTCACTCAGACCCTCGGTGCTAGTTTCATCACGGTGCCGATAGCCTTTGTCACAGGGGCTACCGGTGCCATTGGTCAGCCCCTGTCACATGGCCATCGGCGCCATCTTGTGCTCCTACCATGTGACAGGGGCTGACCAATGGCACCGGTAGCCCCTGTGACACAGTATGGGCAAAGGCTATCGGCGCCATTTTGAGTCCTGGCGTCGGACGGCAGGTCACTCCGGACCCCCGTTGGACCCACAGGGACTTTTGGCCAGCTTGGGGGGGACTCCTGACCCCCACATGACTTGCCAAAAGTCCAGCGGGGGTCCGGGAGCGACCTCCTTTCACGCCGGCCGTCCGATCCCAATACTCAAAATGGCGCCGATCGCCGCCATTTTGAGACTCAAAATCGCCGTCCCGCCAATACTCAAAATGGCGCCAATCGCTCCCGGACCCCGCTGGACTTTTGACAAGTCTTGTGGGGGTCAGGAGGCCCCCCCAAGCTGGCCAAAAGTCCCTTTGGGTCCAATGGGGGTCCCAGAGCGACCTGCCATCCGACGCCAGGACTCAAAATGGTGCCGATAGCCTTTGCCCATACAATGTCACAGGGGCTACTGGTGCCATTGGTCAGCCCCTGTCACATGGTAGGAGCACAAGATGGCACCGATGGCCATGTGACAGGGGCTGACCAATGGCACCGGTAGCCCCTGTGACAAAGGCTATCGGCGCCGTGATGAAACTAGCACAGAGGGTCTGAGTGAGTTCCCGGACCCCACCGCTGGACCACCAGGGAGTTTTGGTAAGTCTTGGGGGGGGGGTCAGGAGGGTGGGGGGTTGTAGTTAATTTAGTAGTAACGTATTTACAGATCGACAACTTATTGAATTCTCCATACTTCCGCATGAAACGGAATTGACCCCCCACGAATACGGATCACGTACGCAACGAAAACTTTTTGCCTGCACATCCCTACTCATTTTATCAAAGTCTCCCTTTTGAAAGTTAAGTGCTAGAGCAGTAAATTTACTTAATTTTCTCCATCCAGTCATTAACTCAAATTTCATCACATTATGAATATGTTGCCGAGCAGCCTCACTACTGTTACCTCTTGCACCAAATCCTGCATTCCACTTAGAATTACATCTACAATGGCTCCCCTTCTCTTTGGGTGACAGACTAGCTACTCCAAGAAGCAGTTGCTTATTTCATCTAAAACTTTACCTCCCTAGCATGTCCTGATGTGACATTTACCTAGTCAATATTGAAGTAATAGAAATCTCTCATTATTACTGTGCTGCCAAATGTGTTGGGTTCCCTAATTTCCATTAGCACTTCATCGTTCATCTGTTCAATTTGGCCAGGTGGGTGGGAGTATATCCCTATCACTATACTCTTCCCCATCACACATTGAATTTCCACCCATAAAGATTCTACTGTGCATTTTGTTTCCTGTAGGTTCTTTATTCTATTGAACTCTATGCCATCCCTAACAAAGTGACACCCCTCCCCCCCCACACACACACCAAGTTGATCCAGCATTTTCCCATTGGTAATCCTCCTCCACCAAGTCTCTGAGATGCAAATTAAGTCTACCCTTCATTCAGTGCTATACAGTCTCCCATCTTACTTTTTAGATTTCTAGTATTAGCTGCAAGCATTTCAAGGTACATTTTTTATTTTTATATACAAAGTTTTTAGCAGTTGACAGGGATAATGTGGAATCTTTTAACTCAAACTGTTCTTTACTTATAGGCAAATAGCTACATAAGATAAGAACATTAGAAAATGCCATACTGGGTCAGACCAAGGGTCCATCAAGCCCAGCATCCTGTTTCCAACAGTGGCCAATCCAAGTCATAAGAACCTGGCAAGTACCCAAAAAACTAAGTCTATTCCATGTAACCATTGCTAAAGGCAGTGGCTATTCTCTAAGTGAACTTAATAGCAGGTAATGGACTTCTCCTCCAAGAACTTATCCAATCCTTTTTTAAACACAGCTATACTAACTGCACGAACCACATTCTCTGGCAACAAATTCCAGAGTTTAATTGTGCGTTGAGTAAAAAAGAACTTTCTCCGATTAGTTTTAAATGTGCCCCAGGCTAACTTCATGGAGTGTCCCCTAGTCTTTCTACTATCCGAAAGAGTAAATAACCGATTCACATCTACCCGTTCTAGACCTCTCATGATTTTAAACACCTCTATCATATCCCCCCTCAGTCGTCTCTTCTCCAAGCTGAAAAGTCCTAACCTCTTTAGTCTTTCCTCATAGGGGAGTTGTTCCATTCCCCTTATCATTTTGGTAGCCCTTCTCTGTACCTTCTCCATCGCAATTATATCTTTTTTGAGATGCGGCGACCAGAATTGTACACAGTATTCAAGGTGCGGTCTCACCATGGAGCGATACAGAGGCATTATGACATTTTCCGTTTTATTCATCATTCCTTTTCTAATAATTCCCAACATTCTGTTTGCTTTTTTGACTGCCGCAGCACACTGAACCGACGATTTCAATGTGTTATCCACTATGACACCTAGATCTCTTTCTTGGGTTGTAGCACCTAATATGGAACCCAACATTGTGTAATTAGAGCATGGGTTATTTTTCCCTATATGCATCACCTTGCACTTATCCACATTAAATTTCATCTGCCATTTGGATGCCCAATTTTCCAGTCTCACAAGGCCTTCCTGCAATTTATCACAATCTGCTTGTGATTTAACTACTCTGAACAATTTTGTGTCATCTGCAAATTTGATTATCTCACTCATCGTATTTCTTTCCAGATCATTTATAAATATATTGAACAGTAAGGGTCCCAATACAGATCCCTGAGGCACTCCACTGTCCACTCCCTTCCACTGAGAAAATTGCCCATTCAATCCTACTCTCTGTTTCCTGTCTTTTAGCCAGTTTGCAATCCACGAAAGGACATCGCCACCTATCCCATGACTTTTTACTTTTCCTAGAAGCCTCATGAGGAACTTTGTCAAACGCCTTCTGAAAATCCAAGTATACTATATCTACCGGTTCACCTTTATCCACATGTTTATTAACTCCTTCAAAAAAGTGAAGCAGATTTGTGAGGCAAGACTTGCCCTGAGTAAAGCCATGCTGATTTTGTTCCATTAAACCATGTCTTTCTATATGTTCTGTGATTTTGATGTTTAGAACACTTTCCACTATTTTTCCTGGCACTGAAGTCAGGCTAACCGGTCTGTAGTTTCCCGGATCGCCCCTGGAGCCCTTTTTAAATATTGGGGTTACATTTGCTATCCTCCAGTCTTCAGGTACAATGGATGATTTTAATGATAAGTTACAAATTTTTACTAATAGGTCTGAAATTTCATTTTTTAGTTCCTTCAGAACTCTGGGGTGTATACCATCCGGTCCAGGTGATTTACTACTCTTCAGTTTGTCAATCAGGCCTACCACATCTTCTAGGTTCACCGTGATTTGATTCAGTCCATCTGAATCATTACCCATGAAAACCTTCTCCATTACGGGTACCTCCCCAACATCCTCTTCAGTAAACACCGAAGCAAAGAAATCATTTAATCTTTCCACGATGGCCTTATCTTCTCTAAGTGCCCCTTTAACCCCTCGATCATCTAACGGTCCAACTGACTCCCTCACAGGCTTTCTGCTTCGGATATATTTAAAAAAGTTTTTACTGTGAGTTTTTGCCTCTACAGCCAACTTCTTTTCAAATTCTCTCTTAGCCTGTCTTATCAATGTCTTACATATATTGGAACATATATTGGAACCTATTGGGATGCCCTACTCCTTGTTATTTTAGTATCCTTTGAAGATACCTACTTCTGAACCATTCATTGCTGAGTGAATGTCAGCTTTCCCCAATGTTCCAATTTAAAAACTGCTCTTCATCCTCTTTAAAAGGTTAGTACCAGCAGATTGATTTTTTTACAGTTAAGATGGAACCCCATCCTTTCAGAATAGGTTCCCTGTTCCCTAATATGTTTCCTATTTCCTAACACTAAAGCCCTCTTCCCTACAACATCTTTTCATCCACAGATTGAGATTCTGGAGCTCTGCCTGCCTCTGGTCCTGTGCATAGAACAGGGAATATTTAAAAAAAAATGCTACACTGGAGGTTCTGGATTTCAACTTTCTACCTAAAATCCCAAATTTTGCTTCCAGAACTTCTCTCTCACGCATTCATATGTCATTGGTGCCGACATGTACCACAACAGCCAGCTCCTCCCCAGCGCTGTCTAAATTCCTATCTAAATGATGTATGAGATTTGCCACCAGGCAGGCAAGTTAACAAGTGATCCTACATCCATCAGCCACCCAGCTATCTACATTCCTAATGACTGAATCATCAACTATGACAGCCGATCTAAGCCTTCCCTACTTGGCACAAGCCCTTGGAGACTCATCCTCAGTGCGGGAGGATAATGAATCACCTGTTACACCAAGTTGATGCTGTCCATTCAGGTGACCTTGCTCCTCCAAGTTCACATTCTACTTTGTCTTGGGAATTTCTGAAGTGGTATATAATAGGGATGTGCAGAAGGAAAAAATTTGTTTCAATTTGTATTCATTTCGCCAAGACCCAAATTCGTTGCATTCGTTTCATGGGGGGAAAAACAATTCATTTGATTTGTTTTCCCATTAAAGTCTATGGTGGAAGTATTTGCAGCCTATTTTTGGCTGCAGAATTGGGGTTTTCTTATCAATTCTCATGAAATTTCTGGGGAGAAATCATCAGAACGAGAAAAGAGCTCCAAGGTACTTAGACTGTGGCAAAGTGGCACCAAAGTGGCATGAATAGCCTAAGGCACTGTAAAGGGGCAAAGGGGTACGAGGAGTGGATAGTGTGCTTTAACAGAGGTGCAAAGTAGCAGCAAGAGTGTCAAAAACACAGCACAACTTCCAAAGAGAGCACCGATAGCAGTTGCATGAACCCTTGAAGGCAGCACGACAGGCAAAGTGGTAAGCAAGTGGCATCAACATCCTACAGCACAATGAAGGGGGAACATAGCAAGCAGAAAGACTAGCATAAACACACTGAGAGGAACCATGATAGTGGCAAGAACACTACAAGGAGCTGAGTGAGTCATCTGGTGTATGGCAGCAAGCAGAGTGGCAGAAAGTTGATAGGATAAGACAGGCTGGCAGAGCGGAGGTAGTCAGGTCGCTGTGGTGTTGATAGGGGAAAGATAAGGAGGCAAGGCAAGACGAGGCTCAGCATGTGACGCGACTGTCAACAGGGGCGTACTGTCCATCCGACCTGTCTTGAAACACAGACCAAGGAGTCTAACATGCGTGCTAGGACCTGAAACATGATGAACTATGCCTGGGTGGGGTGAAGCGTTGCTGCTGTACACAGGGCCGGTGCAAGGGTATTAGGCACCCTAGGCAAACCTTATAGCCTGGCGCCCTACCCCCACCTCCCCATACACAATTTAAAATTTTGCATTTAACACATATTTTACATGAAAAGTGACATTCTGAGATAAAATATATATGTTATTGTGATAATTTCATGCACTGTTGTGATGCCAACAAGAAAACTTTGCATATTGGAATTCATATGGCATCATACCTATTGTGATATATTTCGGCATGGTCCTCCCGTATCACAGTACTATCTGCCAACACTCAAAGAATAACAATCCTACCTATGAAAAAGAATACCACAAATATTACACCAGAATCTAAAATATAAATACACCTCCTATCAGGAAAACAGAACAGGCCAAGTTAAAGCTACTACAGATCCCTACAGAGAAACCACATATTAAAAGAATGCTTCATCTCAGTCTTTGCATGCAGAACACAAACCCTCACCAAATACAGAATAAAGCCACATAAAGTATACATAGAAATGTGCAGACAACAACTGAACTGTAAAACGCATCACGCCAGACTCTATACAGTGCAACAATGGAAAAACAAAAATTTCACCATTCCTCATGAAACAATCAATAAAATCAAGATATATAAATGAATCATAATAGTAAAATCATACTAATAAAATAATTTCAAAACAGCTGATGAATAGAATATCCAATAATTAAAGACTCATGCAAATTTTGAAAGCTTTACCAAATACCAATAAAATATTTCAAACAGCAGACACATCACATACTACCCAATAATTAAAATGGTAGTCAATCAAGAAAAATGAACTTTAAAAGCCACCTTTACTTACCCTCTCCAGCAGTTCTCCTACTCCTTTCCCTTGCAGGCCACACCAGAAGTAGCAGTAAATGCTGAAGCTGTCCTCTTCCTTACGGACCACAACCAGTCTCTTCTGTCTCTCACATACACACCAGTCACACCCTCAGGACCAGTTTCTGTCTCTCGCATACACCAATCATTTCCCCAACCAGTCTCTCTCTCTCACACACACACCAGTCATCTCCCTGATCAGTCTCTCTCACACATATACACGTCACCTCTCTGGCCAGTCTCTCTCAATCACACAATGCTCTCGCTCTCACTTACATACAGGCTTTCAATCACACACACGCTCTCTCTATTTCACTTACACACAAGCTCTCAATCACACACATGTTCTATCTCACTTACAAACAGGCTCAATCACACCCATGCCCTCTCTCACAGCCACAAGCCAGCCAAAAACATGCTCCATCTCTCTCTCATGCACACACACATGCACCTTCCCTGATTCACATATACACCACACACATACAGAAGCACCCTCCCTGTCTCACACACAGAAGCACCATTCCTTTCTCACATACACAGAAGCACCCTTCCAATCTCAAATACATATACACACACAAAGGCCCCCAGCTGAACAGCTCATCTCTGTCGGCGGCTGGCTGCGCCAGTCTTCATTTCTTTGGCGGTGGCGGCTGGCAGCGGCCATCTTTTTTTCTTCGGCCTACTCGTGCGGCAGCTGGCTGCGCCGATCTTGTTTTCTTCGGCCCCGCCGGCCTGCTCTCCTTCGGTGGCTGACTGCGCCGGTCTTCATTTCTCCGGCGGCGGCTGGAAGCAGCCATGTTCGTTTCTCCAGCGGCGGCGGCTGGCAGTGGCCATCTTTATTTCTCCAGCCCCGTCAGCCTGGTCTCTTCATTTCTTCGGCCCGGTGCCCTCAACGGCCCAGAGCAGAGGCGGCCACGTGATCCGCTAGTCCAGCCCACTGGGGAAAGCCTGATCCCCCGATAGGCCAATCCACCCCTACTCTCACATGGCCTTCTATTTCAAATGGCGTGAACCAAAAGAATAAAACTAATGATATGTTGCATTCGTGGGGGTTTGCCATGAATTTCGCGGACCCACGAATGCAACGAATAGGGACCTATTAGTTGCGGATTGCGCATTCGTTCAAAATGAATGCACATCCCTATATAATAAACTGAAATAAATAAATAATACTTTTGCAATGGTTCCTTTTAGTTTTTCTTCTAATTTCCTTATGGTAGTGTACTTTCCCTTTCTAAAGTCAAATGTTATTACAGTAGTTTTACTTCATGTCCTCCCTCTAGTGATTATGTAAATTTTATTGCATTATGATCACTATAGCTAAGTGGTCCAACCACCATTACTCCATGCACTGAGTCCTGCATTTAAAATACATTCCCTCTTGCCAGGACCAGCTGCTCTATGATGCTGCCATTTATGGCATTCAAAAACTTAACCTCCCTAGCAGGTCCTGACAATACATTTACCCAATCAATACTGGACTAACTGAAATCTCACATTTGTTATATTGTTGATGTCTTTCCTAATTTCTGTTAGCATTTTACAGTCTGACTCTTCATCCTGGCCATGCTGACCCACTGCTATGCTCGTCCACATAACAAGGAATTTCTGTCCATCAAGATTCCACATTGCATTTTGTTTCCTGCAAGATTTTTATCATTATGCTGTGCCATCCTTGACATATAGCACCACCCCTCCATCAGTCTGATCTCCCTAGCATAATTTGTACCCTCATATCACAGTGTTCCATTGGTTATCCTCCTTTCACCAGGTGATATAAATTCTAACTCTTCAATCTTATTTTATGGACATCTGGGATTCACCTATAGGCAAGAGTATCAGAACTCATTTCCTTTCATCTTTCTTTTGGTTCAGTTCATTTGCCGAACCAAAATATATATGTAATTTAAATAAAACCCCAAAATAAAAACAAAAATTATGTCCCCCCCACTCTCCCACAGCTCCTAACCCCAACCCATTTACCCCATCCGGGGGTATCCAATGTAAAAAGGGGCAGAAGGAAGCCCTTATCACTCCTGCCTCACTGGCTCCGATTTAACAATGGTGCCAGTCTCAGGGCCAGCCAGCACCAATTTGCTTTGTAGCTGTAAAATGTTACAGCCCTAAAACATATTTTGCAGTCATAATGTTTTAAGGCTGTATTGCTTTATGGCTGAAAAACAACTTGATACAGGTCAGCCCTGAGACGGTCACCATTTTTAAATCAGAGCCAGCAGGGTAGGAGTGGCAGGGTTTTCTCTTGAAAACCCTGATGGTATGAGCCAGGATAGATTGCAGGGAGGCTTGGGGATGGTGGAAGTATGGATATATTGGTAAATAGGGTGTGCTATTTGCTAGCACACACTATTATCAAATTGTAAAATCTGAATAATTTTTTGATTTTTCAGAATGAATATGTTTTTTATTCATTCCATTTGGAACGAACCAAAAATGATTCATTCACCATGTTTTACCCACTTAAGTACCATGAATGCAGATCCTTAATCCTTAGAAGATTGCCTTTTTCCTAGCCAGGCACTCTTTAGTTCAAAAACTGCTGTCTGCTTTATAAATGTTAGCACCATCAGCTGAGTTCCAACCTAGTTAAGGTAGGGCTCCGCCCATCGAATAGGCTCTCCCTTGCTCAAAATATTCCTCAGTCCATAACAAATCTAAAGCCCTCATCCCTGTCCATTGCCTCATCCATGCATTGAGACGCTGCTTGCCTTTGGCATGCTGCATGGCGTGCATTTCTGAGCATTGAATCCTGGGAGATTCTGGATTTTGCCATCCTACCTAAAATCCTAAACTTGGCTTCCAGAGCATCCTTCCTATACTGTTCTATGCTGTTGGTACTGACATGTACCACTACAGCTGGCTCTTCCCCCATATGTTCAAATATTATCTCTTGACCTTTAATTCTGCATATGCAAGTGGTCTAACATGGCAGCCACACTATTTTCTTCAATGTACTACATGGCCAGTTCTTCTGCTGCTTGAAGAATGGACTATACTGTCAGAGCAAGACGCTTGAGAATTGTCAGCTTAAAAAAAGATGCACCAAAGCTAACAATTTCTTCGTCTCTTCTTCTAAAACTCCGCACAGTTATAGTCAAATACTCAAGTTTGTAGTTTTATATTTTTAAGGCACAGCGATATGCAATATCATTTAAGATAAACATTTTCTGTACCATCTCATCAAACTTTCCTTTTCCCCTTAAAATCCTCCCACAACATCAGCATGAATTTAAACGGGGGGAGTGGGGGAGCGGAACAAGAAAGCATTACTGATGAGTTCAAATATCTTCACAATCCCAAGCATAACCATTTGTATCAGACACTTTTAATCACTTATAGGTGAGTTTTAAAAGCCCAGCGTTTGCCAAAGCCGGGAGATACACAAGTATGTCTGGCCGGCGCACGCCACATGGGTTTTAAAAGGGGCCCGTGTGCGTGCATATCTCCCGATATGTGCACAAATGTGAAAGCCAAAAAAAGGGGTGATGATGGATAGGCATGGTCTGGGAAGGGCAAGAGCGGGACATGGGCATCCCGGGATTTTCACATGAAATGTGCACGGAAGTATTTTTGCGCACAAGCGCGTGCCAGGGTCCTCTGCTGCATAACTTTATTACTGCTATGGATGGCATGTAAGTAATAAAATGAAAAAGAACTAGGCTAGTCAGCGGGGTTTTAAGGGTTGGGGCTAACAGGGAGACTAATAACCTACAGGGGTTGGAAGTCCCATCCCTTAAATGGGTGAACTGGGAAAACTAGTAATGGCGTCGGCATGTGCCCCTTATAAAATTCCCCCACTTACACGGTAGAGGCAGCATTTGTAGGCACATACGCACATGCATATAAAATTATGCACACGTGTATGCGCATTCCGCCTATTGTATATCATGCGAGCATATACGTATGTATGTTACAAAATGGCTACATCCTGTAGAGCGAGCCAACATACTCGCATACATGTGTGCCAACACAGCTGTTTAAAAGTTACCGTCTTATCTGTGCCGAGCCTTCTCTGAGGGGCATGATGTTTTTTTTCATCATCAGATAAGTGTCTTATATTCTGTATTTGCATGAAGTGCTACTGCCATCCAGTGGTTGGTTAGAATAGATACATATGTACTGTACAAGTATTCCAAAAAATATCTCTGGACAGAATTACTCAACATTTGTGAAAGAAGACATTACATTGGTAATAATTGGGTCCTAGGAAGCTTATTCCTGCAGTATACTTCTTCTATCCAATATTAATAGTTTTGCTTAGAAGTAACCAGCAAAGGAAGGGAAGAATCTGAGAATCTTATTCATCAGTGGATTTCTGTACAGCAGGGCTGCTCAAAATGATCCTCTGTCCCCCCTCCCTTGCCAGGCAGTTGGGTTTTCAGGAGATTTCTAATGAAAATGCATGAGAAATATTTGCATTCATAGAACGTAGTTCATGCAAATAAATTGCATGCATATTCATTAGAGAGATCCTGAAAACCTGACTAGCTGGGAGGGCTCCAAGGTTTGAGCACCCCTGCTATATGGTATCATTCCATTTCTTAGTAAGAGATTAAACTATGAGCTAACAATCTCAGAAAAGACAACTGAGGTTTTCCTAAGAGGAGAATACTCAATAACAAGATACTGGCAGGTGGGATTAGGTCCAAAACTACTTATTATCCAGGTACAGATGATGGAACAACAACAACATGGTCTTGCTTGAGGAATATGTGACACAAGTGGATACAATCCTTCAGCATTTACTGTGTATATCACTAAAAACAGAGGCAGTAACTACTTATTTCCTAAGTTTCTGTTCCAGATTGGTAAAGTGACTCGAAGCATCCGACCTTGCAGCAGTTATTCACTTCTGCAGATATAAAGATAATGCCCTGTGTCATCAATACACCCACAATCACAATAAATCCAAAAGTAATTAGCCAACTGGCACCTAATGTCCTTAATTAAGGTACTATAATTATTGCTCATCTTAAGAGTTTGAGTGGAATGTGAGCAGTGCAGATAACCAAGAGGGTATCTGAAGAGAAGAAAACATATAAAACAGTCCATATTTAGCAAGCCAGTGAGCAAGAAAGTTAACTGGGGAAAGTTGCTCCCCAGTGGAACACACCCGGATAAGAGTTCCACTGAATATACCCGGATAAAGTTACCCAGATAAGTTACTCACACAAAATTTAGCAGATTAAAAAAAAGGCAGTGATGAAAGTATCCCCAGGGCGTGATTACATTTTAAACAATGAAAGCTGATATTCAGCACTCCCCAACTAAGGTTAGCCTGGAAAGTTAGGTCAGAAAAGGAACTGATCTAAAATTATCTGGGTAACATTATCTCAATTTCAGCCCAAGGTGGTTTCCCTTGCAGGGACCTTCTCCTTCAAGGGGGAAAGGCTGAAGGTGTAAGGTATTTCTCTTCAAGGAACCAGTGAGCTCGACCTGAGTTGTGGAGGTGGGATGGAGCTGTACAAGAAGCCTATATTGTGGGAAGAGTTTGGAGTGGAGAACCTCAGAAGGGCGAGAGCTATTATTTATCCGAGGAAGTTCCTGACTACAGCATGGCTGGTAGCTGGGAAAAAGATTCTGTAGTGAACAGAATCTTCTGATCCGAGGAGGAGAAGACTGTGTGGTAAGTACTAAGTCCTGGAAATGACTGATGATGTAAACTAAGTGGCAGAGTTGTGATGTTCAAGGTCATTTAGATAGAAAGGAGAGTAGTAGTGGTTGAGAAGTGATAATTGTATTGGCTAATAGTACTTCAAACTGTTGGATTTAGGGGTAGGAAAGAAGGAGTTTTACATGATTCTCCTAACTATGGGGAAGAAGTGTATATAATTGTTGAATCCTGTAGTCACCTAATCTTTCCTGTGTAAACTGCAACTATCTCAACCTAGCTGAACAAATCTATGAGCCTTGATTTAATCAGTGATTTTTCTTATTCTATCACATATTCTACTAGTAATTTCAGGAAATAAAAGTTGTGTATGTTTGAAATATATCCTCAGAGTGAGTTCTGTTTTTTTTTTCCTGATAATTGTGAATGTTGAATCAATAGGAGACACCAGTCAGAGGGGGTCATATAGGAGATTCTTTTGGAACCCAAGATCCCTAAACAGCTAAGGATATTTTGCCTGGGTCCACTACACCATCCGCTTAACTCACCTTCCCTCTGAACCCTTCCCGAGACACCGGCACTTGGCACACAGGTGTCAGATTCTCTCATATTTTATGTGCCCTGTCTGAGTGGAGGTTAAAATCTATTTCACTTTGAAATTAGTTTCAGATCCGTATGACATAGTGAGGGCAAAAGTAGCGCCGGCGCCATTTTGAATATTGGCAATACGGCCCGAGTGCAGGAGGTCGCTCCTGGACCCCTGCTGGACTTTTGGCAAGTCTTGTGGGGGTCAGGAGGCCCCCCCAAGCTGGCCAAAAGTCCCTGGGGGTCCAGCGGGGGTCCGGGAGCGATCTCCTGCACTCGTGACGTCGGGTGACAGGAACCAAAATGGCTCCGGCGCTACCTTTGCCCTGTCATATGGTAAGGGCAAAGGGCCACCGGCGCCATTTCTATTAACGCAGCCGTGGCCCGAGAGCAGGAGATCGCGCCGGGACCCCCCCCCCCACTGGACCCCAGGTAATTTAAAACATTTTGGGGGGGTTCAGGAGGGTGGGGGATTTGTTTTAAAGGGTCGGGGTGGGTTTTAGGGTTGTTTTGGTGTGCCGGTTTTCCCGCCCTCCCCCGATTTACGATTTTTTGACAATAAATCGGGGGAATTGCTATTGTATCGCGGCTCTAACGATTTGACAATTTAAAATATATCTGACGATTGTTTTAAATCGTCAAAAAACGATTCACATCCCTACTAATTAACCTGTTAGTGCACACTAACGGGCCTTAATGCACATTAACATCTAGCTAGTGCACACTATCTCGTTCGGTGTACTGCGCACTAATGCTGAGATAGTGCGAACTAACTGGTTGCTAGTGCACAGTAAGGCCCATTAGTGCGCACTAATGCACTTCATCAAAAATTGCCAAAAAAAAAAAACCACCGTGGGAAAACGAAATTTTCCACGGAGCGCCCGATCCGAAGCTCGAACCGATATCTTTAAACGAAGCACATCTCTAAAAAAGACCAGGTTTTCAGGATATGCATGATGAATATGCACGAGATACAATGGAGGCAGTGTATGCAAATCTTTCTCATGCCTATTCATTGTAGATATCCTAAAAACCTGGCCTGTTTATGCCACTCGAGGACTGGAGTTCACCATCACTGTCCTAGATATAACACAAGGTGCCATTCTTTATGTATCCATTCTACATACCCTCAACCTGGCATGTAGAAGCAGACATCTACTAGCTGGAGAGTGCCTCAAATATTAAACTTTAATTCATAAAAATCAAAATGTAAAATCAAATATAATGAAGACCTGATTTTCCAAAACATTTACATGTTTAAAACTGTTTTACATTTATAGAGGCCAAATTTGACCTAGTTTTCCAAAACTCCAGCTCCTTGTGCTTCCTCATACAGAATTCCTGTTTGCATTTACTTGGAGCTTGGCTAGGTGTTCTTTTACAGAACCATTCATCAGCTCTATTCTGACCTAGCAGTCATGCTCTAAGGGACACAGACCTCATGCAATATGGGTTTTTTTTTTCTTTTTGCTGCTCTCCATCCTTCTTCAATTTTCAAAAAGGAAGAAGAGAAATGAGCATAGCCCAGTAGAGCCCACCCTACCGACATGGGCCTTGCTCCTCCATTTTCCCCACTGAGTCACAATAGGTTGGCTGGCAGCATGGAAATACTGCAAGCATATGATCCCAACCCTATGCCTGCTGAACTACTACTGAATGTTTCCTGTTTAGAAAGAAAGCATGAAGAGGAGCAGTTGGGGAGGCCTGCGGGCTCACACCTCTTCCTCTTCTGTTCCCTACATGTTGCCTGGAGGAGCGGGGCTGGGTCAGGAAACAAAATGCTGTGCTCTGCTGAGTGAGATTCAAAGTTTTATCCAGCTTGCTGCTCCCCTCTCCCCCCTAGACGTTTGCCATCCTAGACACAGGCCTAGTGTGCCTATTGACAAATCCTGTGGGAATTGAGCTGTGAATGTCACTTTAGAAATTTAGCTCCAACAATATCATCCTTGCACTAATTGAAAACACTGAGGTCTAATTCACGCTAGCTTCTGCTAATTAGGCTGGCCGGAGCTGGGGATACTGCAGATGCAGCAGTCACTGACCCTAAGAAGAGAGAATTTGTGTCACTACTCAACAGCAACACCTAGTGGCCAGATGCAGGGTGCACATGCACCATGTTCCTGAAGGAACCAGGCTGTGGTCCCTGATCAGGTACGGTCACTGTGATCATTTTGCTAGATGGGAGTGCAGAAGGTTTATGAAATGGAGTAAACACCTCAGATACTTGCAAATTAATGTTCATAGTATCATAGCCCAGTAAAGGTCAATTCCAACTAAAATGGAAATCCAAGGAACAGGAGAAAACTGCCAGGACTTTGGACTTCCAGCTCAAAATTATACCTCATTTTTTTTAAACAAATGATGTTTTGAAAATCATAGATTATAGCTTCATATATTAATGGATTGTAGGGTTCATTTATGGGAATATTCTGCCAATCTCATTTAAACAAGCAAATAAGCTGCAAAGTGCGGTGTTTTCAATCATTGAAAACATGTTTGGATGCACATTCTGAAGGTTCCTTTCCTTCCAGAGTAACCACCCAGAGTGTGGTTCTCATGATAAACTGCACTTGCTTTTTCCAACTTCAGATTTCTCTGGATGAAAAAAGCCCTGAAGCAAGAGAAACCACAGCTGATCTCCAAATAAGATGCATAATGGGTTTCAGCTTAATCTAGCTTGCATTCCAAGCACAGAAATATCATTTCTAAAATAATTCAGGATAACTTATGGTCTCCCTTTCTCAAGTCTTAATACCCCGGGAAACTCTAAGACCACTGCAGCCTCTTCCAGGGATATCCCTGAGTACCTGTGAGGTTTCCAGTTGGCTCTACCTTCTTTCTGTATAGATTATTAAGTGCCAATGTAAGCACCACAGCCAATCTCTGTGCACAGCTTAGCATCCTAAAAAAGTGATTTTCCCATATGGCCATATCAGGGTGGGTAAAAAATTAAGGAACTCTGCTATTCCTGTTGAAGGTGAGAACTGCATCAAGTGGATAAAGCTGGTTAATACATGATATTTACTGCAGCTTCCATTATTAGCAAGGAGGCCTATTCACTAATAATACACACGTTAATGCACATTGCAAGTTAGTAGATATACCACTGTATTTGCCACATACCTAGGGGAATCATTCAACCTGTTACTTAAGTTGAAATGAGGTGAAAAAAATGAGGAGAAAAGTGAGGTTTCAGCATCTCTGGTCAGATATACAGTAATGCATTCTGACTAAATCTATAGGCTCAGTTCTTAGAGCAAATTTTAAAGGAGCCTGCTCTCCCTGAGCCAAAGATGAAAGTGAGAGAGCAAAGGACTGTGAAATGCTGGACTATGCTTCAGGACTGGAACATGGAGCAGAATCAGCCCCTACTGTAAACCCTGACTTTGAGGATTCAAGTACCTGTGCAGTAGCTGACAGCTCATGAAACAGATAATGTCGACTGATGTAAATGCAACATACAAATAAACAAATAGTTTCACCATACTAACGTATAAATTAATGTTAGTCAGCATAAACTCACAAATTTTCCTTTTGGTCCTCGTTCACCTCGTGGTCCTTGTGAGCCTGGAGGTCCCTAAAATTAAGAAAGAAACATAACGTGTTGAATAAAAAAAATACACTTTTCTAGAGCAGTAAAACTATTTATTTTAGATATCTATTAAAAGCATATCGTGTCCAGGCAAAGTTAAACATTTTTGTTTGACATTAATTTAGGTGTAACTGTATTCTGATAAAATCACTTCTCTTTGATGGAAAAGCCCAGCCATAGATTACAATAATGTAAGAAACTAGATCCCTGAACAAATAAGGTTTAATGAAAGCTTAAACAGAAAAATATTGCTTGCCATTTGAAAAATACATAGAGTTACAAAGTGGCAACAATCCACTCTATTGATTACCTACCCAGGGCTTGTCCAAGATAGTCCAGCACCTTAATTCAAGCCAGGTAAAGTTCAAAAAAGGCTAATGACCAAGGAGTAACACTACTGTTTCCTTCTGATTACTTCCATCAATTATCCCACGTCTTTTTAGTATAAGAAATGTTTAAAAAACAAAAAGAAGAAAAATGTATATTCCAGACTGAGTTATTTTCAACAACGTACCCTGGTAAAAAAAACACAAAAAAAAAACTACTGGGGAAAGACATAATTGCTTGTGAACTAAAGTACTACAATGCTATTTGGATTTATTACTCACCTTTCCCAACCTATGCTCAAGGCAAGTTAGACAGTAAGCCTTCTGCTGATGGGAACTACCTACTATACCTGAAACATACAATTTGGTACCTAAGGCAATTGAAGATAGAATGACTTTTGCAAGGACACAAGCTGTGTCAGCAGGAGAAGTAGGGTCTGAGCCCTGGCTTCGCTGGTTCTTAGCCAACTG
Organism: Rhinatrema bivittatum; assembly: GCF_901001135.1. NCBI lineage: Eukaryota > Metazoa > Chordata > Amphibia > Gymnophiona > Rhinatrematidae > Rhinatrema > Rhinatrema bivittatum. Next base: position 140,346,884 of record NC_042620.1, read on the forward strand.
CTCTAATCACTAGACCACTGCTCCTTATTTCTGCCCTGGCAGATCTCCAGCAAAAAATAAATAAATAAATAATTTTGCAAGAGGTCCCCTTCAGGCTGCCCACATCAACCTTCTGTGATTTAGAGGAAATATTTGTTTTCATTTACTGATTTAAAATCCCTGTATTTACTTGTTCAATTTCAGAACAGTAAAAATACACTGGATGCTAGAAACGGTTGCTTTGGGGCTGATACTATCAGACAGTGCCCGCCCCTTGTTTGATGATGTCACAATCACCTGAAGCTTTGTGTTCCATTGCAGCTACTTCTACCCCCATCTCTCAGGACAACCTTAAATGATATTTTAATCCTAGCAGCCATGTTCATAGATCACAGTATAACATCTTCCTCACTCTGATCTCGTAATTGAATCAGTAATAAACAAATGGGGCTATGGGTACAAAAATATGTATTAACCATTTCTGTAGAATTTATGAGTATTTTATGAGCTATAAATCAATTTCTTATTTTTGTTTTTATTTATTTAATTGGTTATGGAGTTAAAAGTATTTATTACCTACCCATCCAGGAAAAGTCTGAGATGGGGTACAAAAAACAATGGAGTTTTCATAAAAACAACAACGCAGTCAAATATGACAAAAATATCATCCTACAAATTTCATCTGAAGGGACTACTCTTCAGACCCATTGAGGGGAAGAAAGAAAAGAAGAAAGAAAAATGTAAAAAACATGGAGAGGATGTCAAAGCCTTATTTGATATCATAAAAGGCTATGCTGAACAGGTGTGTTTTTAGGAGTTGCTTAAATTCCTTGCTATCTTGGGTAAGATGAATGTTATGGGGTAGAGCATTCCATAATATATCCCACAAATAGAAGAGGAAATCTCTCTTGTCTCAGAGAGGCATGTAAATCTAGGAGAGGGGATGTCGAACAGATATTGTCTGGAGGAATGTGAAGAGCAAGATAGTGTGTGCATCCGTAATGTGGACTGAGTCCAGGAAGAGGAGATATTTTAAGCAAGTTATGTATAATTACTGCAGTTTTATGTTGAATGTGGTAGTGAACTGGAAACCTGAGTAATGACTTGAGGATGGGTGGAACGTGTTTTCGAACGTGAGTACCTGTCAGTAGGCGAATAGCAGAGTTCTGGATTATTTGAAAGGGATGTATTGTAGAGTTAGGCAAACCATTATAAAGGGAATTGCAATAATCCAGTCTGGAAAAAAACTAACATTCTATTGCAACCAATAGTTTAATCTTATTGAGGTCAATATTCAAGGTAATTTGCCTAGCTATGTTTGGGATTTAGCCATTCAAATCTAGAGGTTTATATATGTCCCATCCTAAATATGGATTAAGTTAAAACTTATCCAGATAAAATAGAGAATTTCTGGAGTCATGGCTTAAATTTAGCTGGAGAGCACAAAGTTTAACCAAGTAAGTGTTTCTGTTCTCAGAGGAGGCCAAAGGTTATCCAGGTATGTGCACCCAAAAAACTTTAGCCTTAACCAGCTCAAGAGAGAGAGACAAGGAGCGCGTGCGCGAGAGACAGGGAGAGAAGAGACACAATGGGGTAGATTTTAAATACTTGCGCGATCGCGTACTTCTGTTCGCGCACCAGGCGCGAACAGAAGTACGCTGGATTTTATAAGATACGCGCGTAGCCGCACGTATCTTATAAAATCCGGGGTTGGTGCGCGCAAGGGGGTGCACATTTGTGCAACCTGCACGCGCCAAGCCCAGCGCGCGCTGCCTGTTCCCTCCGAGGCCGCTCCGATTTCGGAGCGGCCTCGGAGGGAACTTTCCTTCGCCCTCCTCCCACCTTCCCCTCCCTAACCCACCCCCCCGGCCCTATCTAAACCCCCCCCCCCCTACCTTCAGCAGGCGTAACTTTGCGCGCGTCGGCCGGCAGCCCCGCTCCGTCCTCCGGTCCCGGGGGCTGGTCCGGAGGCCTCGACCACGCCCCCGGGCCAGCGCAACGCCCCCGGACACGCCCCCTTCTGCCCCTTTTCGAAAGCCCCGGGACTTACGCGCGTCTCGGGGCTTTACGCACGCTGGCGGCCTATGCAAAATAGGCACGCAGGGCTTTTAAAATCCGCCCCAATATGCCTAGGGAGCAAGGATCTGTAGACCCTTGTAACACCATCCCCCCCAAAACCTGACCTGAGTTGAAAGTGCCCCTCTTATAGTGGGAGATACCTAGGGTGTTATATTGCTCTCTCTCTCTCTCTCTCTGGCCACTTGTGCAAGTATGTTATTAAAATATGTGCATAATGACTGCACTGTACTTGAGCACATGATAAAAAAATTAAGCATCTCTCTATGCATGTTCCTTTTAAAATTAACCAGCCTACTAGCCCAATCACTCCCCTCCCACCCAACTACACTAATGACTGAATTTTCAAACGCTGGCGCGCATAAAATCTGGCAGATACGTGCGTGGCTGGGCCGAGCACACGCTAAGCGCATTTTAAAAACAGCCCAGCCATGCGAGTATCTGCCTGTGTATGCAGAAGTGCTGGCAGATCAAAAAGGGGCGGGCTGGGGGCTGACTGGGACAGCAATCATTAAGTCCTGTCCCGGGGAAGCGTGCGCTAGCAGCCGACCAGCGCATGACAATTACTTCTGCTCCAAAGGGGCAGTAAGTATAAAAACAAAAAAATTGGGGATAGATAGGTAGGGATTAGGGGTCAGGGAGGGGAAGGGAAAAGGTAGGAAGGGTAGTTAGGGGGATAGGAAAATTCCCTCCCAGACTGCTCCTTAATTGGAGCTGACTAGGAGGGAACTGGGGAAGGCCTACTCATGTCGCCACACTCTGGGGTAGATTTTCAAAGGGGTACGCGCGTACGATACGTGCGTACCCCCCGAAAACCTACCCCAAACCCCCCCTGCGTGCACCGAGCCTATTTTGCATAGGCTCGGTGGCGCGCATAAGTCCCGGGACGTGCGTAAGTCCTGGGGCTTGCATGGAGGGGTGTGTCGGGGGCATGTCGGGGCGTGCAGTGAGTGACGCGGCGTTTCAGGGGCGGGCCGCGAGTGACGCGGCGTTTCAGGGGCGGGCCCGGGGGCGTGGCGCAGGCCCGGGGGCGTGGTTGAGGCCTCCGGACCAACCCCCGGGTCAGGTGATGGCGCGCCGATTTCGGAGCGGCCTCAGAGGGAACTTTCCTTCCGCCTCCCCTCACCTTCCCCTCCCTTCCCCTACCTAACCCACCCCCCCCCCCGGCCCTATCTAAACCCCCCCTACCTTTGTTGGCAGATTTATGCATGCGGAAAGCAGGCGTAAATCTGCGCGCGCCAGCGGGCTGCTGGCGCGCCATCACCCGACCCGGGGGTTGGTCCGGAGGCCTCAACCACGCCCCCGGGCCTGCGCCACGCCCCCGGGCCCGCCCCCGAAACGCCGCGTCACTCACGGCCCGCCCCTGAAACGCCGCATCACTCGCGGCCCGCCCCCGAAACGCCGCGTCACTCACGGCACGCCCCGACACGCCCCCGACACACCCCTCCATGCAAGCCCCAGGACTTACGCACGTCCCGGGACTTATGCGTGCCACCGAGCCTATGCAAAATAGGCTCGGCGCACGCAGGGGGGGTTTGGGGTAGGTTTTCGGGGGGTACGCACGTATCGTACGCGCGTACCCCTTTGAAAATCTACCCCAGAGTGTGGCGACATGAGTAGGCCTTCCCCAGTTCCCTCCTAGTCAGCTCCAATTAAGGAGCAGTCTGGGAGGGAATTTTCCTATCCCCCTAAATGTGCACCCCCTTGCGCGCGCCGACCCCGGATTTTATAAGATACGCGCGGCTACGCGCGTATCTTATAAAATCCAGTGTACTTTTGCTCACACCTGGTGCACGAACAAAAGTACGCCCGCGCGTACATTTATAAAATCTACCCCAGAGGCTTTTAAAATCCCCACCCCACCCATGAGTGCGAGTCCCAACCCTCCCGCACATGCACATGTAGATATTAAAATCCGGTGCACAAGTGCATGCGGGAACTATATTTTATAACGTGTGCAGCAACATGCGAGTGTTATAAAATTGCCGCATCCATGTGTGTGCGCCAGGAACCGTGCACACTTGGACAGCCGTGCACTTGTTTTAAAATCTACCCCTAAATGACTAAAACTGTCAGAGATTATGTCCGAACCTCCCTTCCCCTCCAAATCCCTTATGATGATATGTTCAACAAGTTGCACGCCTGTCTTTTAAGAAGCCTCCCCATACCCTCTGCCCCAACCCTCACATTTGATTCTGACAAAAACATCCAGCCTTTGGGCACCCCTCCAAATCAGCAGCCTCCTTGTTTTATTCACTCCCTATGCCAATGCAAATCCTCCCGCCCCACTCAGGATCCTCCAAAACCCACAGAGCCACCAGTACAATCTTAGCACTCCTAGTGGTATCCAGCCTTGTTTCACAGCAACACTGGTAGTATAAGCTACTAGGGATGTGAATCGTTTTTTGACGATTTAAAATATCGTCCGATATATTTTAAATAGTCAAAAATCATTAGAGGCGATATTTAATAGGAATTCCCCCGATTTATCGTCAAAAATCGTAAATCGGGGGAAGGGGGAGGGGAAGGGGGAGGGCGGGAAAACCGGCACACTAAAACAACCCTAAAGCCCACCCCGACCCTTTAAAATAAATCCCCCACCCTCCCGAACCCCCCCAAAATGTCTTAAATTACCTGGGGTCCAGTGGGGGGGTCCCGGTGTGATCTTCCACTCTCGGGCCACGGGTGCGTTGATAGGAAATGGCGCCGGCGCTACCTTTGCCCTGTCATATGACATGACATATGACATATGACATATGACAGGGCAAAGGTAGCGCCGGCGCCATTTTGGTTCCTGTCCCCCGACGTCATGAGCGTAGGAGATCGCTCCCGGACCCCCGCTGGACCCCCAGGGACTTTTGGCCAGCTTGGGGGGGGCCTCCTGACCCCCACAAGACTTGCCAAAAGTCCAGCGGGGGTCCGGGAACGACCTCCTGCATGCGAATCGTGTTGCCGTATTGCAAAATGGCGCCGGCGAGAGAGAGAGAGACAAGGAGCGCGTGCGCGAGAGAGAGGGAGAGAAGAGACACAATGGGGTAGATTTTAAATACTTGCGTGATCGCGTACTTTTGTTCGCGCACCAGGCGCGAACAAAAGTACGCTGGATTTTATAAGATACGCGCGTAGCCGCGCGTATCTTATAAAATCCGGGGTTGGCGCACGCCATTTTGCAATACGGCAACACGATTCGCGTGCAGGAGGTCGTTCCCGGACCCCCGCTGGCCCCTGTGACGTAGTGAGTGCCAAGGTAGCGTGGGCGCTATTTTGAATACTGGCAATACGGCCCGAGTGCAGGAGGTCGCTCCCGGACCCCTGCTGGACTTTTGGCAAGTCTTGTGGGGGTCAGGAGGCCCCCCAAGCTGGCCAAAAGTCCCTGGGCATCCAGCGCCGGCCATCCAGTGCTCCTACCATGTGACAGGGGCCGGCCAATGGCACGGATACCCTGTCACATGGTAAGGGCAAAGGGCCATCGGCGCCATTTTTATTAGTGGCAGCTGATGGCCCGAGAGCAGGAGATCGCTCCCCGCGCCCCCGCTGGACCACCAGATAATTTTAAAAGGTTTTTTTTGGGGGGGGGGGTCGGGAGGATGGGGGAGGCTTAGGGGGTCATTTTAAAGGGTCGGGTGGGTTTTTGTTTTTTTTTATCGGGCCATCGGCGCCATTTATATTAGTGGCAGCCAAAATGGCGCCGATGGCCCGAGAGTGGGAGATCGCGCCGGGACCCCCCCCTCCCCCCCGGACCACCAGGTAATTTAAAACATTTTGGGGGGTTTGGGAGGGTGGAGAATTTGTTTTAAAGGGTCGGGGTGGATTTAGGGGTTGTTTTGGTGTGCCGGTTTTCCCGCCCTCCCCCGATTTACAATTTTTCACGATAAATCGGGGGAATTTGTATTGTATCGCGACTAACGATTTCTGACGATTTAAAAAATATCTGACGATTTTTTTAAAATCGTCAAAAAACGTTTCACATCCCTACTGACTATTCAACATAATTATTAAGTTTCAGAAAAAGGCTAACACTGTGATTGTACAGTCTCTGAGCCTATGCTAGACACAGTATGATAGTTTAAAAGCTAGTTAAAATGCCATTATTTAAAGGTTGTTTGTGAGAGAAGAATAATTTAAATCAATACTGTATTCTGGCAGTGAGTAACAATTCTATACCTCTGTAAATATTTTGTTTTGATCTTTGACATTTTATCTTTTTCTAACATTTTGGGAAATGAAACAGAGTTTATGAAAACACTGTTTTAATGATATCCATTGCAAGAAATTACTTACTGCTGGTCCTGGACGCCCTCGGATACCTGTCACCTAATAAAAGAAGGAAACAGCACAAGGTAAATATTTTAGAATAGAAACAAAGTCACTGGTACCTGTGTACCATTTTTGAAATTATGCAACATTCTAACTAAAGCTATGATTTAAAAGTACAAGTTTACAATCAGTGCTTCCATCCTTTAGAACTGGATATCACAAGAGGAATGCATGTCCCACAATAGTCAAAAGGATCTGAGCAATAATGCTTCCTTTCCGTTTTTTTTGTTCATGTGCTGTGTTGTATGTAGACTGCTGCTGAGTACCACCTTGGTTTAGTCACTACCTTGTGAATTTTTCGTGGTTGTTTTTGTTTATTTATAATTTGGAAAAAAGATCAGCAGTTTTTAAGCATTCAACACTTCTTCTTGAAGAAATGTATATTCTGGGACTGAGATTAACTTAAAATGCTCTTAAATGAAAAAAAAATAAATTAAACTAATAGATAATCTTTCATTAGAGAAAATATCTCAGGACTCTCTTTTAATAACACTAAGATAAAGATAAAACTATTGAATATAAAATGAACTTATATTGCTTTTTCTATTCCTTAATTTCTTTCTTTTTATATATTTCAGGCAAAGGACCTAGGGGTGTCATTTTCAAAGGGATCTATTTATAAAGCAGGCCTTTTGTAAAACTGTCTGTTCGATACGCAGGTAAACTTACATACATGTGTCATGAACACAAAAAAGCTTATATGGACAGAGCGGAGAAATACGGGAGGGGTTTGGCAGATCTGTGCGGAACTTTTCAGGAAACCTGTGTGTGTGTACCAAAAAAAGCAGTTATAACTTTTGCGAGGGTGGGTTTGATGGGCTAAATATGAAAGTGGACTTATGCGCATAAGTCCGCTTTGAAAACTGGTGTACGTTTTGTGTGTTTTTGTTGACTCTTATATGGGTATTTGAAAATTGCCCTCCTTGTATGCTAAGATAAGATATTTCTAATGTATAAAAGGCCTGATTTACTAAGGATTTTTTCATATTCTGAACCTACTGGAAAAAGGGTAATAAATCATGGCCCACAATGACCCTAAGCTAGTTTAGTAACCGTTATTAATATTCTGAATCTACCATATAATATTGTTTGTTGAAATTATAATTATAATTTTTTTCTTGTAATGACCCCCCAAAAAACTGAGTGGATTAGACTTATTTCCAGATGAAGGTAGATTATTTATGATATTTTGTATTAAACTAATGCTGGAAGAAATATATAATATTCTTCTTCAGACATTATAATGAATTAATTATAATGATTTAGCAAAATAAAATATTTAAATACAAAAACATAGTAAAACTGAAAAAGTTAACAGGCATTAAGTTTATTGATTGGAAGTTTTGCTAGTTTAAGGACATAATTAGTTCACAAAAATCTGTTTTCTTTGGTTTTCTTATCTTCTTTTCCCCCAAATACTCGGCTGCCCAAAAGGTTACTGGTAGGCTTGTCTAAAATGCGGCAGCTATGATCTGGACAGGAGTTAGGCAGTGGGATCATGTTACCCCTATGTTGATTTTGCTTCATACATTACCCATTTCCTTCTAGATAACATTTAAAATATGCATTCAGATTTTTCAAGCACTAGTGGGAAATGCTCCAAAATATTTGAAAGAAAAAATATTACACTAATTTTCAAAAGGATTTACATGCTTAAAACTGGGTGTTACACGTGGAAATGCAGTTTACCCATGTAAGTGGGCTTTTGAAAACTGCTACAATATATGCATTGAATCGTCAATAGGTTTTACCCGTGATAAATGCACTTCTATGTGGGTAAATGGGTTTTGAAAATTGCTATACTAGCATTTTACATTTGCATGCGTAACTCCCTCCTTTGTGCCCACTAGAGTTTTACATTCACATGTGGATTCCAGATTGGTAGTGCCATCAGTCAAGGCAGTAAGAAAACAAAATCCTAATTAAGAACTTTTAGTAGACTGGCTCCTACTTAGGAATGATCTGCCATTACAGTTAAAACTATATCAGAATTACACGATGTTTTGGTAATCCTTTAAAATCAAATTATTTACTGAAATGCTAGCCTATGTTATTATTGTAAGCAATATTATTCTTTTTAAGGCTCTGAATTAATGGATGCTGTTATTCTGTTTTAACATTTTTTTTAGTTTACACTCTCTGCTGTACTTAATCTCTTTTATTCACATTATTGTACATGATTTTTTTTTATTAGATGTTGCTCCTCAACTGTACTGATTGTTCATTGGAAAAGGCGAATTATAAATACATTTAATTAAATTAATCTTTGGCATAGAAATAGATATGTTATTTGTATTCTTGTATATCTTTTTATTAAAATATCAACTCCAATGCCACATCTCTGAAGCGGGAGAGTTCATTGTACTACTTTTAACAAAATACAATAGCTGTTATCGTAATGAATAAAGGCATAAATACTGTTACACTGAGTAACAGCAATAGTCCATCTAACCCAGTTGAATAAGAGGTAGAGACTGGTCCAGTGTCTCATATCCCAGCCATTTATATCAGGCAAGGAGCCAACACTTGCCCCCATAGTTTGTCCCACCTTTCACTGAGGTCGCCGGACCATCTCCCAGTCTTCTCCTCTTTCCTCTATCCCCCCCTCTTAGTATCGGGAGGCAGTTGTGGTTTAGGGGAGACCCAAACCCAGGGGCATATTTCTGACAGATGTATTGAATTCCTTCTGACTGATCAATCTTTGATTAAACTAAACTTTTTTTTTTTAGACCCAATTATATTATTGGCTTCCACAATGTGTCCATGTCAATGAGTTCTACAAATGTCAACCTTGAGCAATGGCTGAGACTCCCTCCCTCGACAGGTGCAGTGAGCATGGCCTCTGGAGCCTCCCCGGCCTCAGCCAGCCTGGAGAGCAGAAGCTGAGCCCAAGGATTAAACCAACATTTTCCCACAGTGGCAGCCACTGGGCTAGACCACGCTGAATGTTTCTTGCTATTTTATTAAATATTTAGCCATGTTAGCAGGAATATAGGTTGCTACCTTAATAAAATCCATGCTGAATTGTTGCATTGTTTATCAATGTTAGCATTTCTGCTTTAATATCTATGGGAAAAATTAAAAAGAAAAGTACTTACAACTGGGATTGATCCAGGATCTCCTTTATGCCCCTGCAATATAGATCAACATAAATATATATAATGCAAAATGTGGAAATTAATTCCTTTAACCAAGCTAAAAGTTTGCACAGTTTTACTGCACACGCTTAATGTTATAACTCATCAATATATTATCTCAGAACTATAAAGTCATATGCCAATGTACTGCACATTTGCTCAGTGACAAATGAGCCCTTCATCCATTCTGTGTCTTTGCCGAAACATTTGGGAAAGTAGGGTCAATGGTATGAAATGTGCAAAGCAGTAAGGATACTGTAGAAGTAGAACTCACCTTTGGTCCTCTTCCTACAAATGAAAAGAAAGAAATCACTTTAGTTTCAGAAACTTAAAATCAAGATGCATTTTAAATGTGATTTCCTGTAATGCGTTGAATTCCTTTGCAAAATTTGGACTGGAGAACACTATTTTTGTGATATTTAGTCACTTTGTTTTTATACAGTACTAACAGTATACCCTGTATGCATGGTTCACTGGCGGAATGCCTGCTATAAGGAAACAGGATACAAGAAACTCCCTGTCAACCACCATGCTGTGTTTTCCTATCATGAGTATTGCATTTGTGTATTTCCAACTATACAATGCAAGGTAAATTTTGTGTCTGGAAGTATGCAGATTCTGTTTGGCAAAGGTTCCCCTAAATAGAGCATTCATTATCTCTATCCATGATGGGGTCACAGAGTGCATGTATAGATAACATGCTGCAGAGATAAATGTGAGCATCTCTAGGACAGTTGGGGGATAGTCTGTGACTAGCTCCATGTGACACAATGGAGTTTCCCGTAGGTGTTTGTAAGAAATTAATAGGTTACCCAGAGAGACCAACAGCTTTTTAACAGCCTGCACCGTTTGGTGGATATATTAGAATGCTAAAGGCACAGGCTTCCAAAATAATCAGGACAACATGTGCACATATCTGAGATGTATCGAGTCCATTTTATGCTATAGCCAACTGTAGCACAAACACAGTTTTCCACTATTACCTGCACCGGGTATGTTACCACCGCCTCCTGAGCTTGGGCAAACAGGACAACACTCTCCTGTGGGAATTACAGGGTTTGCACAGTCTAAGACATCACGACATTGAAGAGTGTCACAAAGGATGGCACCATTGTCACATACACAGAGCTGGCACGGGGAGGGTTTCCAAACATCTCGGTTCAAGTACATCTGACCATCCTGGCTGCAAGGGATATCATCTATATCACCCACATCTGCAAGAAATAAAAAAAAAACAATAAAGCACTGTCAGATTTTTGTTACCGGACTGCATTGCATTTTAAGTTATTTGAATGAAGGCAAAGTCAAATAGGATTTGGTGGGACCTTAAAGGTGAATTTTAAAATCTCAGTACGTGACAAAATTGGGAGATGCATGCAAACGTTGAGCTTGCACACGATGACCGAATTTTAAATGCCGCCCAAAATGCGCGCGTTTTTCTCCTGCTGCACACACATCTCACCCAGTTTCAAAAAGGATCATGGCCTGGGTGGGACAATGGCATGGGCATGTCAGGGCGCGGCCAATAGATGTGCAAGTAATTACTTATGCACCCTGGCCCACACCCAGCTCCAGTGCAGCATAAGTTGACCTTTGCTATGGAGGAGGTGTAACTTAAAAAATAAAACAGACTAGCCATTTCTAATAGGTTTAAAAGGTCTGGGATAACTGGGGGGGGAGTGCAGGCTATTAAACCAGGGGAAGTTTGGAGGATCTAGCTCTTAACTGGGCAAACTGGTGGACAAACTGGTGAAACTGGCAATGGGGTGGATGCACACCTTTATAAAATACCCTGACTTACGCAGTAGAATCAGGATTTACACACCTAGGCGCACACCCATTTAAAATTGCCGTGTCCCGGGCATACGCCGACGCACATGCATCAATGTGCGCCTGGGCGCCACTTTGAAAGTTACCATCCCTGTATGCAAGATAGAAACCAAAACTAATTCATGAAAGAACGTACAACATCCAGAGGTGTTCTTTTTAATAATTGCATTGGAATACATTAGTAATGTTATTACTTTAAGATTTCGGTCTAAAGAGAGTTAACATAAGACTAGGCTAGAGATGTGCAAAGCCAGTCCTGGAGGGCCTAATTTTCAGGATATCCACAAAAATTACTCAGATGTATTTGGATATAGTTAGTACAAAAAATAAGTTCATTTACATGGTTTGGTTATCCTGAAAATGAGGACCAAATTAGCACACTCCTCACAAAATCTCTCTTATGGGTAAGTCTTTAAAGTCATGAGCACTGCACAATATAATTATAATACGATTGCAAAGAGTGGAAGAGTAGCTTTAGTGGTTAAAGCAGCAGGCTGTGAGCCAGGGTTCAAATCCTGCCGACACTCTTTGTAGCTTTTGGCAGTCGCTTCACTTTCCATTGCCTCACATATAAACTTAGGGCTTCATTTACTTAGCCACAGAATTTTTCCCAGAGGGAAAAATACCACGGAACATACAAAGCAGCAGTACTTGGCGCCCGCTACTTTGTGAATTGCGTGGTAATTTCCACGGTGGTAAAATACCTTCAGCCAGAATAATGTGGCATTATTTAATTCCTAGAAAATATGTGATGGCAGCCCTGGGACTGTGGGAACCACCATGAGTTAAAGTGGTCAATCCACCCTGAACAAACCCCCCTCCAGGTACTGAAAGAACCTCAGGGGTCTCCATAGAACCCTTTGTCCCAGCCCCACCCCCATCAGCCCTGGAGGGAGCAGTTTTGAAAAAAAGATTTTTAAAGGGTAAAAGTTCTGGGGCAGAACCCAACCCCAACCCCTCCCCTTTTGAGTGAATAATTTGCACTCCAACCCCAACAGGTCAGCCTCCCCCACATCCCACTCTAACCCACCCTGTGGACACCTACCACATTTACTAGATATGGGTTAGCCAGGGGGCTAGGTCATATTTCAGATTACAGACAAATCTTGAAGGAATTGGATCTAATGGGCTCAAGGACTGGATGATTTGCTGCAGGATCTTTACCGCTTCTAGTAGAGGGATTTTCCTGGTCAGATAATGGGATCAAGTCTGGAGGGAGCTGAATAAAATTTGCCTGTGAGATTGTTGCAATCGTGGCTTGATTGGTGGCAGGGGTGAGGTAGAAGAGATGGAGTGATGAAAGGAGGAACAAATAACTTGGATTTTTTCAGTGAAGAATTTGACGAAATCTTCAGTTGTGTGGCCCTCCAAAGTGGTAGAAGGAGTTTAGGTTTCTAGTTTGGAGAGTTTCGTACCAAGTCAAAAGTTGAATTAGGTGGTTCATGCATAGTACTAGTTTGGAAATGTAGTCTGTTTGTCTTGCCAGATGACTGATTTGTATTTTTAGAGTGGTCTTTGCAGATGAAGGTTGATATCAGTTTTTATCCTCCATGACCAGTCAAGTTGTCAGGATTGTTGCTGTAGAAGATGACGTTCATAGAACATGGTCCAGCAGGCCAATGCTATTTTGAAAAATAGCCACCACCAGTCCTGAAGCCTAGGGTCAATCAGGGCCCCCACTACACTACAAGGACTACAATAATAAGTGCAGGGGGGTGCCAGAGGGTGGAGGGGCTGGTCTACATGGGGAAAATTATACTGAAAAAGAAGGGTTGGGGGATTCAAGGTGGGACCCGCTCTAGAACTTTTAACTTTAAAAAAGAAATCTTTATTTTTTTCTCTCTGGTAGTCTCCAGGGGTAGCAACGGGGGGGGGGGGGGGGGGGTCTATGCAGACCCTAGAAGGGCACAAATTTCCAGGTGGGATCAGAAAACAAAACAAATCAAAGATGATTACATTTCTGCTGATCATGATCCACAAATTTTAGTTTGTGTTTGCTGGATGACTTAAATATCAGTCCAAAAAGGGACAGAATGAGTAGCATTTCAAATCCCCCGTCATGTGTTTCACATATATCTACTTACTTACAGGTAGATTTAAAAGTGTTGCTCATGCAAAAATAGCCCCATACACACGTATGTTGGCCATTCGTGAGCAATGCAAATTTTAATAAGCCGCTTGGAGCCAAGAGTTACACGCGTAACTCCGAATTTTAGAAAAGCTGATCATGGTGTGCGGCAGTGTGTTATCCACACCTGCTAGTCCTGATGAGTAGCAAGTCTGGAGATATCAAGTTTTAGGAAATTTCAAGATTGCTTAACTACCATATATAAGAGAGAGAATATGACACTCTATATATACATCTACCACTTTCAACTCAGGGTGGGTTTAAATCATAAGAACCTTATCCAAACCTTTTTAACCCCAATTTCACTAAATGCTGTAACCATATCCTCTGGCAATGAATTCCAGGGCTTAAAATTCTTTTTCTTATAATTCTCAGATTTGTTTTAAATGAGCTACTTGCTAACTTCATGGAGTACCCCCTAGTCCTTCTATTATCTGAGAGAGTAAATAACCAATTTACATTTACCGATTCATTCCCTCCCCCATGGCCAGAGTGCAATGGTCTGTAGCGCACCGAACACACACCACATCCCTAAACCCACCCTAATCGACCTCCTCCAGCAAACAGGAGAGGAGGGGATGAGGATGAAGTATACAAGAGTTCAGTTTTTGGCTGAATATTTCTTTCTATAATTTGTGCTCACTTATTCTGTATTTGTTGGGAGGTTTCTGTTATTTATTTATTTTAAAATATTTATAATGCATGCTTTTCTAATCATTCACAGCAGTTTACATGTAAAACATATTTAGATTAAAACAGTGGTTCTCAACCTTTTTCCCATCGTGACACACCTGACAGACCATGCTCACATGGGTGACACACTGCTCGTTACAATTTACGGCGGAAATAAAAAATAAAGTCCCAGTATTATTTTTATTGTTAATAATGACACAAGGAAAAGATACATATTCTGTCTGAACAGAAATTGCATAAACAGTAAACATCCCACACCAAAACAGCACCAATTTCCAGCACTTAACAGTAACCACCTTACCTAAGAAAATATTACACCAGGCCTTAAGACACCAATACATTTCCTATTAGGAAAACGGACCAAGTCAGGCTGCTATAGAGCCCTATACAAACTACACGCCAGCAGAAAACCTCACCTGAATCACATGAGCTGACCTCACCTAACAAAGAATAAAGAGACCAAAATGTATAACTAGAAGCATGCAGACAAAAACATAATTGGAAACCGCAACAAGCCAGAGTCTCTGTATGCAGTGCAAAGGAAAAAAGGAAACATCACCCAGCCTTATAAAACAAATCAAGAAATATAAAATCAGTAGCAGTAAGACCATACTAACAAAGAACAGATTTAGAAACAGCTGATAAACGGAATATCCAATAATTAAAAACTCATATCAAAAGTTTCTAGATACCAATAAAATATTTCAAAATAGCAGACACAAAGACCCAGTAATGAAAAATAAGGATACAAAAAAATCTTTGCTCTGCGTACCTGCCAATGTTTGAAATCCAGGTGACCTGAGATTGTTTTGAATTAGCAAGAGGAAGGATGGTTTGCTGGCAGCTTTCTCTCTCTCGCTCACAGTGGCTCTCAATCACTCACATATACACGTGCTTTTTCTCTCTCACCTATATAGACTCTTAATTACACATTTACACACATGCTATCTTTTCACGCTTACACATACAGGCTTTCAATCACACATATGCATGCTGTCTTTTTCTCTCACACACAGACTCTCATTCACAGGCTTACAAACATCACATAAGAACATAAGAAATTGCCATGCTGGGTCAGACCAAGGGTCCATCAAGACCAGCATCCTGTTTCCAACAGAGGCCAAACCAGGCCACAAGAACCTGGCAAGTCCCCAAACACCAAGAAGATCCCATGCTACAGATGCAATTACCTAACAGGCCGATAAAGTACAGTGCGCTCCAATGGAGCACACTATTAACCTGCCCTTGGACGCGCATTTTCCCTTACCCCTTATTCAGTAAGGGGCGGAAAACGCGCGTCCAACCCGCGGCACCTAATAGCGCCCTCAACATGCAAATGCATGTTGAGGGCCCTATTAGGTATGCCCACGTGATACAAAAAGTAAAATGTGCAGCCAAGCCGCACATTTTACTTTAAGAAATTAGCGCCTACCCAAAGGTAGGCGCTAGTTTCTGCCGGCACCAGGAAAGTGCACAGAAAAGCAGTAAAAACTGCTTTTCTGTGCACCCTCCGACTTAATATCATGGCGATATTAAGTCGGAGGTCCCGAAGGGTAAAAAAAAGGAAAAAAAAAAATTTTAAATGGGCTGGCGGCTGTCGGGCCGAAAACCGGATGCTCAATTTTGCCGGTGTCCGGTTTCCGAGCCCGTGGCTGTCAGCGGGCTCGAGAACAGACACCAGCAAAATTGAGCGATGGCTGTCAAACCCGCTGACAGCCGCCGCTCCGGGTCAAAAGGAGGCGCTAGGGATGCGCTAGTGTCCCTAGCGCCTCCTTTTGTCCTTTTCTACCACACCACCTAATTTAAATACAGAATCGTGCACACAGGCGAGTGGCCTGTGCGCACGCCGGGAGAGCGGGCGTTCGTCCGCTCTCCTGCGGATTTTACTGAATCGGCCCGTAAGTAAACTTGATTAATAGCAATTAATGGACTTCTCCTCCAAGAACTTATCCAAACCTTTTTTGAACCCAGCTACACTTAGGGGCAGATTTTAAAACTTGTGCACGGGCGCAGATTTGTTTGCGCAACCCGGCGCAAACAAATCTATGCCCGATTTTATAACATGCGCGCGCAGCCACACACATGTTATAAAATCCAGGGTCGGCGCACACAAGGGGGTGCACAATTGTGCGACTTCCTCGCGCCGAGCCACGCAACCTGCCTCCGTTCCCTCTGAGGCCGCTCCGAGATCGAAGTGGCCTCAGAGGGAACTTTCCTTCCGCCCCCCCCCCCTGCACCTTCTCCTCCCTTCCCCTACCTAACCCCCCCCCCCCCCCAGCCCTACCTAGAACCCTCCCTTACCTTTGTTGAAGAAGTTACGCCAGCCGACGGTCGGCCCGTGATCCCGGGCACAGCGGCAAATGGCCGCTGTGCCTGGAAGCTCAGGCCACGCCCTGCCCCGCCCCCGGATCACCCCGGACTGCCCACACCCCGCCCCTTTTTGCAAACCCTGGGATATACGCGCGTTCCGGGGCTTGTGCGTGCCGCCAAGCCTATGCAAGATAGGCTTGACAAGCGCAGGGGGAGGCAGGGTAGGCTTTCGGGGGTTGCACACGTATCTTACGTGCGCAACCCTTTGAAAATCTACCCCTTACTGCACTAACCACATCCTCTGGCAACAAATTCAAGAGCTTTATTGTGCGTTGAGTAAAAAAGAATTTTCTCCAATTAGTCTTAAATGTGCTACTTGCTAATTTCATGGAATGACTCCTAGTCCTATTATTCAAAAGTGTAAATAACTGATTCACATCTACTCGTTCAAGACCTCTCATATTAAAGGGGGGATATGATAGAGGTCTTTAATTGAGACCTCTATCATATCCCCCCTCACCCGTCTCTTCTCCAAGCTGAAAAGTCCTAACCTCTTTAGTCTTTCCTCAAGGGGCGTGGTTCCATTCCCTTTATCATTTTGGTTGCCCTTCTCTGTACCTTCTCCATCGCAATTATATCTTTTTTGAGATGCGGCGACCAGAATTGTACACAGTATTCAAGGTGCGGTCTCACCATGGAGTGATACAGAGGCATTATGACATTTTCCGTTTTATTCACCATTCCCTTTCTAATAATTCCCAACATTCTGTTTGCTTTTTTGACTGCCACAGCACACTGAACTGACGATTTCAATGTGTTATCCATTATGATGCCTAGAACTCTTTCTTGGGTTGTAGCTCCTAATATGGAACCTAACATTGTGTAACTATAGCATGGGTTATTTTTCCCTATATGCATCACCTTACACTTGTCCACATTAAATTTCATCTGCCATTTGAATGCCCAATTTTCCAGTCTCAGAAGGTCTTCCTGCAATTTATCACAATCTGCTTGTGATTTAACTACTCCGAACAATTTTGTATCATCTGCAAATTTGATTACCTCACTTGTCGTATTTCTTTCCAGATCATTTATAAATATATTGAAAAGTATGGGCCCCAATACAGATCCCTGAGGCTCTCCACTGCCCACTCCCTTCCACTGAGAAAATTGTCCATTTAATCCTACTCTGTTTCCTATTCTAGCAGTTAGTGTTGTTTTATTATGACAGGTTTGCTATATATGGCAGGTTTTTGTGTTACTTCAAATTCTGCCACTGAAGTGACAAAAGAATCTGAAAAGTTTTTGTTTGGCGAATAGTAAGGGGAAACCTAGTTCAGCCCAACCAGCCATTTCAGAACCTAAAGATTATCTTCAATGCATGCAGTATGAATTTCTTTTAATTTATTAATTGTATATATATATATATATATATATATATATATATATATATATATTTTGCATTTTATTGACAAAAATCACAAATGACGCATACAGACAGACACTGGCATGATGTCTGAAACACATTTGTGTTTGTGTGTATACATAAAAACAAAACAAAATTTTATATTTAAAGTTATGGATAGATGAAATTTTCAAAACTGTATCTTTGCACCAATTATCAAAAAGAAAGTACGAGCATACGTTCCTTTTGAATCATGCTTACTTTTCAGTGATTTTAAAGTGAACAGTTTCAAAAAGCCCTTTTACCTAAGTACATCTATATTTACTAGCATAAATGGATTATGAACATTGTTCTCCCTATGTCTAATTATGTTTTGTTTTAGGTTTGTTGTTTTTTTTTTACAAAATTCATCTAGGAAGGGTGTTGATGGGATCAATGTAATCTTAGGGAGGGTAGCCTACATGCCTGAAAATGAATGTGGATGGAGAGAGTATAAGGCTGAAGGTTCACCTTAAAAATGTCTTACTCTTGCATCTGCCCTAATTTTACTCCAAATCAAAGTCCCACCGTGGGGGATTTCTATGATTTCACAGCAAAGACAGCAAACACAGGGATTAATACATAAATAAAATCAATAAGGTGATTTTTCGCAATAGATGGCAATACATCTTGCTTATCAGTTTTTTCTCAGTGACAATGTTTCTGTGATCTTCCATCCATACACACATACAATATAGTCAGCTACTGAAAAAAAGATAAGTAGTCACAGAAGATCACTAGATCTATTTGTATGCAAGAAATGATTAACTTCTGATATTATACATCATCCAGAGCCAAAAGATAAGTCATGTTTTAGCAGCTCAAGAGAAAAAGTATCAAAGTCAGAACTAGGAAATCAGTGAAATATTTTCAAGTTTCCTCTCTTTTTATCATATCATCCTTGTTCCCCTTATCTTCCCTCCCTTCCCTGGACCTTAGTTCACTGAGGCCTGAGAAATGGGGAGACAGAAGCTGGATCCCTGTTCTGCAGCCAGAACACTATTCAGTTACATCTTAATGCTTGAAAATAACAGAAAAACATCCAGGTTTCCAAAATGGGAAGTATCCTCGTGATTTGGAAAGTAAAATCAGAACAAAATGTTACTTTAAGTAGCACTACTAATTAAGAGATTCCTCAAAATATCAGCTAGCCTGTTCTTTGGTTCCTTTGCCAAATGCCCAAAGCTTCCTTCTTTTTTTTTAAATGTATGGTGTTGGCGGCTACAACACAAAGGCTTTCCTAGGGCATCGTGTGACTAGTTCCATTCGCTTCAGAGGAGTCACAGAGAACTGGAGCAAAAGCAATAATTTAGATTTTTAGCCCATCTGTCCAATTAATGTTCAAGGCAGCTTACAATTTTATTAGTACTTCAGATAAAATATTTCCCTGTCCCCAAAGAGCATAAAATTGAAGGGTCTCATTCATAAAGCCACATTAGTCTATTTTCCATGCAGTAAACGGCCTAAGGCACGGATAACACAAGATATTTGAGATGCCTTGCATTTTCCTTGCACCAGCACTACATGTATTTAAAGGAGCTGATTAGCATGCAAATGCAGCTAATTGGCTTATTATACTCAAAACCATGCACATCAAATAACACAGCTTAACTCAAAAATTGCAAGCCACGTAATTTACATGAAGTTAGCTATAGCTCAAGTGTTGTAGCTAACGTCCCCCAGAAGCATCGAGACATTAACACACATCCTGATGCTCCCAGGGATATGGGTTAAAGGAGCCACTCAGCTGTGTGTACCCACCCTGCCTCCCTAAAAAGGTTAAAACAAAACCCCAGGGATCTCCATAGACTCCCTGTCCCACCCCATCCCATGCTCCTCCCCGCCTCTTCTGGAGGCAGCCATGCTTTAAAATAAAATTTAAAAAAATGATAAAGCCCAGGTGAGGCCTTGCTCCCCACACCCCAACCCCTCTCCTTAAAATACAAATTGTTGCCACTCTAACCCACCCTGCAGATCCTCACAGCACTAACCATTGAAGCCCTGGTGGTCTAGCGGCAGCTCGGAGTGCTCCTTAGGCTTTAGGCCCGGCGGCAGCCATTTTTCAAAATGGCACCAGCCACCCCATCACATCAGTTTTGATATCTGGATATATTCAATTCATATTTTTTCTTATTCTACAAGATATGTGAATAAGTTCAGGGATACATTGCTCTTTTAGAAAGTCTATTCCTGTGCTTCATTTTATGCATACCTCCAAATTTGATATCAATAAGGCCTTAATGATTTTATTAATTCTAAACATTGATCAACTTATTGTAAACATTTTTGGCTTAAAGAACATTCCATGCTCACTGCAGTGCCGAGTTGCATCCTGCTCAGGGTTTTGGGAATTGTTTCCACACTAGGGATTCTACTGTCGAGGTAAAGAAGCACCTCCCCTGCTTGACTTAGTATGAGATCCCGATCTACTCTAATCAATGTCAGCATAATTATTTTCTTTCCCTGCTTTGTCACCCTTTTCTTTCCACAATTAGTGTTACCCTTTCCAGGAGGTTTACTACATGTTGCGCAGAAAGAATGATAAGCACCAGGTGGAGCTCCAGTTAACCTATCAAACAACTGCCATTTTTAACACGAAAAGTAAATACATTCTGAAAATATTTCATTTGCTCTCAAATACTTTTGAAGATTCCAGTAGATATCCACTGTCAGATGAACTCTGGCAAAACTCAAAATTGATTAGCCAGTTGCTTCTATCCATTTGCAAAGTATGGAAAACCATAAGTTGACGATGCACAGTAAAAATGCTTGCTAGTTGCTATTGCCAGTTTATGACTGTGAGAAATGTTAAACTTCCCAGCTGTAATATGTACACTAGACAGCATTTTTTCAGATCTCCCCACTGAGTATGGCTCATTGTGTTAAATATTATCTGGCACTCTTAAACTCTCCCCAGATGTCTGGCGTATGTCTCCTGTAGTGTGTCACCATCTTCAGCAGCTGAGGGCAGACAGGATTCATGCAGTTACTAAGCAAGTGGAAAACCGCAGTCATTCTGTTCTTTCCTAAACCATGTGGCAACTACACTGGGTTACTAGCTTAGATTAATATGCCAAATTTACCTTTACAAGCTTCAGCAGTCATAGTTCATTTTTGAACTGGCAGAATTCCTACGGTACTTACTGTACATCGACATCCCATAAGGTGTCTTACAAGTTACAAATGAAAACATTCTTGAATTAAAAAAAAAAAAAAAAAGTTTTATTCTCTCATTAGTCTGTCACTTAGGACCCATTATTCAAAAATCCTTTAAAAATGGCCATCTTATTCAGCTAAAACGTTAGCCAGGTAAGTTATCCGGAATATTCAGCCAAATAATTGTCCCACTGAACCTCACCAAATAAAATTGTCCAGCTACATTTAGCCAGTTAACTTTAAAACTAACTGGCTGGGGGAGAGCCTGAGAGGAGCCACAACATTGGCACACTGCGTGAGGGAGCTCCTGGGAGAAACACCACGCACCCCCCCCCCCCCCCCCAACTGAGTTTTGAGGCCAGGGAATATAAATCTGCAGTGTGCTGTGGTGCACCGCCACCGACGCACACCAAAGCTGCCTGTCAAAGAGGAGCAACCCTTTGTTCCGATTTCATCTTGCTCCTCTCCATATTTTTGGCTCTGTATAAAACAGGCAAGAAGAGGAAAGATGTCCCGAAGCAGTTACCCTCCATGTTTCAGGTAGCTTCCTCTCTCTCAATCCAGTTGATTTTGGATGCCTTTTGTTTTCCAAATCAAGTTGCAGGCTCAGAGGAACTTGGAGTAGTTTGCTCCATTCAGTAGGAGGCTTCGGTTTCCCTGAGTCCAGAAAACCTTACACCTCCTTTGGCACCCAGTGGCATCATATCAGGATCTGGGGATTGGCGTCATGCACTCTTGGAAAGCCCTTCCTCTTTTTCCTCAAAGGGCAGATCAAATGAGGTGGACTGTGTTGATATCTACCCCTAGGAATATTGCCTTGTCCAAACCTCCTATTATTACCTTAGATGCCCTGAGGGTTGCACTCTCCAACTTAGAGTAAGCATTAACGAGGATGGATTCTGTTTTGGGAATTGTTGGTAATACTTCTGCACAGATTAAGGAACTTTCTACTTTTCTCTCAGAACACATTAAGCAGATGGAATCTTTAAAATCTCAATATTCTACTATTTCTACAATTACGGGCGGATTTTAAAAGCCCTGCTCGCGTAAATCCGCCCGGATTTACGCAAGCAGGGCCATGCGCGCCGGCGCACCTATTTTGCATAGGCCGCCGGCGCGCGCAGAGCCCCGGGAGGCGCGTAGGTCCCGGGGTTTTCGGAAGGGGGCGTGTCGGGGGCGGGGCCGAACGACGCGGCATTTTGGGGGCGGGCCCGGGGGCATGGTTTCGGCCCGGGGCGTTCCGGGGGCATGGCCGCGCCCTCCGGAACCGCCCCCGGGTCGGGTCTCGGCGCACCAGCAGCCTGCTGGCACGCGTGGATTTACGTCTCCCTCCGGGAGGCATAAATCCATGGATAAAGGTGGGGGGGTTTAGATAGGGCCGGGGGGGTGGGTTAGGTAGAGGAAGGGAGGGGAAGGTGAGGGGAGGGCGAAAGAGAGTTCCCTACGAGGCCGCTCCGATTTCGGAGTGGCCTCGGAGGGAACGGAGGCAGGCTGCGCGGCTCGGCGCACACCGGCTGCCCAAAATCAGCAGCCTTGCGCGCGCTGATCCAGGATTTTAGCGGCTACGCGCATATCTTATAAAATCCAGCGTACTTTTTAAAAATCTACCCCTCTATGTTTCTTTAATTCAAGAGTAAGTTTCTTTCTAGGAAAACTGAAAATGCTGGTCATGTTATTTAGCAATCGAGAAGACTTTTGTACCTTTATTCAGAACCCCACCATATTCCCCTTACTACGTTAAGAATATCCCCCTCAATCTTAATAACGCTTTAAATGAACGCTGTGGGCCAGATTTTAAAAAAGTACTCGCGAGTATACTTTTTTTCGCACAACCGGCACAAACAAAAGTACGCCGGATTGTAAAAGATAGGCACGCAGCCGCATGTAGCCGTGCATATCTTTTAAAATCTGGGGTCGGTGCATGCAAGGCTGAGCAAAATCGGCGATGGTTCAGGGACTGCTCCCCCGGCCTGCCCCCGAACCATCGCCACACCCCCGGACCCACCCCAAACCGCCCCCTGACCTGGACACGCCCCCAGACACACCCCTGGACTGCCGGCACGCTCCCGGAGACGCCCCCTCCCGCCCCTTTTATGAAGCCCTAGGACTTACGAGCGTCCCGGGGCTTTGCGCGTGCCGGTGGCCTATGCAAAATAGGCGTGCTGGCGCACAAGTGCCCTGTGTGCGTAAATCCTGCCGGGCTTTTAAAATCTACCCCTGTATGTATAAATGAACGCTGTATGTATAAATTAACGCTCTATGTACGTCAATGCATCTACTAACCTTCTAACACTTTATCCATAGAAAATGTGTTAACCAATATGAATACGATGTTAATCCCCATCCTAACCTCTTAACATCTTACCCATTGAAACTTGAAAACCGTTGTATTGACGAAACCGAATGACGATATATAAAACTCGATAGATAAATAAATGCTGTACTCAAATATTCACATGATTTGATACTTTTTATTGTAGAGACAATTAAAAATTCCTTGGGGCCTCTACAAGAACAATTTATGGTGCAAACTGTGTTAGAATCTAAATTGAATTCATTCCAGAGTAAAATGGAGAAGTTTTGATTGGATATCAAAAAGATAAAAATGTCAAAATTTCAACATGATCAATTGGATTATACAAGGGGATTTGTATACCCATGGATGCAGAAGGGCAAAATACATCACCCTAAATCATTCTCATCCTCCTCAGATGATTTGTCTGAGGTTGAGGAAATAAATATTGGTGAAAAACAAAAAAAGTTTGCATCTTTTGCTGCACCCATGACTGACACATTGGTAGATAGTCATACCTGGGAACTCTCTGGATTTGGCCTGGAGACTCCGGAATTCTAAAAGAATTACCGGGTCTCTGGGCCAATACCTGAAATCTCCGGGTGCTGCAGCAAAACCAATCTGCTTGAACCCAGAAAAAAGAAAGGAACGTCATTGGTCTTGCACGGCTGAAAAAGGAGGAACTCGACAGTGATTTCTACTAGGGATGTGAATCGTATTTCTGACGACTGAAAATATCATATGATATTTTCAAAGTCATCAGAAATCAGGGGCTCCCCGAAACCGATAGGAAAACCCCACGAAATTGTTCGTGGGGTTCTCTTTTCGTTTTGGGGGAGGGCGGGAAAAACGGCACACAAAAAACAAACCCTAAACCCACCCCGACACTTCAAAACATCTCCCTTAGCTTCCCCCACCCTCCCGACCCCCCCCCCCCCCCCCTCAAAATGTTTTAAATCACCTGGTGGTCCCGGGAGTGATCTCCCGCTCTCGGGCCCTTGGCTGCCACTAATAAAAATGGCGCCGATGGCCCTTTGCCCTTACCATGTGGCAGGGTGTCCTTGCCATTGACCGGCCCCTGTCACATGGTAGGAGTAATGGACGGTCGGCGCCATCTTTAAAAATGGTGCAGGCCATCCAGTCACATGTGACAGGGTAGCCCGGCCATTGGCCGGCCCCTGTCACATGGTAGGAGTAATGGACGGTCGGCGCCATCTTTAAAAATGGCGTGGGCCATCCAGTGCTCCTACCATGTGACAGAGGCTGGCCAATGGCACGGATACCCTGTCATATGGTAAGGGCAAAGGGCCATCGGCGCCATTTTTATTAGTGGCAGCCGAAGGCCCGAGAGCAGGAGATCGCTCCCGGGACCACCACTGGACCACCAGGTGATTTAAAACATTTTGGGTGGGGGTCGGGAGGGTGGGGGAAGCTAAGGGAGCTGTTTTGAAGTGTCGGGGTGGGCTTTTTGTTTATCGGCTCGGGCGCAGACGATAAAAAAAAAATCCCGATCAGGCCTCACGAAAAAAAAATGAACGATGTGAATCGGAACCGATTCCGGTTCCGATTCACATCTCTAATTTCTACCATCTCCAGACCTTTTTAATTCTTAACTTCGCTTCATCGTGACACCACCTGTTCCTCCACAGCCTGTTTCCTGTAACCAGCAACTTGCCCGCTCCATCCTGTTTGCCTTGGCCAATCAACATTGTGATTTCCTGCCCGTGCATCAAATGAGGAGTAAGAAACAGGCAGCGTCCACTTCCGCAGCACAGAAGGAGAAGGAAGAGGCCGCTGCTGCTCCAGGAGCCCAAGTTAGAGTCTGCTGTTGCTAGAGTGTTTTGAAAGTGGGGGAGAGAGAATGAATGAGCATGCCTGTGAGAGTGAGTGTGTATTTGTGTAGGAAGAAGAGATCTGAGATTGAATGTAGGTGAGTAGAAGAGAGCTGAGTGCAAGTGAGCAAGGTGTGAAAGTGAGTGGGCATGTGTGTATGGAAGAGGGAGAGACATGAGTGTGTGTGTTGGTGGAAGAATGGCAGAAGTAAAGGTGTAAATGGACATGTGAGAATGTGAGAGAATGAGCAGTGAAAGAGTGAACATGTAAGAGTGTTTATTAGGGATGTGAATCGTTTTTGAACGATTAAAATTATCGTCAGATAATTTTAAAATCGTTCAAAATCGTTAGAGTGCAGATACAATACAAATGCCCCCGATTTATCGTCAGGGGCATTTGTATTGTATCATTAAATAGGGCGCGAGAAAACCGGCACACCAAAAAAACCCTAAAACCCACCCCAAACCTTTAAAATAAATCCCCCACCCTCCCGAACCCCCCCAAAATGTTTTAAATTACCTGGGGTCCAGTGGGGGGGGTCCCGACGCAATCTCCCTCTCTCTCTCTCTCTCTCTGGCCATGGCTGCATTGAGAAATGGCGCCGGTGGCCCTTTGCCCTTATCATGTGACAGGGCAAAGGTAGCGCCGGCGCCATTTTGTTTCCGGGCTCCCGACATCACGCCTGCTGGAGATCGCCCCCGGACCCCCGCTGGACCCCCAGGGACTTTTGGCCAGCTTGGGGGGGGCCTCCTGACCCCCACAAGACTTGCCAAAAGTCCAGCGGGGGTCCGGGAGCGACCTCCTGCACGCGGGCCGTATTGCCAATCTTCAAAATGGCGCCGGCGCTACCTTTGCCCTCACTATGTCATACGGGCGACCGTCGCCATTTCTCAACGCAGCCGTGGCCAGAGAGAGAGAGGGAGATCGCGTCGGGAACCCCCAATGGACCCCAGGTAATTTAAAACATTTTGTGGGGGTTCGGGAGGGGTGGGGGATTTCTTTTAAAGGTTCGGGGTGGGTTTTAGGGTTTTTTTGGTGTGCCAGTTTTCCCACCCTCCCCCGATTTTTAACGATTTTTTAAAACAAAAAAACCCGACGATAAGATTTCCCTCCCCCCAGCCAAAATCGATCGTTAAGATGATCGATCACACGATTCACACCTCTAGTGTTTATAAGAGCAAATCTGTGAGCATCCGGTCCCACTGTGCAGCTGCCCCCCCACTAATCCATGGTAATCTCAGGGTGACTGGAAGTCAAAAGTTCCCAGGTATGGAGATAGTCACAATCAACATATTTTTTACTATGGCAAATGAGAGGGTACAAGTAAAACCAATTCCCACAATTACAGACTTTGGGTCGTTTCAGGGGCAATTCAGACAGTAGTGCATTCTGGAATGAATTCAGTTTTTTATTTTATCTTCCTGGAATTTGACACATGAGATCAATGTACTGAATAAAGGGTTGACTTTTATTCTCACCACTGTGTATGATCCATTTTTGACTAGGGTGGATTTGTTCAAGTTTTTCCGACATTTAAGGCTAGCCAAGTATTTTTCAGGGGATCGTGAATCTTTACAATCCTAGTTCACTAGGCCATCCAGATGGATGCCTCCTGAATCAATTGATCCATCACTTATAGTATTTGAAAGGTTATTGTTAAGGGACCTTAGCAATAATGAACAAAAACATATCCCCCTCAGATACAATTTAACATATGAGGAATGGTCTGCTATTAAGATTTTGAGAGAAGAAGCATCAATAGTCATAAAACTAGCAGGTAAGAGTGGAGGAGTGGTTATCATGGACAAAGCAAAATATATATCTGAGGCATTATGACAGTTGAATGATGATCAGTTTTACACGCCTTTGGAGTTGGTTCCTGCATTAACTATTCAATCCAATATATATATCATTTTGAAAATAGGTATTCAGAAAAGATTATCAATTAAAAATTGTTTATGTATTTGTATGAACCTCATCCAGTAGCTCCAGTCTTGTATTTAGTTCCTAAAATGCATAAATCTATGAGGTTTCCACCTAAATTTAGACCATTTTTGCAACTGTTTGTAATATTCCATCATATGTTAGGGATTCTTCACAATTTATTAAATGTTTGGAACAGACTGATCAAATACAGCATAACTGGTGGCTGGTTACAGTGGACATAACCGCACTTTATACTAACATCCCACAAGATGCAGCTATGTCTGTCATTAAGTATACATTAGAGCAATGTCATATGTCCAATTTACACATCCAATTTTGG
Organism: Rhinatrema bivittatum; assembly: GCF_901001135.1. Taxonomy (NCBI): domain Eukaryota; kingdom Metazoa; phylum Chordata; class Amphibia; order Gymnophiona; family Rhinatrematidae; genus Rhinatrema; species Rhinatrema bivittatum. Next base: position 140,374,346 of record NC_042620.1, read on the forward strand.
ATGCAATTAGCTGAGATTGTATTAACCCATAGTTATTTTTCTTTTGATCATAGCATATACCAACAGATTAAAGGCATACCGATGGTGTCCCTTAAGGCCCCATCTGTAGCTTGCCTATATGTTAGCCAATTTAAGAATCAATATGTATATAGTAAACAATTCATGAAGTATATCATATGGAAACGTTTCATTAATGAGATTTTTTACATGGACAAGTTCATATGATGTCCTTGTACAATTTATGAACTGGCTCAATAATCAAGATAAAAATTTCAAATTTGAATTTCATCATCATTTAAATGAAATTTCATTTCTGGACATTTTGGTCAGAAAGGGTATGAATTGTTTAAGTATGACACTATATAGAAAAAGAACATAGAAATTCTCTGTTACATTTTTCCAGCTTCCATCCGAAACAGTTAAAGGAAAATATACCTATTGGACAATTTTTACATCATTGCTGCAGTGTATGTTAAGAAAGCTGGTGAATTAACTGAGAGATTTCGAGAAAGAGGGTATACTAATAAAGTTATTAGAAGGGCGTAAACTCAAATATCTAGATTTGTGTGCACAATTCCCTATTCTAATTGTATGGCTTTAATTAAGGGCATTATATATAGACATTGGCATATAGTAGCTGATGATGGAAGATATAAAGAATTTCCTATCTTTGCACGTCAGAGGAATCGATCTCTCCGAGATTAGTTGGTGAGATCTACTATGTCCACTAGAAATCAGGAAGATCAGTTGCCATTTGGTCATTTCAGTTGCGTCTCCTGTTCAATTTGTGCCCATGTACTATGTATATCCTCCTTTAAAGGTCAGCGTATGTCTCGTGAACATATTTTGAAGGGCCGTTTTACATGCAATTTGAGTCGTTATATATGCCATTATTTGTCCTTGCCAATTTATTTATATTGGACAAACCAAGAAAAGTATAAGGACAAGCATATGCGAACACATTAGTTGCATCCAGACAAGTAGAACACAAGTGCCTTTAGTCAAACATTGGTTAACTAAACATACTATGGATTTGAAGTTTATTGTTCTTTACTGCTTAAACCTGAAACGTGGGGGTGACATATCTCAACAATTGATTCGGACTGAACAGAAATTCATTTATAAGCGGGACACATTGAAACCCAATGGCTTAAATCGTGAGGTGGAGTGGGCAACATTTTTATAAATACAGGTTTTTATAATTATGTATTTTTTAAACAGCATATTATATTAACTTATCAATTTATGTAGTAAAAACTTTTCAATTTATATTTACATTTGTTGCCTTGAGACTAGGTTGTGCTTGATGCCTTGTCTAAGTGACATCACACGTTGTATGAGCTGTTTATTTATTTATTTTTGTTAAATTTTTCTATAACAGTGTACGGAAATTACAGTCACATCGGTTTACAGTAATTACATTAAATATAAAATCAAAATGCATAGGAAAACATAATAAAAATTCAGTACAAATAAAATGTTACACATAAAACTCAATTTTAATGTAAATTAGTATTCTTATTACAGTATTAAAAGTAACAATAAAATTAAAAGATTGTTGTAAAAAATAAATAAAAACATAACAATCCAATTTGTCGTAGCACAGTTCAAGTGAATGTAAATGCGTGTAAAAAATGATGCCAAGTTCGCTTAGCCTATGCCATCCTTAAAAGCTTGATTAAAAAGCCATGTTTTGAGCATTTTCCTGTGATTCATTTGCTTAAGCTCATACCCTTTAAAATGGTTTGCATGAGCTATGCACATGTACAGCATTTTTGCATTGAACATGGAAGGTTTACCGTGCACTGTTGAATAATATAAAAGCTATTTTGTAAGGTTAGTATACAATTTATATGAGATTAAAATGTATTGATAAATTGCTTCTGTAATTGTGTATTATCAGATATGTTATTACATTTTAGATTGTCTATCCAGTGACTGTTTGAGTGGTGGGAAGTGTATATATATTAGTATAATAATCAGGCAGTAAGTGTTAAGTGCGAGGTTAGTCAGATGTATATTGATAGGAATAAAGCATATACCGGTATGTAAAATATTTATTTTCTGTGTTTATAGATGATGAAACATTGGATATATAGAATGATTGTTGCCAGTACATACTATTGAGAAGTAATGCGATTGTGACTTAATCCACATTTAAAACCATGGTAGCAAACAGAGCAAAGTATGATATTGGAATAACTTGTATACTAGTATCATTGTAATTACTCTATTCTGATGCTCTGTTACTGCTTCAATTTAATCTGCTCTTCTGAAGCTCTGTTTCCACTCAATGGAATTGCTCTTTAGGAAGCATTTACTGTTCAATGTATTACTGTTCAATTTATTCCGGACTGTTACTGTTCAATGTAATTGCTCTCTTCTGAAGCACTGTTACTGTTCTTTTAATGCTCTTTTTTGAAGCATTGTTACTGTTCAATGTAATCCGAACTGTTATTGTTCAATGTAGTTGCTCTCTTCGGAAGCACTGTTACTGTTCAATGTAAACCAAACTGATTTGTAACCTTTTACAAGAATTTCGGTATATAAAATTGTTAAATAAATAAATAAATGTATCATCTCAGAATAAAACTGCTTGATTCAACGAATACATTTTAGAAATACAACGAATAGTTATCCCCCTGAAGAATCCATATAGGCGAAACAATAGGGCCCGTTGTTGGGACATTATCCATGGGTTCCGTGTATACGGGGTTACATATGAGACAAAAAAAATAGAGGTTATACCTGTGATCTCCATATATGGGTTGATATATGTAACGGTGGAAGGGGAGTTGTTTTTTTATCTCCTTGATACCAATAGTTCATTACTTTTAGCAGTATATGAGTGAATGGTGTATATGAATGAGTGTGCATGTGACATATATGAATTTTAATTCTGTCTGTTAACATATATATAAAATGCACATTTTTTAAAGATGTGCTAATACAATTTAAAATTTGGCGATATGTAATGCATGCAATCTATATATTGTTTGGGTATTTCAATCTCTTTGTATTTAATTTTGCATAACTCTAAAATAAATATTTCTTATACTATTATTTGTGATGTCAAATTGAATTCCTCTCTGTTTATTTGGGTAATCATTTGTGGCGATTTAACTTGCGTTTCCTGAATGTTCCATTTTGTTCTACAATGCCTACCCTGGAGATGCTGAGGAGGTTTTACTGGAACGTCCTCAGGGTCTTCAAGGAGACAATACCCAAATATTGTCAAAGCTTATTTTCCTGTTAACGATGTTCATGTGTCTGTGAGTATTAGGGAATGTCAGTTTAGTGGACCCTTGGGCCGACCTGCAGGAGACTGGGAAAGGTATTCAAAAGTCTCTAGTAAACCACAGGCAGATGTTCAGGCAGGACGTAGAGGTGCTCTTCACCCTGGAAGCTGGTGCTCCCCCGGGAGGAGCCCGTAGGAGCCCAACCGCTGGGACTTAGGCGGTAGTGGATCAGGACTGGGAACTGGAACCAGACTAGGACAGTAGGTCAGTACAGTAACAGGGCTCGGGTTCTGGAACCAGGCAGGAACTGTAGCAAGACTCGGGTTCTGGAACCAGGCAGGAACTGTAGCAGGTAAACAGGAACCAGGCAGGTACTGTGGCTGGCAAGCAGGAATGGAGCGAATAGCAAAGCAGGACGCTCCGGGGCACAGCGCAACAGGGATCTGGTAGGTAAGCCCGTTGCAAGGCAAAGACTGGGTGGCCATGGCCGGCTTATCAAGGCCACGGCGTCTGACGTCAGGAAGTGGGCGAAGTCACCATTGGCGGGAAACGGCCGAGAAAAGCGCCCAAGTGGCACACGCGCGTGCGCCTAGACACCGGGCATTCATGGAAGGCTTCCCGGCGGCGCGGCCCTCGCCGGGACACCTCCGAGCAGGACAGGAACCAGGCCAGCGAAAGCGGGGAACAGGTCCAGACACACGGAGGTAAGGGTCTGGTCACAGCGCTCGCGGCCAGAACCGCAACAGTGAGTGATGTTCAAGACATTTGATTTGACTGGTTTCCTAGAAAATTCTGATATGCCTATTTCAAGTAGGGCTACTTTGTTGGTTGTCTATGCCCGTGAAATCAATATGCAACTGACTTTGAAGTTATTTTTTCGAATGAGAGAGCCCCCTTTTCTGAGGCAGAAGATTTGTATCTTCCCTGATGTCATCAAAAAGACAGCTTTGAAGGAAGAAATTTTCTCACACAAGTAGAGGATTTTAAACCTCGGAGCTACCTTCCAGTGGAGGTTCCCTGCAAATGTTGTGTAAAATGGCAAGGATCTAATTTTATTTTTTATGATCCTATTCAACTGAAAAGGTTCTTGAATGGTAAGTCTGATGCTGGCTAGACACAGATTGAATTTAACTGGCTGTGTCAGAGAGTGGCTGTTTCCTTTTTTTATATATATATTTTTGTAACTCTTCCCATATGGTACTGACAGTGATTTGTTAAATTTAGTGTGTAATATTGTTTCTTTTGCTTATTTTATAATTTATCACTGTGATGTTATTTCAGGGTTTTATTGGAATATTAGATTGAAATGATATAAATAAAGAGTTTAAAAAAAAAGCCTAGCCAGCTCTTTTTGAATATCGCTGATATGTGGGCGGATAACTTAAGACTAAACTGGTTATATTCAAAAGAGTATAGCAGGCTAAGTGGCTATTGTCTTTAAAAAAAACAACAATGAGGATCCCAGGCCTATTGGTCCAATTCAGATCCCTCCCTTTCAGATCCCTCCCCTTCACTTAGAGGCTAACTTTCAAAACTGCTCGCATGCACTTAAATATGTGAGTATATGGGCGCACCATAATTTACTACTGTATTTTATAACCTGCATGCAAATGATACACACAAGTTATAAAATATTAGTGTATATATATATATATATATATATATATATATACGCATACATGCTCACATACATAAAAACTGCAAACCATGCAAGATCAGACTTAACTGGAAATGTAGTGGCACTTGTCCGGATAAGTTCCTAATTATGTGGCTAAGTAAAGGCACTTAGCCGGATAAGTCTGAAAAATGCAAAGTACTTGCCCATCTAATTAGCACTTTTTGGACTTATCTGGGTATGTATGATAGCAGGAAAAGTATCCAGATAAGTTCTAAATTGTTCATCTTAGCAGCGGCAAAGGCCAGATAAGTCGGAATTTAGCTGAAATGTGTGCAAATGATATAGCTGCATATTTGTGCTTCAAATTTTAAAGGGATATGCAAATATATTTTACTCATGTTATTTAGATGCATTTACCCCTGTAAGTCAGCTTTTACATGAGTAAGTCAGGAGATTTTATAACATGTGCGTGGCAACGAAATAACCAGTTTTACCAACTAGTCTGACAGTTCACCCAGTTCATCTGCAGCTCGTGAAAACCCTCCTAGCTTTTCAGTCTGAAGTCCCCCCCATTTCACCCAGACCCCCCACCCAGTCATTTTTCACTTTTGAGATGTTTACAATCACTTACACCAGATATTGGGGGAGGAATGGGGAGGAGGAATAGCCTAGTGGTTAGTGCAGTGGACTATGAACCAGGAGACCAAGGTTCAAGAGACAACCAAGGTTCAAGTCCCGCTGTTGCTCCTTGTGACCTTGGGCAAGTCACTTTACCCTACATTGCCTCAGGTACAAACTAGATTGTAAGCTCTCTGGGGATAGAGAAATACCTACAGTACCTGAATGTAAACCAGTGTGATATCTCAATTGAGATGAATGTCAGTATATAAAAATAATAAATAAATAAATATTGAGCAGCATGTGTCACTTTGGCAGGTTGCAAAATAGAAACTTATGCATGTAAATGTTCACCTCTCCTTGGAATGCCTCTGGCACACCCCTTTTTTACAGGTGCAAATCTACTTATGGTCTTCAATTTCCGCATGTATGTTGCAGTTTTTCAAATAGCATATACATGCATATCTGCCATTTTACGCATGCACATGCTATTTTTCACACACACATCTTTTGAAAATTCACCTCTTAATGTTTAAAAAAAAACGCCCTATCCAGGCTAAGCCCTCACCACCATATAGAAAGACATGGTTTAATGGAACAAAGTCAGCATGGCTTTACCCAGGGCAAGTCTTGCCTCACAAATCTGCTTCACTTTTTTGAAGGAGTTAATTAACATGTGGATAAAGGTGAACCGGTAGATATAGTATACTTGGATTTTCAGAAGGCGTTTGACAAAGTTCCTCATGAGAGGCTTCTAGAAAAAGTAAAGTCATGGGATAGGTGGCAATGTCCTTTCGTGGATTGCAAACTGGCTAAAAGACAGGAAACAGAGAGTAGGATTAAATGGACAATTTTCTCAGTGGAAGGGAGTGGACAGTGGAGTGCCTCAGGGATCTGTATTGGGACCCTTACTTTTCAATATATTTATAAAATGATCTGGAAAGAAATATGACAAGTGAGATAATCAAATTTGCAGATGACACAAAATTGTTCAGAGTAGTTAAATCACAAACAGATTGATAAATTGCAGGAAGACCTTGTGAGACTGGAAAATTGGGCATCCAAATGGCAGATGAAATTTAATGTGGATAAGTGCAAGGTGATGCATATAGGGAAAAATAACCCATGCTATAATTACACAATGTTGTGTTCCATATTAGGTGCTACAACCCAAGAAAGAGATCTAGGTGTCATAGTGGATAACACATTGAAATCGTCGGTTCAGTGTGCTGCGGCAGTCAAAAAAGCAAACAGAATGTTGGGTATTATTAGAAAGGGAATGGTGAATAAAACGGAAAATGTCATAATGCCTCTGTATCGCTCCATGGTGAGACCGCACCTTGAATACTGTGTACAATTCTGGTCGCCGCATCTCAAAAAAGATATAATTGCGATGGAGAAGGTACAGAGAAGGGCTACCAAAATAAGGGGAATGGAACAACTCTCCTATGAGGAAAGACTAAAGAGGTTAGGACTTTTCAGCTTGGAGAAGAGACGACTGAGGGGGGATATGATAGAGGTGTTTAAAATCATGAGAGGTCTAGAACAGGTAGATGTGAATCGGTTATTTACTCTTTCGGATAGTAGAAAGACTAGGGGGCACTCCATGAAATTAGCATGGGACACATTTAAAACTAATCGGAGAAAGTTCTTTTTTACTCAACGCTCAATTAAACTCTGGAATTTGTTGCCAGAGGATGTGGTTAGTGCAGTTAGTATAGCTGTGTTTAAAAAAGGATTGGATATGTTCTTGGAGGAGAAGTCCATTACCTGCTATTAAGTTCACCTAGAGAATAGCCACTGCCATTAGCAATGGTAACATGGAATAGACTTAGTTTTTGGGTACTTGCCAGGTTCTTGTGGCCTGGATTGGCCACTGTTGGAGGCAGGATGCTGGGCTTGATGGACCCTTGGTCTGACCCAGTATGGCATTTTCTTATGTTCTTAACCACTCCACGTCCAGTTAAAAGAGAAAAGAAAGGGTCATCACCGGCCTCTACTCTTGCCCCCTTAGGCACCAAGTTAACTCAAGGTCCCCCTCTCCATCCCTCCTCCTCCACTCTCCCCACCACAGTCCTAATCCTGCTACATACTCAGCACCCTCACTAATCCCATTCTGCACAAGGACTGCAGTATACTGCAATCCTAGTGGCTTCAGAACCTTGATATTCAAGATAAGCTGTCTTATTTTATTTCCATAAAATTGCCTAGTAATGAGCTTCTGTTAATGCATTTGCAAATCATATGCATACAAAGCAGCTCATTACCATTTAGGCTATATTTATTTATTTTTTAAATTTATAGGCCGCACTATCCAAAGATCTGGGCGGCTTCCATACATATGTTTTTTATGAACATATCTACAACACAAAAACACATAAAACAATAACAATAAAACAATTTACATTACACATTCTTAAAAATAATACAATACAGTAACTACTCACTGATTTAACTGATATAGCATGCCTATTTAGTGTATAACATGCATATATTGAAAATACCGTGCATTATCACTACAACAAGGCGTTTACCACACGGTAACAACCTAATGCAGTTTAGTAAATATTCCCCATGTTAGAAATCTGCAAAAGTTTTGCAAAAGTGTTCCATTTCTGCACTCACAACAGTATGGGATAGTTAAACTACCCATACTTTTGCAAACTCCACAGGTACTTGGGGGTTTGGCACAATAATCAAAGCAAAACTGCCAGCATAATTTTGCCCACTCCAAAGTACCTGCACATATTTGCACCTGCTTTTTGTGTGTTAGCACTTTTTAAAGGCAAATCTATGCACATAGTTGCCTCCCCTGCCCTGAGTATAAACTAACACCTATATAGAGTATGGGCCCATTTCCAAGAGTAAAACAGCATGTTACCCACATTTTGCTCACTCCATGTGGGTAAAAAAAATCTAACAAATTTCTCTTAATGTTACAGTCACAGTGGTTTTTTTTCCAGCTGCAGGTTGGTTTGTTTGGGTGGATTTTTCGGGAGTGGGGGTAGGGACATCTTTCACAAGGTTTAGATTTTCTGCAGCTGCTTTAAGGAATTGTTTCCATTAAGACTTGCAGTTCTGCCAAATCATTATACTTGTTTCACATTCCACATAACCACAGTTTACATTTTTCACCAGAAATGTAAAAAAAAAAAAAAAAAAAAAAAGAGAGGAAGCAAGTTTCAAAGGCATTTACCTGGACAAAATGACCTGACTGAAAATTAGAGTTGTGCATGGGGAAAGATTGTTTCATTAGTTTTCTGTTCAAACAAAAAAATTTTCATATTTAAGAAATTGCCATGCTGGGTCAGACCAAGGGTCCATCAAGCCCAGCATCCTGTTTCCAACAGAGGCCAAACCAGGCCACAAGAACCTAGCAGTTACCCAAACAATAAGAAGATCCCATGCTACTGATGCAATTAATATCACTGGCTATTCCCTAACTAAACTTGATTAATATCCATTAATGGACTTCTCCTCCAAGAACTTATCCAAACCTATTTTGAACCCAGCTACACTAACTGCACTAACCACATCCTCTGGCAACAAATTCCAGACCTTTGTGCGTTGAGTGAAAAAGAATTTTCTCCGATTAGTCTTAAATGTGCTACTTGCTAACTTCATGGAATGCCCCCTAGTCCTTCTATTATTCGAAAGTGTAAATAACTGATTCACATCTACTCATTCAAGACCTCTCATGATCTTAAAGACCTCTATCATATCCCCCCTCAGCCGTGTCTTCTCCAAGCTGAACAGCCCTAACCTCTTCAGCCTTTCCTCCATCCCCTTTATCATTTTGGTTGCCCTTCTCTGTACCTTCTCCATCGCAACTATATCTTTTTTGAGATGCAGCAACCAGAATTGTACACAGAATTCAAGGTACAGTCTCATCATGTAGCGATAGAGGCATGACATTTTCCATTTTATTAACCATTCTTTTCCTAATAATTCCTAACATTGTTTTCTTTTTTGACTGCTGCAGCACACTGAGCCGACGATTTTAAAGTATTGTCCACTATGATGCCTAGATCATTTTCCTGGGTGGTAGCTCCTAATATGGAATCTAACATCATGTAACTACAGCAAGGGTTATTTTTCCCTATATGCAACACCTTGCACTTGTCCATATTAAATTTCATCTGCCATTTGGATGCCCAATCTTCCAGTCTTGCAAGGTCCTCCTGCAATGTATCACAATCTGCTTGTGATTTAACTACTCTGAATAATTTTGTATCATCCGCAAATTTGATGACCTCACTCGTCGTATTCCTTTCCAGATCATTTATATATATATTGAAAAGCACCGGTCCAAGTACAGATCCCTGAGGCACTTCACTGTTTACACTTTTCCACTGAGAAGATTGACCATTTAATCCTACTCTCTGATTCCTGTCTTTTAACCAGTTTGTAATCCACGAAAGGACATTGCCTCCTATCCCATGACTTTTTAGTTTTCTTAGAAGCCTCTCATGAGGGACTTTGTCAAATGCCTTCCGAAAATCCAAATATACTACATCTACTGGTTCACCTTTATCCACATGTTTATTAACCCCTTCAAAAAAATGAAGCAGATTTGTTAGGCAAGATTTCCCTTGAGTAAATCCATGTTGACTGTGTTCCATTAAACCATGTCTTTCTATATGCTCTATGATTTTGATCTTGAGAATAGTTTCCATTATTTTTCCTGGTACTGAAGTCAGGCTCTCTGGTCTATAGGGATGTGAATCGTGTCCTCGATCGTCTTAACGATCGATTTCGGCTGGGAGGGGGAGGGAATCGTATTGTTGCCGTTTGGGGGGGTAAAATATCGTGAAAAATCGTGAAAAATCGTTAAAAAATCGAAAAATCGAAAAACCGGCACATTAAAACCCCCTAAAACCCACCCCCAACCCTTTAAATTAAATCCCCCACCCCCAAATAACTTAAATAACCTGCGGGTCCAGCGGCGGTCCGGAACGGCAGCGGTCCGGAACGGGCTCCTGCTCCTGCATCTTGTCGTCTTCGGCCGGCGCCATTTTCCAAAATGGCGCCGAAAAATGGCGGCGGCCATAGACGAAAAAGATTGGACGGCAGGAGGTCCTTCCGGACCCCCGCTGGACTTTTGGCAAGTCTCGTGGGGGTCAGGAGGCCCCCCACAAGCTGGCCAAAAGTTCCTGGAGGTCCAGCGGGGGTCAGGGAGCGATTTCCCGCCGCGAATCGTTTTCGTACGGAAAATGGCGCCGGCAGGAGATCGACTGCAGGAGGTCGTTCAGCGAGGCGCCGGAACCCTCGCTGAACGACCTCCTGCAGTCGATCTCCTGCCGGCGCCATTTTCCGTACGGAAAATGGCGCCGGCCATACGCGTATGGCCGGCGCCATTTTCCGTACGAAAACGATTCGCGGCGGGAAATCGCTCCCTGACCCCCGCTGGACCTCCAGGAACTTTTGGCCAGCTTGTGGGGGGCCTCCTGACCCCCACGAGACTTGCCAAAAGTCCAGCGGGGGTCCGGAAGGACCTCCTGCCGTCCAATCTTTTTCGTCTATGGCCGCCGCCATTTTTCGGCGCCATTTTGGAAAATGGCGCCGGCCGAAGACGACAAGATGCAGGAGCAGGAGCCCGTTCCGGACCGCTGCCGTTCCGGACCGCCGCTGGACCCGCAGGTTATTTAAGTTATTTGGGGGGGGTTCGGGAGGGTGGGGGGATTTAATTTAAAGGGTCGGGGGTGGGTTTTAGGGGGTTTTAGTGTGCCGGCTCACGATTCTAACGATTTATAACGATAAATCGTTAGAATCTGTATTGTATTGTGTTCCATAACGGTTTAAGACGATATTAAAATTATCGGACGATAATTTTAATCGTCCTAAAACGATTCACATCCCTACGTGGTCTATAGTTACCTGGCTCGCCCCTGGAGCCTTCTTTAAATATTGGGGTTACATTGGCCACCCTCCAGTCTTCAGGTACAATGGATGATTTTAATGATAGGTTACAAATTTTAACTAATAGATCAGAAATTTCATTTTTGAGTTCCTTCAGTACCCTAGGATGCATAGCATCTGGCCCAGGTGATTTGCTACTCTTTAGTTTGTCAATCTGGCCTACTACATTCTCCAGGTTCACAGTGATTTCGTTCAGTTCGTCTGACTCATCACAGCTGAAAACCATCTCTGGAACTGGTATCTCCCCAACATCCTCATTAGTAAACACGGAAGCAAAGAATTAATTTAGTCTTTCTGCCACTGCCTTATCTTCCCTAAGAGCCCCTTTAACCCTTCAGTCATCTAATGGTCCAACCGACTGCTTCACAGGTTTCTTGCTTCGGATATATTTTAAAACGTTTATGAGTTTTTGACTATATGGCCAACTTAATTTCAAATTCTCTCTTCGCCTGTCTTATCAATGTTTTACACTTAACTTGACAATGCTTATGCTTTATTCTATTTTCTTCAGATGGATCCTTCTTCCAATTTTTGAAGGATTTTTTTTGGCTAAAATAGCTTCTTTTACCTCACCTTTTAACCATGACTGTAATTGTTTTGTCTTCCTTCCACCTTTCTTAATGTGTGGAATACATATGGACTGCAGCTCTAGGATTGTATTTTTAAACAATGTCCATGCCTGTTGAATACTTTTAACCTTTGCAGCTACAAAGTTAGAAAAGGTTTTTTTTTCTATTTTCCTCATTTTATCAAATTTTCCCTTTTGAAAATTTAGTGTTAGAGCTCGAAAATATCCATTTGTTCTGTTAATTTTATGCACAGAAATGCTGTTTTACACACATAAAATTTAATTTTTTTGCATAAGTTGTACTTAACACAAAATCTAATTTTGTGTGCATAAACAATTTACATACACAAATCCCTGAAAACAAACGGAACAAATGCACGTCACTACTTGAAAATGTGTGTTGCAACTGTCGCTGCCCGATGTCTCCACTATGCCCACCTTACCTCTTTGGCAACTCCCTCTTTGCTTGATGGAAGTTTGGCCACCGTGGCGTCATCTCGCTGACCTCCTCCGGCGTCCCCGGACTGGCTAGACGCTGCTATCTGCCATGTTTCCCAGAAGCCTAAGGGCGCACGGGCGGCCCCGACTCAAGTACCAGCAGTGGCGCAAATCTCAGGGGCGTCCCCCTGAGATGACATCATCCTCACCAGATACTTAAGGTCTCTGAATTCACTAACTAATCGAGTTAGCAACGGAAAGGATTCCTAGCTTCCTCCAGGTATCGCTGCGGATGGGATTCGCTTTCCGCATACCTTGCTTCTCTGCCTCCTTGGAATTTACCAGAGGTACCCGCTCCTCGGGGGCCTCACTCTCTCTTGTTTTTCAGGTCGCAGTCTGGAACCGGTACTCGCTCCTCGAGGGTCCACGTTCCAGGACTTGCTACTGAATATAACTTCTGCCAGGAAGTCACCGCTGCCTACAACACCAGTGAGTTACCATCTCTCTCAGAGCGTTCCCTGGAACCAGGTACTTGCTCCTCGAGGGCCTAATTCATTTCCAGCTCCTGGGCTGCTTCTAAGAGACTATTGTTTGAGTGTTACCATCAAGGCTCTGTTCCTGAACTCTGCATACCCTGCCTACTCACTATATTCAGTTTCTCTACAACTCAGTTATCCGGGATCGCTGTTCCAGTATCTGAGGGACTACAGCCCAGCCAGGCGCTTCCAGCTCACTACTGCCACCCGTCGTGGTTCAATATACTGTTTAATAAAAGAACTAGTGTGTATCTGTCTCCAAACTCTGAGCTTGACTGGTGGTCCCTCTCGGGATCTTCCCCTGGGGGCGTGGTCATCTGCCACCAGCCCAAGGATCCACCCACAGCTATCTCAAATACTAACAATGTGCCATCATCAACTATGGATAAATATTCACATAATGCATGGACTTTTAGCCACATTTTTAAAAAGCGATCCTGCGACTGTATTAAACTCAAGGAAGTAAAACAGTGCACATACAGATAACAAGTCTATTTCGCCTCCACTCGGTCACCCACACAAAAAGTAAGTGCAAAGTACATGGGCGCTTTTTAACACTCCTACTTTTCACTTGGTAATTTTCAAACAGAAACTATCCATGTTGTTTCTCTTGGAAAATCTGTGTAAAGTACATGTGTTAAAAGTGCCCATGTAGATGCAGATATTCGAAATTTTAAGGAGGCCTGCGAGACCTGTCATGCATAAAAAATGAGTGATAAATTATGGTTTTATCCACTCGTGAATATTGATGAATTTGCTTAGAACCCTTAAGATGTACATAAAAGTCGCAGAGAGATATGCCAGACTTTATGATTCTTGTGGAAAATTCACTTTGATTTTTTGCAATTTGTCCAGCTTTATCAAACTCACAAATCTCTAAAGCTGGAAAAGCGTGGCCTCCACAACATGAAATCTGTCATGGCTTCCTCTTCCCAAGGGTGCCACATAAGAACCAACTTTAACCAATGTGGGCAAAGCTGTGGCCAACAGAGGGAAAATGACTGACCGAATGGGCCCAAAACACATCCCCTCACTGGCTGAAAAGAAAAGAGAGAAAAGGAAGAAGGGGAGGACTCAAGTGGGGTTTAGGGGTTGCTCCCACTTACCCAAGTTGTGACGCCAAGATTCATGGAAGGTAGGCATATCTCACCCATACACAAATCTTCACTGAAATTCTCTAGCCATTCCCATCGGTTTGGACAGAGAAATCTGGAAACTTATATTATATTCATTAAATCACTGGTGAAGCAAACCTGGCCATACTCAGTTTAAACAGACCATAACATCTCATAGCTATCACTTTGTCTCCCACACTGATTGTGTCTGTACTAGAAATCTAAAGAGTAATATGCAGTTCTTGTCAGTTTATCATTCCATGAAATCTAACATCAGTGCTAAAATTATCCTTTTCTAAGGCCTTTCATGTTGCATTTGAGGACGGATGATTCTGTATTTGCCTGTCATCATTGCCAGCATTATTAACAAGGAGTCTTTCCATTTAGTTCTGCTGTGGAGGTCATGAATTCTTTTCTTATGATGCCTTTTGTCTCCTCTGCCTTGGTAAATATGGCTTACTGTTGATTTCTGGGTGACTGGTAAAACTCCCTTGGCAAATCTTGGAAAAAAAATCACTTGGTGACAGGCAAGGCAGGATCTGGCAAATCCATCATTACCTCACACTAAAAAATGTAGATTATAGACTGTGGAAATGTTAACTATTAACAGGCAGTTAATACGATTTCATGTATTCATTTATCACACCTTTTATTTTTCTAACAGAAGTAAAAAGTTATTATAGTAATAATGAGTTTGCATGGACTTTTTTGCCTCAAACACCTTACAAATTAATAAGTGGGCCCGCACCCCCATGCCCAGAGCCCACCACGTAATCGCATGCCATGCGTGGCAGCCCGGTTGCGTCCAGCTGGCGGGACTCCAGTGTCGTGGCGAGCTGCAGCACGGTTTCCCTTACCCCTCCTTCCTTGGCCCGGTTTGATGTGACGGTGATGCAGCCGGGCGAGGGGAGCGTGGAGGAGAGGTCGTGGGCTGATGATGTTGCGGCCCATTTAAAGGGCCACGACCAAGGCGCACCCGGCCTCTTTATTCCCAGCCAGCGTCCCACCCACCCCGCTTGCCTTGTTAAACAGGAATGTCAGGTAATTAATATTAGCAGTTTCAGGTTAGTCACTTGTGTAGTTGTAAGAACATTTGGTTAACCTGTATTCGACTGCTTGTATATCTGACAGATAGCACCCAATGTCAGCTAGTGGGGCATGCTTACGGTTGTAAAACACAAATGGGGCAGATAGCAGCACGTCTTAGGCAGTCACACGATGGTGAAATGTGCAATAGTTGGGTTAATGTCACAGCAGAAGGGGGGAGGCGGAGGTGGTTACTCGGGCCGGTAGGGGTATTTTGGACGTGGTGCAGGTGGGCATCATGATCCAGGGCAGCAGTGGACTGGCACCTTGGGCGGTGTAGGGCAGGGAGTTCCGTACACCGCAGGTCGGGTGACCCCTTGTTTGGGGATAAGGTGGGGGACCCCAGGTTTGATGCTGCCTTGCTCTGTTATTACGGTGGGCAATGGAGATGATGGTGTAGCTCGGTCTTTGGGAAATGCCATACCGGCTCGGGTACCAGTTTGTCTAGGGCTCTATATATATGTTAAATAAAGCTGCAGCCTTTTTATCTAATATTTGTGTTTGTTATCCCATTGTATTAAAGAATGTATGTATGGCTAAGGGTCAATTAGAGGCGTGGGGGGGGGGGCAGGAGATTGGGTTGTGGGAGGGGGTTTTTAAAGAGAAGCAGGTTCAAGCAGGACTCGCACCTACATTCTTGGATGAAGACAGCTTTTGAAAAAATACACTTGTGATGATTGCCCTGGAAATGTCACGGAACAAACATGGAAATCTTTTCCCCTGAAGCAGGACCTTGAGAGTAGGGGTCCGAAACGCGATCGTGTTGGGCTGCGCAGATGAGTATCACTGCTAAAATTATGTTCATGGGATTGAAAAAGTGACTGTGTTCATTACATTGTTAGTGCATTGACTTTCATCTTAAATGTAACTATTTGGAGCTTTCATCAGTATGAATAAGAAAAACATATGAAAATTGATTGAAAAATTATTAAGTAAAACTCACTAAAAATTCACAAAAAAAAATATATAAAGTAAAATGGACCTGAAACCGTAAAGAGAGTCTGGTAAAATACCTTGACCCTATGAGTAGTGGTCCTACAAAATTCAGATAGTCCTTTATGGTGTGGTAGCTGGATTAAAAGAAATTAAAGAGAAACCAGGCACATCAGCAGTTTGTTATATGGTTTATATATCGGTGCCCGGAGTACATTGGATGTGTAAGAGCCGTTGAGTGTGATTAATATAAGTATGGATATGCCAGACACTACCAAAGTTAGATAGAAATGGTAATTCCAGAGTGCAGAGTTGAAAAGGATTAAATAGAAAGAAATATTTTGGGGTCTGGGTGACAAAGATCTGGACTAGTACATCACTGGCTATAAGGCATGCTCCCACAAAGATTGTTATGGGCATAGACATTCTTAGATCCTAACAATATCTATGGCCAAGAACAAAAGCATTGCCTAAGACAGTCAGAAGAAGGCTGAATATTATGAGCAAATGGCCCGTTATCCTAAAAGCTATCTAGAAGCACTGTGTACTACCATTACAGTTAATTAAAAATTTAACTTAAATGGAAGTGGAGCAGAGTTAAATCAATGTTTTAAACTGCTGAAAGCTATTCTACACATCATCCACTAGATGGCAGTAAAAAACCATTAACAACTGCTCACATCAACAGACTTGTGTGCTGCCAATGTTCACAGACCACACCCTGTCTCTGCTGTCTTGTAACTTTTGAGTTCCTTCCATTGAACTTCTTGTATACGAAACCTTAACTTTTTAATAGCTTTCCTGTCCGTGTGAGCAATTCCCCTGAATCAGCAGCATTCAGTTAACCCACTAAGGCCCGATCATTCCTCCTGGCCACTATCCTCTTAACAATGCAGCAAGGAAGGAGTGCAAGCTATGGCAATTCTCATTTTACTTTACCGACCATAATTCCCTTTAATCATATTAGTAAGTTTGTTAGCCTATAGGCAATAAAGAATTGTGAACAACATGAAGGGGATGGGATATTACTACAGAGCAAAAATATCCAGGAGTGGGGGGGAATGTGGGGAGAAACGAAACACTGTGAGACAGGGAACTGCACAGGCTTTTCCTTCAGGAATATTTTTTTCCATGGCAACAGAATTGTGGTCACAAAAAAATGTGCTTAACGTAAGAAAACAGCAACCGTATCCAATTAGTAAAAACAGATGTGCAATACCATGAGCTTATTACGTGTACTCGGATTACCAATAGGAAACTGTACTGTCCCTGCAACATACTCTTAAGTAAGAATTGAGTCCCCATTTAATAGATATTACTCGCATTAATTTGCATCTTAAGCAAAATCTTATCTGTTTGTTAAGGCTTATGAGGCGTGTCCTAAAAGAGTTCACAGCAGGGTTGTGGCAGTAGTAAATACTTTAATGTTTTGATTTGGTCTTATGTTCTGGTTTAATGTGCTGTTTAAATAATTACACGTTTAAAATGTTTTTTATGGATGTTATCTGTAAAGCCGCCTGGAAGTGTCGACAGTGCAGGTTCCAAATTTTTATAAACAAATAAATTCATTTCAAAGCATTGGAAGGACAGCAAAACGAGAGCCTTGCTGTGGTGGGTTAGGTGGACGCGAGGTCAGAAGTCCATCATGTTTAACCGTTTCAGTTGGCTTTCTAGCACAAAGCCGGGCATATCTTTTGGACTGAGGGCCACATTGAGTTACAAAGTTGTTTCCAGGTGTGGGGGGTTGTAGGGCGGCTCAGAGGTAAGGCAGAAGCAAGCCAGAACTTGACATTCACTTCCGCATTGTACAGAGGGTGCTGCAGGCTTCCTCCCACCTAAGCCAGCATCGGGTGGCACAGACCCTGGGCGGTAAAGAAAACTACACCAGAAGAACTGACCTCATAGCTGGCCACATCGGGTGGGGGTGAGGAGGGGAAAGGGGGAAGACCCTGGGCAGGTGCAACGACAAGCATCATGCCACAAGGATGGGGGAGGGGCATTTTAAAATGGTGATGGCGCTGGTGGCTCTTAACCGATGCAGAGCCTTCAGCTGCTGGTCAGTGCTGGCACTGCAAATTGGCTCAGACCTCACGGAACTGCACTTCCTGCTGATCTCGAGATCAGAAGACAGGGAGGGTCAGCTTGTGAGCTTTGAACCTGCTTGTGGTGCCGGCACTCGAAAGTGTCCTGGGTCAGGTACAGAGATTACACTCTCTCAGAGAAGGAGACAACACCAACAATAAGCACCAAAACACAGGAGCATCCCCTCTTCCCTCCTTCCTTGGGTGGCTGCACAGCTCCTTTCTGGCTGAAGAGAGACTAGGACTGCATTGCATGATGTGCCCTGGGAAAAGTTAGCTCTTGCACATGGCTGCCTACAGCCCTCGTGCTGTCATTGCAGTCTGACAGGGCTCAAGAGACATTACCAGAGCATTAAAGATATTGCTCATGGGCGGCCCGTGGACTATAGTTTGCCCACCTGTGCTCTAGCAGCTATTGCTAATCCAAAGATACACCACAAACACGCATGAGCTAAATTGGCATGCACTGCCTACAAAGCATGCAAATTTTATCTCATGCATATTCATTGTGGATATCCGGAAAACATGACTGGCTGGAGGTCCCCCAGTACAGGTTTGGGAACCTCTGGCCTAGTAGCAAGGTCAAGCGGTGTAGAGCAGAGCAGGGGTTCTCAACCCAGTCCTCGAGACATGCTTTGCCAGTCAGGTTTTCAAGACATCCACAACAAATATGCATGAGATAGATTTGCATACGCATTATAAACCTGACTGGCTAGGTGTGTCCCGAGGACTGAGTTGAGAAACCCTGGAGTAGAGGAAGTGCTCTCTTTGCTCCAGCACCCCAGCTGGAAGCTGGTATATTGGTTTCTTTATGTTTGCATATATGCAAGTGACCCCCCTAGTGTCTGTGTGGAGCTTTAGTCTGGATTTAGAGAGAAGGAGTTTTTCCTTTCAGTTTTCTTAAGTTTGTTCCGTAAAGGCCCCAAAAGATTTATTTCCATCTCTTACCCAGTGGTTGGTAGCGCATCTCTGGTGATTTTTGCAGCTCTTTACATTAGGGAGTCTCAAACCTGCCCTTGAGACCTTAGTGTCTCAGACAGCGTATGAGGTGCTGATGTCAGAACAGGGGTGGGAGGTTCTTGGCACTCCCGAGTGGGAGGTGTCAGCAGTTTAACAAAACTCCCGTGCCCTCCCGTTCAGGGTTCTTCAGGGGGCGCCTTGCTCAGCAGAGAGGTGCTGACGGGAGGGTGGTCCCTCCTAGAAGGGTGGCTGGGGCCCACGGTTGGGTTGTCAAGGCCTCTAGGACAAGAGAGGCTCTACTGAGGAGTCCAAAGGAAGACTCCCAGGTTACCTGAAGATCCATTTCAAAGGAATTGCTTCAAAACGGAAAAGAGTGAACTCCTGACTCTTTTGTGAAGAGACAAAGGTGCTCTCAAGGTAGAGAAGAAGTGTAAGTTCCTACCCCTCATCTGGCCAGGACAGCACTTTTTTTAAGTTGAGAAAAAAAAAAAAAAAAAGAGTGGAGTTTCAAGTTTAAATCCAGTGAAGACTGCCAGACTTGGAAATCTGTCTCTGAGCTGCTGCCTGAAGGAAAGCATCAGCTCCAGAGTTCCTGATTTATTCAGAGGAAGCTCCAGACTACTACCGAGTTAAAGAGGTACCAGGAGTCACGCCTGGAAGGAGGGGGTGCCTAACCCAGAGAGCTTACCTGCCAGGGTGTGCAGCCTTTGCTATTATGTGAAAGACTGAGTTTATTTTCTGTGCTATCAGACTTTATTTTCTGTATTGGCTGCACTAAGCCATAGTGTGCTGAATGTGAATTTTGTTTTCCGACAATCAATAACTAGTAAAGGACTTTTGTTTTTGGACATCAGTGTGGAGTGTGGTTCTTTGGACCTTGACTGGACTGTTTGCAGAAGAGATCCAGAGGAGGAAAAAAAAAACCCCAAAGATCTTTGAAAGCTTGACTCTTCCCATGGGTCCTGTACTGGCCAATGAACGCCCGAGAAAGCTCCTGTGCCCAGGAAGAGTAGGGGCTACATTTACTCTGTGTAATCTTTGTTGGGAAGAAGTTTTATCCACCCTTTCTACCGAGAGTGGAAGACGCTTTCTTGGACATCAGTGTCCCTTAGCTGAAGGGGTTCCCTTACCATTCCAGCAATTGATGGAGGAGTGAACACCCAGCTGGATTCATAACCAGGAGGAGAGAGGGGAATCTGAGCTACCATTCTGGAAGCTCATAAGTGTCTGACAGCTAAGAAAGTACCCTCAGGGCATCCAGGAGAGAGGAGCATAGTGGAGAAATTGGAGATTTCAAGATCAGGCAGTGCATCCCAGGTATTGTGGAAGAAATCTTAAACTGGGAGAGGAGAACGGCAGGTTTACAGGTTTATCCAAGGATAAAGAAGAGACCCTGAGGGAGAGGATAAGGAACCACAGTTGTACTATTTGCAGTTTCTTTATGGATATTATCTGAGAGAACTGTATCAAGTGCTGCACTTTTCAGGTACACCAGCACAGTGTCCTGCTTATTTACTGGCACTCAAGAGACTACATTTAATGCCCCCAGGGCCCTGGAGGTTTAGCTTCCCTTCCCCTGCCCTCCTGTCATTGTCAAGGCTAACAGAGATAAGAATATAAGAACTTGCCATGCTGGGTCAGACCAAGGGTCCATCAAGCCCAGCATCCTGTTTCCAACAGAGGCCAAACCAGGCCACAAGAACCTGGCAATTTCCCAAACACTAAGAAGATCCCATGCTACTGATACAATTAATAGCAGTGGCTATTCCCTAAGTAAACTTGATTAATAGCTGTTAATGGACTTCTCCTCCACGAACTTATCCAAACCTTTTTTGAACCCAGCTATACTAACTGCACTAACCACATCCTCTGGCAACAAATTCCAGAGCTTTATTGTGCTTTGAGTGAAAAAGAATTTTCTCCGATTAGTCTTAAATGTGCTACTTGCTAACTTCATGGAATGCCCCCTAGTCCTATTATTCAGAAGTGTAAATAACCGAGTCACATCTACTCGTTCAAGACCTCTCATGATCTTAAAGACCTCTATCATATCCCCCCTCAGCCGTCTCGTCTCCAAGCTGAACAGATGGAGCAGTACTGATAGACATTTAGCCCCAGTACTGAGCGCAAGCCCCGTGTCTCTCTGGAAATGATCTGAGTTGATTGGATCATCTAACCAAATGAAACTGGGGTCAAGAAAAGGAAGATAATATGCAACCCCTGTGCTGTTGCTGCTGACCTTCCTTGTCACCCCATTTATAAAAGAATGCGACATTTCCTGTTGCTGTTGCCACTGGGATGGAAAACTCTCTCGCCTCATTATTCACCTAAACACACAAAGAAGTCTGTTATCAGTGCTATTGCTGGAGGACAGGGGGGAAAGGGGATTGACAATTCCATTCTTCTCCCTTTAAAGAGCTACTGTTACCAGTGCAAAGATTTTAAAGCCCAGATGTTGCTGAAATGCAGGAGTGCTGCAAGACTGTTGGTATTCCTGACCTAAAGTTGTCTGCTAAACTTGTACCAGCAGGCCTGGTGGGGACTTTCTATGTGTAGCTCATTGGGCATAATGCCCTGTGCATCCACTTAATAAAAAACATATCCTTTTTATGCTCTTCCAGTCCTCACAGTTTTTCTGCCTGCCTACCATGCCTGCATGTCAATATTTGAAAGTTCTTAAGAAGGGGATTTGTCTATCATGGTAATACTTTTTGTTAGTCTAGGAAGAACGAGACACTGCAGTAGCTTCTGGTAGAATAAGGGCTTTTTTTGTCTGTTGTGAACATGCATCCACATGTAGAGTCAGGGCCACGGGGGTACAAAGACAGGCTGTAGCTTTGTGCTCATGGCACCTGAGTGGGCTGGTCGGGCGGCAGGAGCAGCGGGGAAAATGAGAGCTAAGTCGCTGGAACGGTAGGCCAGGGTTCAGTGGTGACGGCATTCCCATCAGAGACAGGCATGCTGGCAGCGCACAGTGGAGGATGTGGTCCGATTACGGGGATGTTAGGGATCAGCTGGGGGACCGAGGGGTGAGAGCAGCATGTGTGTGTGTGTATGTGTGTGTTGCCAGGGTGGGTATGTAACAGGCTGGAGGAACTGAAAGGTGGGAATTAGTGGAGATCTACTGTGGGTGGAGGAGGTTAGAGGGAATCAATGGAGAGAAGGGCAAGAGAGGGCTGAATGTGTGTGAAAGAGAGAGAGCTAGAGGGAGAATCAGTGACAAGGGGATGTGAAAGACAGACCGGCACCAGGAAAATGTATGTGTTTGAGAGGGTAGCAGGGATGGGAGGGTGGGGAAGGATACCAG
This sequence comes from Rhinatrema bivittatum, assembly GCF_901001135.1. Classification (NCBI taxonomy): domain Eukaryota; kingdom Metazoa; phylum Chordata; class Amphibia; order Gymnophiona; family Rhinatrematidae; genus Rhinatrema; species Rhinatrema bivittatum. Next base: position 140,396,764 of record NC_042620.1, read on the forward strand.
GGATGGGGGTTGGAAGGGCGAGAAAGATGACTGTGGGTAGGGAGGGGGAGGGGGAGAGATGTGAGGGAGAGCATAACTAGAGCCTAGGGAGAGAGAGACTTCCCTCCTGCCCAATCCTGGGCCTCCCAGTCTGGATGCTCCCTAAAGTTTTCATTCTATTAAAGTCTTTTGTGAAAGAATAGCTAGAAATAATGTTTTTGTAGAAGTATTGAAGCAGTGTTACAATCATAATATTATTTGGATTGCAAATATTTTGCAGGTCTCTGATCATTTGAATAAAATAGTCAAGTGCCTATGTTTGGTTTTTATCTTTGAATTTTGCTGGCTTTCCCAGATTTTTAAAACACTGCACCTTCATTTTATAGAGTAACTGATATGCTGTGCCTTGATTTTTCATCCCAGGCTTCATTTCTCTTTGCTACATTAGAAATGGTGCCAGATATCTCAGAAGGAAGGACAGCAAACCAGTGCTCACCGAGTTTATTTTTTGAGGCTACCACGCAAGGGGGAAATTCTCAGACAGTGAAACGAGAAGGACAATTTTCAAAAGATTCTTCTGCGCAGGTCCCCGAGCAGACACCTGGTTAAAAGTGTCGGCGGAAACGTGCCTTCCCACTCTGCAGGTTAAAGTAAGTATCTGTGCGGCAGAGAGGCAGGGATGGGGATTTCATGTTCAAATCCATGCATGTGCGTTAGCAGGCACAAAGTCCAACGCTCTGGAAGTACCCGCTGGATATGCACTCTGAAGGGGAACGCTGTAAGGGGGCCGTGGCACAACGTAACCGAGGACCTGCAAGCAACGCAGAAACTTCAAAACATTGTCCCCGAGAATGTTCTTAGAAGACAGCATTGGCAGGTTAACCATAGAAAATGGGTCTCCAAACTCGATCTTCAAGGGCCACCACCCAGGTGGGTTTTCAATGAATATTCATGAGATCGATCTGCATACATTGGAGGCAGTGCGTGCAGCTAGATCTCATGTATATTCATTGCGGAAATCCCTGAAAACCCGATTGGCTTGCAGCCCTCGAGGACCGGGTTTGGGGACCCCTGCCTTAGAACACACCTCCTATTCTAATCTAGCCCTTGGATGCCAACGGTCAAGTTTCGATAGCAGAAGGGATGGAGAGAAAATGGCGGTCCAGGTTTTCATTTTATCTTCCGTAAATTATTGTACCTCATGGTATGTGGGTTTACCTCAAAACCGTCTGCAGGATTTACAGTTGCTGCAAAACTCTACAGCGCGTTTAATTACAAGACGTCCATTCACGTCCATGCAACAACTTCACTGGTTACCACTCCTGCTTCAGGTTAAATTTAAAATATTAATTATGGCTTCTAAAGTTTTACAGGGGAATTGTGCTGTATATGTTTTAAGTTTTACCAGCCATCTCGCGGCCTAGAATCTGACACTCAATGGTTTTTAGTGGCTCCGCCCATGGGGCAAAGGTCAGTTACAGTCCACAAGGAGCAGAGCATTATCCTTTATAGGCCATAACTTGTGGAACGCGTTACTGCTGGATTTGTGGATGATGTCTGGGCTAAAGTTGTTCAGAAAACAACTTAAAACATTCCTGTTCAGAGAAGCTTTTATTTAATAAGTTGTTTGTTGAAATTGTTGTAAATGAATGTACGTGATTTATTATTTTATGTTATGGTGTGATCTGCTTAGCATGATCATGTCACCTTAGGTGGACAAAAAATGCTTTTTAAATAAATAAATAAAAACACAATGTTTCCACTCTATCCCGACACTTGTTGACGGGACTGTGGCATATTATAATATCTATAATTTTCTTTCTAGATAAAAAAAAAAAACACAAGCACGTGGCTCTAGGAATGTTTCAACGCTGCCATGGGGATTCACCAGACCTATAAAGAGACTTTCATGCTTGACATAATACCCAAAATCAAAAGAAGTGTTACGATCTTGATGGTTAACTAACTCTTTGCTTTGGCAAAGCAAGTGTTCTGTCTGTTAATACACTTTGGTTTGCTCTCCATACAAAAAGAGCTCTAGACCACTGTGAATGAATTGTTTTGGCCGAGAGCATTTCCTGTACATTTTCTTTGCCAACATAAGACACATTTTCCACCAGAATTCAATCTGCATTTTTGTCGTAAATCTTAACAATCTACATCACCCTCTCGCTCTAACCTTCCTTTGGGACTTGAGAGCTATCATACTGTCTCAAGAACTAAAATATGCTTGTGTGCAGTGCCTGCCCTGCAGAAGCTACTATAAGTCTTGGTTTAGTAGCACCATAAAATGCTAAGTAGTTAGGGGTAGATTTTAAAAGATGCGCCGATTTTATAACACGCACGCGCCGGGGTGCACATATTATAAAATCAGGTGGCCGCACACACGTGTGCCATATTTTACAATCTGCACTCACATGTGCAGGGGGCACGCGCAAAGGGGGGGGTGAATGTCTCCAAGTTATGCGCGGCAACGCAATCGGGCCTTCCCCAGGTCCCACCCAGTCCACTACGGACTAGGAGAGAACTTCCCTACCCCCCCTTCCTAAACTCCCTCCCTCTTCCCCTCTCCTCCCCACCCCTAAACCCTTTCTATCTATCCTTTTTTTTTTGTTTGTTTGTTTTTGAATTTACTTCAGGGCAGGAGCTGAAGTAAATTGCGCGCGCCGGGCAGCTGCCAGCGGGCGGGTCATCAGGACATTGCACAATGGCCCTGTCCTGGCCCGCCCCCTGCTCCTCCTCACCCAGACTACGGCCCCGGCCCACCCCTTTTTAAGGGCCTGGCCCTTGTGCGCCAATCGGCAGTTGCTCGCGTGGCTGGGCCCTTTTGAGGCCCGGCCACCTGCGTAACTGCCGGAAGTTGCACGCATGGCCGATTTGAAATTTGGCTGTTAGTGTACTCATAAGCCATGCAGGCAATTCATGCATGCTACAAGCTGATGCAGAAAAGCTGTGCATTCAGACCGCGCACTGAATTCCAGCACACAGATTTCTAACGCACAAGGTCCTTTATTTTTTTTAAATTCCCGATGAAGTAAGCTAATGTTATGCTAATGCACTAGATGTTAAAAAGTGTACCAAGTTAAAAATTGTGTTCAGTACAGGTAGAGGGTTGATGGCAGCCATATCCTGCAGTTTTCATATCCAGGCCCCCAGAAGATTTGTTCAGGAAAACGTCTGAACAGTTCTGTGGTACATGGGGCAGCAAGACGCTTCCCCCATCCCCCGTGCTTTCTTCCCCCGTGTGGATGCACCATAAGGACAGAAGGACAGCAGCCCTGCTGTAACCTGCACCACTGCCACCTAAAAATTCCTATTCTGCTGCTGCCGCCACCGCAGGATGAGCGGGAGCGGCCCTGCACCCCCTGGCTCCACAGCCACCTCTAGCTCTGCTCCCTGCCGCTTTGCTTGGGACCGATGCAGACGAGCTGGCCAGTCAGCACTGGACGAAGCAGGAGCTGGGCTCTGGGACAGTGTTTCCTAACTACTGCTGCAGACATCCCCACCCTCTATTTTATATTAAAGTGTGGTTTTTGGTGGTTAGGCATTTACACTCTCAGTACAGGCTCCTGGAATTCGCCCAGCCATTTCTACCACTAATAGCTGGAAATTTTACTCCACCTCTGCCCAGGAGCAAAGTTTCCAGCATTATGGAAATGAGAGTTAAGCCACCACACCGCTCTGCATTGGGAGGCAATCCCTAATGCCCTCATTATTTATTTTTTTTATTTGTTTGCTTTATATATACCGTCAATCTGAAACAATCTCAACGGTGTACACTCAATTATATAGAAAACCTATATAATAATGCAATAAAACAAATTGCCCTGCAAGGGTGCTAACTGAAATGCACAATGTTGTGCGCTCATATTTTGAGCATAAACCTCCTCGCTGCGTTGACAGTAAAGTTTACCCTAAAAAATGAGTGCACAGCTACAGGTTAAACTGCGCGTTCTGCCGAATGCATCTTATTGCATAAGCCTGTTAATCTGGATCAAATGTTATATAAAGAAATAGAGAACTTTGACATTAGTAATAAAACACTATTTAGAAAAGTTAGATACCAGCTAAAAATATAGGAACCAAGAAAATCTTATTTTTAAAAAATAATTTATTATTTTTTTGGCTTTTTACCATATAGAATGTTGGAAAGAATTATGTATAAGAGATCTGCCTGTAGTCTATCCATTTGTCTGGAGGCAAATAACTCTCCAAAGAAGAGATGGAAAGTTCTCAAAATTTGTCTCACTGGAATAACATGGAAATAGATTGATAGAGTTCAAAAACCAAAAACGTTGGGAGAGTATTTTCAAAGAATGAAGTCTCTGAAAAATCTCTCTATTTCTTTACTTTGGAAGGTAGTTAAAGGCTATCAAATGTGGACAGAAAGGGAAAAAGAACCATGACAATGCTAATGAAGGATGACACCTATCAAACCCTCTGTCTCATACTTCCCAAGACACATGCACATCCCCACTCCTCTCCACACACACACACTCTCTCCAAGCAACCACACACCCACACCCACTCAACACCCTCCAAAACAAACATACCCCAACACACACACACATCAATACTCCAAATTTCCAAAGCAATTCCCCCACACCCAGGGCTGGCCTAACCCACTGAACAAGCCATGTACTTGCACAGGGCAGCAGCTTCAAGGGGGTGGCTGTCTGGGATACCAGTGACCAAAATGGAGTGGAGGCATCAGGCAGCCCACCTGGCACTCTCCACCACATCGGCAGCAAGTAAAAAAAAGGACGTGTGCTGCCCATGGCATAGGAGCTGCTAAAGGATGCTTGCCAGCTCAAATTTAGTTATCGGATTGGGCAGGGGTAACCCAAACTCCTGCCCAATCTGATGCAGCAACACGTAGATCCCCGTGCAAACTGGCAGCAGGAGCATTTGAATGTCATTTCCTGCTGCCGCAGGGCCAGTCTCACAAGAGGAGCAAAGAGATTTCTCAGTTCCTACCGCAAGACCAGCCTTGTGACCGTAGAAGATAGCGTCTCTCAAATGCTGATCCTGGCTCACGTGGGGCAAGAGGGGAATCCTGACTGTAATAAGCTGCACTGGTAACTGGGAGGAGGAAGAGCCTGGGAGTGACTGGGTGAGAAGGTGGGGGAAGGGTATAGGGAGAGGGGAGGAAGAAAGTGGGGAAAGTATAGGAAGGGGTGAGAAGAGGGGAGAAAGAGCTTCTAGAGGAAAGGAGAGGGAAAGTGGGAAAAAGCTGAGGTAATCAGGAAAGAAGGTGAGAACAGAAAAAGCTGAGATAGTGACTCACTAAGGTGAGAAAAGGGAGAAGAATCTCTAGCGGGACAGGTATGGGGAGAACTGAGGTAGTGTGATAAGAGGGGAGAATATAGAGGGAGAGGGAAAAGTCTATGGAGGGAGAGAAGGGGTTGAAAAGTGGGGGGAAGAGAAAGATAGCAAGGCAAGGGGGAGAAAAACTGAGGTAGTGAGGGAAGGGGTTGGGAAGTGAGGGAAAGAGCTTAGATAGTGAGGTCTGGTGGACCTCATCCCATCCATCAGTGGCCTAAATAAAGAAGAGGCTGTGGGCTGCCAGTGAACCCAATGCTGTCAGCAGCCGAAGTAGAGCGGAGGCCACCTTGCAATCCCCGACCCAATGGAGGCCAAAGTGAAGAGGCGGGCCCAGGTCTGTCGGAATAGCAAGAGGAAGAAAAGAAGGTGAAGTCCATATGTGTGTGTGTGTGTGAGGGAGTACATGTGTATGTGTGTGTGTGTGTGTGTGTGTGTGTGTGTGTGTGTGTGAGAGAGAGAGGGAGCACATGTGTATGTGTGACACAAAAGGAGCATGTGAGAGAGGTAGTATGAATGTGTGGGAGTGTGTGAGCAAGAAAACATGTGTCTTGTGTGTGAGCATATGTGTAAGAGGGAGTGTGTGTGTGTGTGTGTGTGTGTGTGTATGCTCACGTGTGTGGGAAAGAGGGATTGTGTGTATCTGAGAAAGGAAGCATGAGTAGATATTTATTTATTTATTTGTTATTTTTATTATACCGAGTTTCATGATAGGAATCACATCAACCCGGTTTACAATTAACAATGTGAGTAAAGGCAGAGAGTAACAAAGTAAAGAACATTTCCCAATACAAGAACAAATATAGTATGAAACTTGACAAATATTATAACAATATTTTGGATGTGAGAAAGTTACAAAAAACATGGAAAAATAACTTGGATATGAAAGGGGAAGAATTGTAGAACGACTATAAGCATTTTAACCAGCTGTATCAATTAATAAATATGTATAATATTATAAAATGTAGATGTGTAGCAAAATGATTAGATAAGATATTGTTGTGACGTATAATAAAATGTTGCTGTGACTGCGTGTGAAGTTAGTGTGATTTTTTTTTTTTTTTTTTTTTTTTTTTTACAGTTCCTAACTTTTGTGTTTATGCTGATGAGTGGGGAATTTAATCCAGATCTGGGAAAGCTTTTTTAAAAAGCCAAGTTTTTAGTCTTTTCCTAAAAGTTGGAGCGCATGGTTCTTGTCTTAAGTCCGGTGGGATGGAGTTCCAAAGGATTGGACCTGCTGATGAGAGAGCTCTTGAGCTGTAGGATTTATGATGGTAGGTTTTGGCATGTGGAACCTGTAGTGATTCTTTGTAGTGTTCCCTGATGGGTCTGTCTGATGTATGTTTTTTAAAAGGGATTTGTAGGTCCAGTTGAATGTGTTGATGGATGTTCTTGTGGATAATCATGATGGTTTTATACATAATTCTGAAGTGGATCGGTAACCAATGAAGGTCTTTGAGGATGGGGGAGATGTGGTCGATTTTCCTGGAGTTTGTGAGGATTCTGGCTGCTGTGTTCTGTACCATTTGTAGAGGCTTGGTGTAGGAAGCTGGGAGGCCTAGTAGAAGAGAATTGCAATAATCTAGTTTGGAGAAGATTATTGCTTGCAGGATTGATCTAAAGTCATGCGCATGGAAAAGTGGCTTTATTCTTTTCAGGATATGTAATTTGTGGAAGCAGTCTTTGGTAGTTCTGTTAATGAGAGAAAGAAAGAGAGAGATAGAGAGGAAAGTTTGAGTGCCTTCCCATATCCACTAATCCACAATAGTCTCAGGGTGACTGGAAACCAAAGGTTCCCAGGTATGAAGAGTGGGAGATTTTATTTTTAACCTTAGTTTTAATTATTGGATGCTATTTGATGTGGCTGCTGTTTTGAAATATTTTACTGGTGTTTAAGAAATTAAAAAAATAATTTATACGAGTTTTTAAATTATTGGATGTTTATTTTTCAGCTGTCTTGAAATATTTATCTTCAATATTAATAATGGTTTTAATATTATGATTGATTTATATTTCTTGATTTTATTTTTTTATGTTTGACGAATGATATTTTTATTGTTGCTCTGTATATAGAGTCTGCCTTTTACGGTTTCCACTTTAGATTTTGTCTGCATATTTCTATTTACATTTTATGGCCTATTTTTATTCTATATTTGGTGATAGACTTTCTATATTCTGCATGTGTGACTAAGGTGATGTATTGTGCTAGCAGGTAGCTTCTGTGTAGGGATGTATAGCAGCCCGGCTTTTTCTGTTTTCATAATAGGAGGTGTATTGGTATTTTAGGAGCTGGTGTTATATTTGCAGTGTTGCTTTTTCATAGGTAAGATTGTTATTATTTGAGTGCAGGCAGTTATTGCTGTTTTGGTATGGGAGGTTTACTATATTGTAATTCTTTACTCGTGGCTTTCTGACAGGGTCAAGCCCACATCCAATCCAACATGTATTACGACAGGCCTAATGCCATATGGGTATTTATAAACACAAGTGGTTGGATCGATATAAAACAGGACTTTATTGAATCTTGCCTGACTCCAGCCGAGTTTCGCTCGAAGAGCTGCCTCAGGGGCTTAGAAGCCACTTAAATTGGCTTGGATCACCTTAAAGCTATCACATAGCTAAGTCGGAGAAGTATTTCACAGCAAGCATTTAAATCGGTTTTCAGATCAAAAGCTTTTGAAAGCCACTCGCCGCTCAGCAATGGTTAGTGCAGTAACCATTAAAGTCCATGGGGGAAGCAATGCATGCTATTTTTGCCTACAACACTGTGGTTTTCCATGAAATTTTCTGCAGGCAGATGCAGAGGCAAAGGTGTCTCAAGGCACAAAAACAGAGAGCAGGGCAACAGCAACATCCTAAGGTACCAAGAGAGGAACAAAGCAAGCAGAAGAATCAAAACTGAGGGCAAAAAAAAAGTAGTCACTGGTGTTCAGTGGGGATGAACCCCCCTCCCCCTAAAGGTTTGGGCACTGGTATTCAGTGGGAAGAGCAGCATCGCAGTGGTATCAGCACCCTAAGGCATTGAGAGAGGAGCAGGACAGCAGTAGCTGTGGCATCAACACTCCAAAGCATTGTGGGGGAAAAAAAGTGTGGGCATTGATGTTCAGTGAGGGGTAAGACCTCCTCCTCAGCATAAGACCCTCTCCTGGCAGTGCACCATTCCGGCTTCACCTCCCCTGCCAGTTCACCTCTAACAGAACAATTCTCCTCCCCCCACCACAAAACAAATCTACCACCTGGCAAAGCCATAACCCCACCCCCAGAGATGGTTGTGTAGCAGAATCCAGAGAAAATCATAGGCTTTATAACCATACCTGGGAACTCTCTGGATTTGGACCGGAGACTCCCGAATTCTGAACGAATTACCGGGTCTCCAGGCCAACACACGAAAACTCCAGGCGCCCTTATGCAGAAGGGCAGAAGGAAAAACGATTGAAGCAGCGCGGGCCCGAAGGAGGAGGAGCGTCAGCAGGCATGCTGCAGGAGGACAAGGAAAAGAACGGGGATGTGCAACAGGGGCAAGACAAGCAGGAACGAAGACAGGAGCTGCTGCTGAAGACCAGGCCGGGGGGGGGGGGGGAGACCGAAGACTTGAGCAGCTCAGCTGGGGGCCTGTGTGTGTATGAGAGATTGAGAGGGAGTGTGTGTGTGTGTGTGTGTGTGTGTGTGTGCATGAGACTGGGAAGGTTCTTCTGTGTGTGTAAGTGAGGGAGGGAGGGTGCTTCTGTCTGTGTATGTGTAATGTATGTGAGATCTGGAGAGTGCTTCTGTGTGTGTGTTTTATGTGAGATCTGGAAGGTGCTTTGTGTATGTATGTGAGAGACAGAGAGTGCTCCTGTGGGTATGTATGTTTGTGAAAAAGGGAGGGTGCTTCTGTGTGTGTGAATGTGTGAAAGAGGGAACGTGCTATTTACTGTGTATGTGTGAGAGAAAAGGAGATTGCTTCTGTCAGTGTGTATGTGGGTAGGAGGGATGGAGGAGAAAGTTTGTGCAACCACTCTTTGAGTATAATAGAGGAAGAGAAGTGTGTGTGTGTGTATGTGATGAGTGTGGACGAGAGAGTGAAGTGAGCAAGTGTGTGAGAATGTTCATGTATGTGTGTGAGAAGGTTTGTGTGCATGCTGCTAGTGTGCTTCCCTCTGCCCCCCATGACAATCTCAGGATGACAGGAAATCAAAAGTTCACAAGTTTGTTTATAAAACTTTGATTTTATTCAGGCCTGCTACTGTGGCTGCTTCCTAGCACCGACTGCTTCCTGTAAGCATGCCCTCTGATGTAAGGCTGTTCTGCTGGAGGACTGCTACATTACTCAGTTCTCTATAGGTCATTGCTGCATGTTGTCTAATGCTAGAGAGGCTGCCTTATAACAATGCAGTAGACTTTCCCCCAGATGACCTCAACTCCCCCTTTAGAGTCCTATGATCCCCCAAAAAACTCCAACCACAGCTTTTCAGGGGCAGGAAGGAGCAAGTCTCCCTCTTGCTGGTCAAGGTGCCAGTTTGAAAATGGTGCCCGCCACACTCTGACCCAAATGTCAAAGCATATGGCACTGAACCATCTGGCTATATCACATGGTCCATCCACATGGTCCATCCAGAATTCAGCTGTGTTACATCTTCCTCTACTGCCATTAAGACCAAATAACTCCTCTGCCAACTCCAGACTCTTTGCTCTCCCTCTTCATGCAACATATGCCTAGAATAACATACCTGAGTTGATGTGTCATTCTCACTCTGGCTACATTCAAGTCAAACCTAAAAATCCACCTTTTTGAGGTTGTATTTAAATCTTAATAATGTGGCTCTCCCTGATCCTAGTCTTGTGGACTTTAACCATATTTTCTATAATAAATGCATTTCCTGAAGCTTCCTTTTCTTTGGGTCTTGACTAGATGGCAGGCTCTACAGCACAGGGACTGTTTCCTACAGATATCTGTATGCTACTATATATACACATCTAGTATTGCTATAGAAATGATCAGTACTAGTAATCCTTAATATAATACTTATGTTTAGCACTACTGGATATATACATTACTGTACATTGGTGATAAGTATTCAGGCACAAGACATCTCTTCCCCAAAGAGTTTACAGTCTGGTGAGTATGTGAAGCAATGGGAGATAAAGTCATATGTTAATTGATTCTTACCTGCTGGCAAGATGGTTAATGTGCATAACTATAATTTTAAAGCAATCAGTTTGACATTCCCATTCACATCATGGACTTGACTGATTCTCATGAGGTATCAGATCTTAAGGATTGATAGGCAGAAATATCTTCTAACAAGCACTAGTAAAATGCTTCTTATATATAACATGACATATCAACATATGGAACAAATAATGCCATTTGAGGATTCAGTAGCAGTGCAATGCATTTCCATACCTAGGTTCAATTCCTGGCTCAGGTCTTTTGCTCCCTGGGTCAAAGAGAGGTGCTGTGAAGGCTGCATTCACAGTCCCAAGGAGCAGGGGAAGTCAGTCATCATGCAACAGTGACATCTAGTGGTCAGATTTAGGGCTCATGATTGCAGGGTTCCAAAAGGAGACCTGGTGCATGGCCCCTAACCCAGAACTGTTGCTGTAGTGTTGGCCAGGAATATAAAATATGTGGGGGAAAAAAATCTCCTAGTGGTTGTGACTGAAAGCTCATGGTGCCAGATCCCAGTCCTGGTTCCAATTGAGCTGGAAGCCTGAAAAAATAGGGTCAAAAAAAATGATATTGTCTTCAAAAGTTATTGCAGCATATAATGCTGCGCTGGTTCATCATTCCTTAAACTAACTTCTCCATTCTTCAAACAGATAAAACAAAAATGCGATTTTAGGAAAAGGAGATGCTCTTTTCTATAAAAAAATAAAAAAAACATAATATTATGGGTGACAGTGAGGTATAATATATGGCTTACGAATAAACATAGTATATGTATGCCCTGCACACAGTTAAGTAGAGTCTGTTTTCCTTTGCTGAACAGATGTTGGTAGCTATGCGGCAGGTAGCTTCTTACTGCATACCACAAGCCACTGCTTATCACGAAGATTGTTTGCAGTGGTTTGGAAAGCTGGCTTTCATAACTGGCAGACATTTTTTACATGTTTGTCAAAGTTCTAAGGCAACGTGTTCTTTTTATGTGCCACGTTGTTTAAAAACAGCTCAGGTGTTTCCTTCCAAGATAGTAACACAGCAGAATGAGCAGACAAGCTGTTGCTACATGCTGACATTTGCATGTGCATAGGAGGAGGTACTGTGTGTTTCACGTGTCTCATAATACAGCTGACAGTTGTTTGCTTGCAGCATATTGAATCCACATTTAAAATAAGATGCCTATGATCTGTAAAATCCTCAAAAGGGGCCATGGTCCATATGGGACCATATTTTAACTTGCTGAATTTTCTACAGACACAGCAGCAAATTACAACATATGGAAATAGTAACTTTTTTAGCCTGCATGTTTTTTGTCTCCAGGCTGATGCAATAAGTATTATATATAACACTATTTAGATTCAGCTCACACCTTTTCATTGGTAGCTGAAGGCAAATCATATTCAGGTAAGTAGGTGTGTCCCCCATCCCCACAGGGCGTACTGTCTAAGGGTTCTATTTACTAAAGGTTTGTTCCCATTTTGTGGCTATGGGGAAAATGCTTAATATCAAGGCTGGTGCAAGCGTATTTGGCTCCCTAGGCGAACCCCTAACTTACCTATTGGCGGCAGCTCCAACACAGCAACTCCCTTCTTTGGCAGTATTGGCTTTCCCCCTCTGGGTTTCATGCTGGTGGGATTTTGCTGCCTGCAAATTTTGGTGCTCTTGGTGACCACCTAGTTTGCCTAAGCCCTGCTTAGTTCATGATCCACCCCCCCGTTTGCAGCTGAGGCAAAAGAGAATGAAGTAGCTCGCTCCATGTCCCAAGGAGCATGAGTGGGAATGAAGTCTGGCCTTCGGATTGCTTAGCCTACAGCTCCAACCACCGGGCCACGCCTCCTTTAACAAGAAACCCTTGCTTTTCGTCTACCCTCAGCTGTGCTCCCTTTTCTTTTGGCTTCAAGAAATGGCACCAAAACAGCTTTGAAGATAGTGGAAAATGATTGCATTGCATTTCTCAGGCAGAAAGCTGGAGAAATCTTTGTTGACTGCTCCAGCTCAGCAAAGGGCCGTCAGACTTTTAGCAACACACTTCAAACGTGAACAGAGACCCTTTAATTATCCTCAGCTTCATAGACAAAACATAATCAGAAAGCGATTACACAGTTTAAGTTGGAAAGAAAGTGATTCCAGTCTTGTTTAATCTCCAAAGTACATTGTTTCTAAAAAAAAAAAAAAAAAAAAAATTGAATCTCATATTTTGCAGAATAATTTTATAAACACTGTTTCATTTAATACTTTCAGGTTCCAACAAGTATTTCAATTTCTAGCTAAAAGAGAAAGTTTCTCAAGGTTGGATGAAGACAAAGAAGCCTTTCATGTGTTTTCTCATCTTTAAAATTTCTCCAAATCCACTGCATTTCAATGGGAGATTAAAACATGTCTCATTTTAAAACTACAAATAACTGTGTGAACATCAAATTTAAAAAAATGATCAGTGAGGTAATCTGCAATAAGACCAGCAACAATTGTTCCTACTTATAACTAGATCTGGTTACATGGTCACTTTTCTTTAACCTTCTAGAAGGCCTGACTATAGCTGTCATTACTACTACAGGCCAGGATATTGCATAAATGTGTCATTTTTTTTTTTTAAAGTCTAGTTCACAAACTATAGCTTTAAAACTAAACTATTAATAACAATTCTATGAGTCAGAGATAGGCCATTTACTGTCCAGAAGAAAAACGAAGCCTGAAGCTTGTTCCATGGACCAGTAAGAGTACAGGGTGCTTCAGAAAAATGGACCCAATAAGCAGCACTATTTAGTTAGATAAGTGGCAACTTATCCTGCTAAGTGGCAGCCACTGAATATCTGGCTGCGATCAGCAGCTGCCACTTGGCTGGATATGTCACTTATCCAGCTAAATAGATAGCTGAATATCTAATGGGAGGGCAATGGGTAGATTAGGGCAGCGCTACTTCCCCGGCTAACTTAATCAGATAAAGCTTATCTGGCTAAGTAGCAGCAAACATGGGGATATTCAGCAGATTAACCGTGCTGAAGAATATCTCATGTAAGTTAGCCGGATATGGTTTATCCGGCTAACTTACGTAGTCATTTCCTCTTGAATATCTACCTCAGAATGTATAGTCCGTGGGATGGAAATTTGTTCCAGCACCTCTCGGATGTTGGTTGGCTGGCTGGCTAATAAGCAGCATTTAATATATACATTAGGAAGTTCCATCTTATCCCTAAAGCAAGAAAAGTCACTGTGATAGCTGTCTAAAAGGGGGAAGGGAGGAGAAAGAACGTCAGGGAAACAGAAACCACAGGATGCAGTAAATTTAGTGCACTAAGAAAAGCCACTACATTTTATCAATCAAAGCTCATGAATAAATTAACTTTTCACATAGTTAGATGACTAACTCTAACAAAGCAAAGCTGCAAAAAACTACAGATATTAGAATTATTTACTAAACTTAATAGTGTAGATGCTCTAGTAAATACTTTTAGTAACTACTATAGTATGAGTGTGGAAGAAGAGTCCTAGTAGTTTTCAGTTACATCTTGAGTCTGGTAACTCTGCTTCCAGAGTCAATCGCTTAGCACGACCCTATCACGATGCATTTGGACACTATCAAGAAGAAATGAACAGGTCAAGCTATGTTTGGTGAACGCTTTCAAGCACCTGCATGCCAACCATTATTCTGCTGCTCTACTGGATTAACTTTTGGGGAAAGAGAAACTAGAAAACCTATGGTAGAACATAAACACACACATAGAAACTGCAAGAAATGGATCAGTCAGGGACCAGTTTTTATTTGGAGAGACCAAGTGGTCCATATGAACCCACAGCGTCTAAATTTCTGTCCTTTTAAGCCTTTGTTGAGTCCTAGGACTGTGCAGCTTTACTACAACCATCTTTAGTGAAGACAAAAGATGTTCTGAGGAAAATAAAGTTGCACACTCCTATGGGATGCTTTTCTGCCTTTAAGTATCTACAGGAGTGCAGTACCCTCTCTCCAAATTATTGATTTGCGTGCCAACGCAGCCTTTTTGAATTCACATTTGGGTTTTATAGAACAAGGTTGTGCCACTTTGGCAGGTAATGTAGCAAAACATGAACTGCTCTCCGATCCATGCTGTAACTGTTCTGTAGACAGAACTTTGTACTATCACATCTCACCCAGTCCATAAATCTTCCAATCACCAGAAAAATATATTGACACGGTAATACAGTAATCCATTTTACTATGCAAGGAAATAAAAGAAAACTCAGCTTCCAGCAACATGTGGCATGTGTGTAACAGCAGAAATAGAGATGTGCAAACGTCTTCAAAATATGTTTGTCGAACAATTCGACAAACCTGTAAAACTTTCAAAGCATCATTAGGTCCATCACATTTTAAGGCACTCTGAAAAATCCAAAGTAAATTCCTTGGGATCTGCTTTGAGATTTTCAGAAAATGTGAAGGGTGATAGTTTTGGAGGAATCTAACTACTGCAGTATTGTTGCTTTAATTACTGGCCTGGGTTAATCACACTAGACATTGCATTTTGGCTGCATTCACTGAGCAGATGAAAATGCTAGGTTTGTATCAGCTGTGGTTTTTCTTCCCGCAAACATCTTGTATTGCCTATCTAGCAAGTGCCCTCAATATGTATTGCCACATCACTTTCTCCGATATACCAGCCATAGAGAATGAAAGAAGGTTGTGCCACGTCGCAGACCTCTAGTTTTTATATGATGCAAAATATAGCAAGAGTTCAATTTCTGTTGGGACAATTGCTAGCTTCTTACCGCATTCAAATTCTGGTTTTGTGACTTCTTTTGGGAAGTACATTGGTTGACTCCAGACATGCCAGGGCTGTATTTTTACCCAAGAAAGTAACTTAGCCATGTACAGATGAAGGATGTGCACTGGCGTATCACGCTTACATATGCATACATTGTATAGTTATGCTCAATGTAAAGCCTTCTATGTCAATATGAATTACTTTATGCCCAGCATGATATTTGCATTGCCCACTCCAACTGTAAAACTAAAATGATAGTATAGATAAATATTTTAGAGCAGAAAAAGAATCAATGTTTAAAGGCAAAAATGAAAACAATTGTAGGTGGATTCCAGACCCATCCCTGGTTCCCTGTGTTATGTACAAATTGAGGTCTAGCAGCTATAGTGGACCAGGCCCAAGGTGCATGGCGTACTGGACAGGAGGCGCTAGACAGCTGAACCTCTCTTTGGCTAGAGCTTATCTCTTAGTTGGCAAACCAGGCACATACCCTGTTATTTCTCTCAAACCCACAACCCTGAGATTAAAAAGCATTCAGGCCAAAGGCAATACTGGTAGTTCGAGCAGGCTAATTTATTTTGAAGAAAAATCACAAAAATCAGGAGCTTACAGACATCCCAGCATGTTAAAGCAAAAAACGTCCCCCATAACCAGCTTCTATTTTGGCCCATACACGGTATCTTAAAATTGCTTCAGACTCTCAACACTAGAAAGTCTATATCAAACAAGCCCTCCAAGAGAAGGGAAGTCGTTGGATGAAACATCCAGCACTGCCTGACATGTATTGTTGATATTTATAATAATAAAACTTTAAATGACAAAAAAACCCCAAAAACATTCCAGTTATGTTTCCTTAGTCTTTTGATTACAGGTAGATGGTGAGACGTCTGAAGAACTTGGCCATGGTCCTCCTAGGGGCTTTGTGGTAGATGCCGAGTTCTTTCCAGGCAATGATACCTTTTAGAGGGTTCTTTTAAAAAGCAGGAACACAGCTGGCAGCTAAACCAAAAAATACACTGCAGCATCAAAAGCCAATCTCTCACTCTCTCTGCTTCTTTACACGGTTCTCTCCAAGTCTTCGTTCTTTTGCAGATTAAAAAAAAACCCAACAACAAACAACAACAACAACAACAACCACCTCTACCTCTAGAGATCTCACCAGAAATATTCCTTATATCACATAAATAAAATCAATAATCCTTTTTTCTGAATATGCGCCAAGATGCTTTGGCTATTGGCGCTAGCTTCCATCTTCTATATCCATGTAAATGTATTCTCAAGATAAATGCTAATACTTTTGTTTTCTTTAGACCAGACCAGTTGCGGGACTTTCTGGAGGCCAAGAAGAAATGCCCGCTTAGTCACCCACGAACCTTCTTGGGTTTGATCCTTACTAACTCTATGGGGTTCTATTTCACCGCCTTTCCTTATTGTTGCTGTATTTAAATTCTCCTCCTCTAGTTTCTAATCCTCCCTCCTTTGGATTTGTGTTTCCATTTAGGAAAATGTTATGTTACTTTGAATTTTGTTTTTTTCTTTAATTTCTTTTTTTCTAAATAATTTTCTCTCCAAAGTTGCTGTACAAAGTCCATTTGCTTTGTATTATTTCTAAAATAATAAATAAAAAGTTTAAAAAAAAAATCAATAACCCTTAACATCATAGGGCACACTATCATGGTGTACCACCATTTTACATAGGCTCCTCAAGAACTTATCCACAACACAAGACAACTATTTTGAGTGACGGGTCACACTTACACTGAGTCCAATAATTTTTCTCATTCATAGTGCAGAGCACTTCATATATTCCAACTTCAGCTGTATTTCTCCTTTTTACAAACAGGATATATAAAATTAAAAAGATGCAGGTGCCAATGAATAGGATCCTTGCATTGGTGAGTGGGTTCTTAAAAGTTTGAGCAGATGGTATAGTGGATCATGCTCACAGCATTCTTCTTTGCTGGACAGGAAAGCCACTCCCATCTGTGGATGAACAATCTAACTTTTTGTATTTCTTCAGGAACACAACAGCTCACAGGTGAACCCAAACTCGTGGACAAGGAGCTCAGTCCTCTAAGTTTTTGGTGTTTCCAATAGTGCCAAAATGTATTAAGCATAAGGGCCTCAATATTGAAACATAAATGTTTAGGAACAGTATGTTAGCCAGATAAGACTAAGAAAAGTTATATCCAGCTTAGGGGTCGTTTTTCAAATCACGATGGGCCGGCTAAGTAGTAACCACTAAATGTAGCCGGATATTCAACAGCCGCTACTTAGCCAGATAAGTCCATAAGTATTCCCCATTCTTCATGTGGTAATTCTGTCCTACATGGGTTACTGCAGTTCTCAGTATATTGTGCCCCCTCCCAGCTCACTGCATAGTTTGTAGCTGGTACAGAATCCCACTGAATGCACTGTCTCCAGGATCAGGCATGGGAAGCATATTACCCTAGTATTAATCAATTCACATTGGCTCCCTATACACCGATGAACAGAGTTCAAGACAGTCTGCCTGACATCTGAGGTCCAGAAAGACACGAGTCATCAGTATTTGAAATCTCATGTGTTGCCTTATGTTCCAGGCCACAATTTGAAAACCATGAATGAGTAAGGCTCCTCTGCCAATTCCTTCACTCAAGGTGTTTCATCGGCCATCATGAAGCAGAGGCATTTTCATGTGCGGCAGCCACATTGTGGAACTTGCTGCCTCTAGAATAAGTCTGTCAATTTAGAAATATGACAAAACCCTGGCTTGTTAAGAAGGCTTTAAACTGATAGATAGATAAGGGTAGAAATATCTTATGGCTTATTGGGTTCTTTCTGCAATATATTTCCCTTCTCTCTCCCTTGGCTTGAAATGATGGATCTCTCATCTATAATTGTCTTTAAGGATCGGTTGCTTAATCTTTAAATTTGGGAACGAAATTTAAAATTCTGTTACCTGTTGAACATATCTTTTTTTTTTTTTTAGCTGGTCAAACTGCCTGCAGGCCTATTACCCACCAAGGGGTTCATGATTATTTTTCCTTCATTATTTTTATTGTACTTAAATCTGTGTACGTAGTGCTGGTATGATTTTGAGTTATACTTGTACAGGAGTCACCTTCTAGTTTTAAAGACCCTCAAGCCACCTACATTATTTGTTGCTGATGTCATGTTTGGGGTTTTTTTGTCTATGGTCATATAGGCATTCTCCTATACTGTACATCTTGATTTTTAAATTCTTATGTTTAATGTCTTTCATTATTTTCCAATGTTGTTCTCTCCACTGTGGGTAACACCAGACAGGCAAAGAGAACAGCATTCAAAAAGTACATAGGATCCCATAAGAACACCTGCTGAAGTGAGGGAGACAAAGAAAGAAATCAGGAAAGCAAAGGGTCAAGCAGAAGAAAGGATTGCCAAAGAGGTAAAGCAAGGAGAGAAACATTTTTCCTACATAAAGAAAGGAGGAAGGCCCAAGATAGGGTAGTGAAATCAAAAGGTGACAAGGAGCAATGTGTGGAGAAAGACGAAGAAAGAACAGAAATATTAAACAAATACTTCAGTTTGCAGTTCAAAGACGACCCTGGAGTTGGACAGTTGCTGGTTGACAAGACCATGGATGGAAGTGGGGCAGATGCAACCCCATTTACAAAAGATAATGTATGAGAGGAACTAGGAAAACTGAAAGTGCACAAGCCCATGGGGCCAGATGGGGCTCATCCCAGGATACTTAGGGGCGATTTTAAAAGGGTTTCTTTAATCTCCTTTCTCTTTCACTCCCTCTCTGTGTTTGTTTCTGCTCATTGTTGTAATATTTAAAAAATGCTTTCACATAAATCCTTTCCTGAATTAAAAATATGAGGTTTATTTAATTTTTTACAATTTTCAGTACACAGCCCAGCTGTAAGATTAGGAGCGCTCATTTAAAGAAGAGGTGGGCTCTTCCCTTGCCTGGTCAAGCAGTCCATTTATGTTTTTATCTGGGATTTTACCAGAGATAATGGCAATATCCCAGAACAATATAACTTCCAGGAAGTTAAAAGGTATTTTTGCCTCAAATAATGATTATAGGCTAAGGTATATCACTTTAGCTCATAGGTAAGAGACTATTTTTTTTTAAAGTAATACTTCTCACACTTTCAGAATTATTTAGCTTTTCACACTTTCTAACAAATTCCAGGAAAATATTCTGTGGCCTTGGCTAAAATTTACATTTATCTGATCTTGTCCTGTCTCTTATCTGGGCAAACTTCATCAAATTTGCATTTAACCACTGTAAGTTTCACACACACACACACCACACACCCCATTCAATCTTAAGTGTGTTCATACCTTCCCTCAGTGTCCTTTTTCCAGGAAAAATGGCACTTAAACAGACTCTGTGAAAGTGTAGCTGTGCCCCCACCTCTCTCTCTCTCTCTCTGCAGGTGCTGCTCTTCTCTCCAAAAGATGGGGGGCTGCTTTTGCAGAAATGAAGGTAAAATCTCAGCAACTCTGTTCCTCCCTCCAGGCTGAAGGGGGGGGAGGGAGAGTTCTCGCAGATGCCTGTGCATCTCCTCCATGCAGTAACATTCAGAGAGAAATGAAAAAGCATGCCACATCTCAGCAATGCTTTCTTTCAGCCCCAGGACTCAGATCTTTTTAAAAAAAAATCTTTACCATCTTATTTTCATATTTTTACCTCTGGTTACAGAGTGACGAAAGAACTGGATCAAAGAAGATCACTCGATATGATTTACTTGTATTTCAGCAAAGCTTTTGATACGATCCCACATAGGAAGCTTGTGAATAAAATGAGACGCTTGGGAGTGGGCACCAAGGTGATGGAGTGAATTACAAAATGGTTAACTGGCAGGATACAGAGTGTAATGGTAAATGGAACCTACTCTGAAGAGAGAATGGTATTCAGTGGAGTGCCACAAGGATTAGTTTTGTTCAATATCTTTATGAATGACATTGTGGAAGGGATAGAAAGTAAAGTTTGTCTATTTGTGGATGAAACTAAGATCTGCAACTGAGTGGACATGCCTGAAGGAGCAAAGAAAATTAAAAGTGTTTTAAGAAAGTTTGAAGAGTGGTCAAAGATTTGGCAACTGGGATTCAATGCCAAGAAGTGAACAGTCATGCATCTGGGATGTGTAATCATAAAGAACTAATGTCGATGGACTGGGAGAGGGATCTTGGAGTGATAGTGTCTGGTGATCTGAAGGCAGCGAAGCAATACAAGGCAATAGCTAAAACCAGAAGAATGCTGGGCTACATAGAGGAATAACCAGTAAGAAAAAGAAGGTGTTAATACCCTTGTACAGGTCATTGGCAAGGCCTGAGCTGGAGTACTGTGTTCAATTCTGGGGACCGTATCTCAAAAAGGATAGAGACAGGATGGAGGTGGTCCAGAGAAAAGCTTCCAAAATGGTGTTGGGTCTGTATTGGAAGACGTATGAAGAGAGGCTGAAGGATCTAAATATGTTTACCTTGGAAGAGAAGAGGTGCAGGGGAGATATGATACAGACATTCAGATACCTGAAAAGTTTTAATCAAAATTTATACCTCTTCTGATGGAAAGGAAACAGTAGAACTACGGGTGTAGGTGGCCTCCGAACTGGGCCCCTGTACCGAGCCCTGGTGTTGGGCTTGGGCCCAGGTTTTGACTAAGGTTGAGGCCCAGGTGTCAGGATCCTTAATAGATCAGGTCAGTGTCAGTCGGGAAATTTCACTACCCTGACAAAATATTCTGGAGAGGCCTGGGTATTTTCTCAAGTCTCGGTATCAGGCCCAGACCTAGACTGAGACCCTGGCATTACTCTCTGACGTAGGCTGTGGCCTGACACAGTTTGGCCTATGCCCTAGGTGAAACCCCAGCCTTGTGCTTAAGCGTAGGCCAGATAGTTTAATTTGGTTAAAATATCCTAATAGGATTTATTTCATTTGGGGGAGGCCCTTAATTCATTTTGGGGACCCCCAAAAGAAACAAAGTGGCCCTTATTCATTACATTTTTCAAGTTTGGTTAAAATGAATGTATATCCCTAGCACTATATAAATGTCAAATAAATAAATCTTCCCATGCTTGTATCTCCCTCTCTTAGCCCTTTCCCACGCCCCTTCACAGCCCTTACTCTCCCATTTCTTTCTCAACACTTCATCTTTCTCTCTGGCTCCCTCCTCCCAGCTTTGTAAACCTTTTTTTCTAGACTAAGAATTTTAGATTGGATGGAGATGGAGATTTTAAACCCGCCTTTCCAATGTATTCAAGGTGCCTTCTGTGTCCCTTTTTGGGTCCGGGAAGCAGTCAATGAGAAAAGTTAAATAAATATTTGAATTCAGATATGATAAAGCCCATCCCCAAAGAACTTACAATATAAGTGGGCAGATGAGACAAGGACACAAGGAGTTTCCCTAGTTCTCAGCCTATTGCATCGCTTACTTGGTAACCACCTCGACCTACCTAGAGCAGAGGCCTCTAGAGCAGCAGCACGAATTGTGACTGAGCATAGTTGTTCTCTCTTCCTACATCTCCTCCCTCCACTGGCAGCACAAAGCAGAGTACAGCCACAGCCGTGGCCAGGAGACCCAAAATGAGGAGGCTGAGCCGGCTGTACAAATGCTATGCGAGCAGCAGAAGAAAGAAGAAGAGCAGCAGCAGCAGCAGCGGAAGTCTATTTTTCTGTCAGCATAAAGCCATGCAGTGTCCCCACGGCCCTCTCCCCCTCTTCCTGGCTTCAAGTTACACCACCAGAAGCCTCCGCAGAGAAAAAGAAGGGGGTTGCATCTCTTGGGACACAAACAGCATGGCTGATTCAGCGGCATCCCAGCTGCTCTACACTGCTGTTTCTGGACCACAGCCAGACGCTTGTGGCTGGAAGAAAGAGTAGTGTGGGAAGCGGGAGACGAGCAGTCAGCCTGGAAGTCTATCGGAAGTTCTTGGGAGACTCGGGCAGCCTGCATACCTTGTGGAGAAGGAAGACCCAGCAATCAAACAAAAATGGCTTCTACTGGCTGCTTCTGGCGTCATTTGGGCTTGGTTTTGGCGGAAAGCAGTTTGTGCCTTTGTGATCTCAGCCAGGTCCCCAGATGATTGTGCCTACCATGGTTTACCTAGACAGAAAGGGGATTTAAAATGGGGGGGGGGGGGCAGGCAAGGGGGAGAAAACCCAACTAGCTGTAAATGAGTCCTTAAGGTAGTCAGTGACAACTGAGCTGGCAGCCCAAGAGAGCAGGAGGAAGCTTTTAGGTCTCCTTTAAAAAAAAAAAAAAAAAAAAGGAATGATCCCCATGTTGGCCTTAATTGGTAGACTTAA
Organism: Rhinatrema bivittatum; assembly: GCF_901001135.1. Taxonomy (NCBI): domain Eukaryota; kingdom Metazoa; phylum Chordata; class Amphibia; order Gymnophiona; family Rhinatrematidae; genus Rhinatrema; species Rhinatrema bivittatum. The sequence goes on from NC_042620.1 coordinate 140,419,228, forward strand.
TCAGATATATTTGAATCATATAACACAGTTTTATTTTGTTGTAAACAGGAGTGGCCCTTGTTTGCACACCTCCAGTCATAGTCACCAAAGAACCTGCAGCCACAAAAAAATCACTGACTTATTTGGCTACTACACTTTGTCAAATTTATGAACTATGAATTGATGTGGCAAAGTTTTCTTTCTGAGAGAGAATAGAATTTCTCAGTGAGGATAGCTGCAGGAGATACTGCAAATAATCACACCAACATTGCCTTGTAGGGTGATAAAATGCCATCAATACTCACCGCGATTGGCCGAATATCACCAATTCTAATCATATACCAGCGCAACACACTGCTTCAGTGGTCATCCCTTGTGCAAAACTTCGAATAAGCAGTCTAATCATTAGAACATACGATTTGCCATACTAGCTCAGACCAAAAGTCCAGCAAGCCCATTTTTGTGCTCTTTCAAATTGCGCTTATTTTTGGTAAATCTGTAAAATCCTTGGTTACTATAGATCTTCCCTATGAGACACTGTACATCCAGTGATAGTTTATCTTCCAGATTTTACCTTGGATAGCTGCCAATGATGCCAACCCTTGTATTATTACAAGATTTTTTTCTCCATTTTTTAGTATTGATATTGCATATAAGAGATAGGATATAATAGAATCACTGTTCTCTAGTCATTTTGTAATATCATAATTGAATAGGAGGCCATTTTCAGGTGACCAGCTTCATTTTTTGTTGGAGTAGTTTTATGCTTACATTACATAAAATGTTTTTACTGAATTGGATAAGAAACTAATAACAATTTGTTAGAAAAAAGCATCTTGCAGTACATGAACTTTCATGGCCATGTATTTCACGATTTATCTGAAGTCACTTAGGATTGCCATAAAAAATTTGAGGAGTGAATTCAATAGTATTAAAGTTAACAACTTCAGTCATGTATCCCATACAATTTAGCATTAATAGTGATAATTTATGAACATAATATAAACTAACTATGACCAGCAAAGTGATTCTTAGATTTAAACAATAACACATTGTGAAATATGATATTTCTTTAAAAATATTTTGGGTGAATACCTCTTTGATTTCACCTTTGACTGAATATATAAGAACTTGCCATACTGGGTTAGACAGAGGATCCATCAAGCCCAGTATTCTGTTTCCAACAGTGGTCAATCCAGGTCACAAGTACCTGGCAAGATCCCAAATAGTAAATAGATTCCATGCTGCTATCAGACAGCAATAAGTAATGGCTATTTCTTAAGGCTACTTGGTTAATAACAGTTTCTTGACTTCTCTTTCAGGAATCTGTTTAAAAAAAGTTTGAACTCAGCTACTCTAACTGCCTTAACCTCATCCTCCAGTAATGAAGTCCAGAGCTTAATCGTGCATTGAGTGAAAAAGAGTTTAAGTGATTTGTTTTCAATGTGCTACTTACTAACCTCATGGAGTTCCCCCTAGTCTGCATTTTTTGAAAGAATAAGTAACCAGCTTACATTTACCCATTCTATTCCACTCATGAGTTTATAGACTTCAATCATATCCCACCACAGCACTCTCTTCTTCATGCTGAAGAGACCCAACCTCTAACCTTTCCTCTAAGGGAGCTGTTCCACCCCTTTATCATTTTGGTCACTTTTTCTGTATCTTTTCCGGCAACTATATCTTTTTTGAGATGCGGTGACCAGAATTGCTCAAAGTGCTCTAACTGCTGTTTATTCCATTTAGATTTGAAGAATGTAACAATTTGATTTTTGAGATTGGAATTTGTAATTGTTTTTCATTAAAATTTGAGGGAAAAGACAAAAATAGACATTTTTATACCGTAGCATCATTTAGCATATATTCATTTGAAATGTAAGAGTGGAGCTCCTATTTAGAGTATTAAATTCTGAATTTATCCTCCTATAAATTGTCACATGTCCGATCTCTTAAAGTCAAATAGATTCCCAATTGTCGCATACACTGGTAAACTATTTTCTCCTTTTATTACATGCTGTAGAACCCTGTTTTAAAAAGAAACTAATATGATTCTACAAAAAAAATGTTAGCGTCTGTCAGCTTTAAAATGAAACATATGTCTGGCATACTAAGGCATATGCTCCACCACAACAGTCACATTTCTAATCAAGAGTATTTTAGTGTTGTGAAAATGCGGTTCCAAAGGAATGGGACTTGTTACAGTCTCAGATAGACTCTCCTTTGGACAAGAATACACAGACTTCCAGTATCAGGCACTGCAGCTGGGCAAATCTGCCGGACTTTGCTCCACTGTCAGCTGTATACACAGAAAAGATGTATGCTCAAACATGACATCCTTACCCTTTGTTTCTCTGTATATGCCAAATTTATCAACAACTGCTGCCTTCACATTAACATATGAAAGATGTAGCTTATTAATATAGATTATCAATAGGTGGCCTGCTGAACACCAGGCACTAATACCTGAAGTAGTGCCAGCCAGCTCTTGGGAATGTCCTCCAGAACTGCAGTGTTAATCGGTAGAAAAGGTGTAACTGGAAAAATGAGTGCACTGCAAGAAGATGTTGTAGAACATTACTCTATAATTGAAGGTTGGATACAAATCTGATGATTTATCACATACTGAAAATCAATTTCCTGGAGCCAGAAAGGAATCATCCACCACTGTTTCTAGTATCGCTTGACCTTGCAAACAAGTTATTTAGCTCAGGTTTTGTTTTAGTCTCATACAAAAAGTCTTTGTCCTTTTTCAGCTTCTTACTAGATCTGTATTGACTATTCTGTTCAATTTATGTTCTAATTTTTTTAGTCTGTCTAATACATTTTGTCCAACAGCAATCTCTGTCATGAAATATCAGACTTAAAATTAGGGATGGATGGACTTCAGCCAACTCACTTCAAATCCAAGCTCAGATCTTTATATTATTAACTGTGTATTTATTTGGGTTGTGAAAGCCAACTTCACCTTGGTTTGAATAGGATTCAGACTATTTTCAAAATCCTTATTTACTCAGAGTGGTTTGGAGCTATGTGAATATGTGCAGACTTGCGCTTATCAGATTATTTGAAGATATTCAGAGATTCATACTATGTCCATTGAAACAAGATCAAAACTGGACAAATATGTAAATACTTCACCATCAATGCATGATAAATAGACTTACTCTATTAGGCACAGATTCTTGGTGATCTGCCTTAATGGGGATCAGCCATTAGGGAGGCTTGGTGTTTTACACACACAGGAAAAGAAAGCACTCAGAATTTAAGATATAGTGAGCCCTACATGTTATAAAAGTCATCAGAATTGCTGTATAACATGCATGCAACAATGATATAATTTGTGAGTTTGTGACTGTTGGTGAATCTGTGCCAGGGATTTAGAAGAAGTATCATATGTGAATTTAAAGTAAAAACAAGAATAAGGTTTGCTTGCTTTGTTTGCAAAGTATAACGGCTTCCAGAGAATTCCCGGGAAATACAGCAAACATGTGAAGTAACAATATTTCATGTACAGTAGCTATTAATCAACATATCACTTTAAAAGTGGCGCATTGAACTTTAATGACTTCAGCTTCATTTGAGAATCTGGAGGATAGGGCTTAAAAATGCATGATGTAATAGGGATTGTATATACAAGTATGCTCTACATTATAGGGGTTGTAAAAATGTATGCATGGGTCCAGTGAAGTACCAGCCCTAATCAATTTCCTTTTTGCAGGGTTTTTTTTCCAGCTACAGTCATAGGCATTTCTACAAAGTGGCAAGTGCCACCCTAATTTAAAAAACAAGATCCAGCAGGGATAAACACCTGCCCGAGCAGATGCAGCAGTCAACCACATGATCTACCTCCTTGCTCCCACAGCTGGCAGCAGGAATTGCATTTAAGTGAGCGTCATCTCTTGCTGATGCGGGGGCCAATCTCACAGCTCTTACTATGAGATAGGTCCCCGGCAGCAGGAGATGTATTTTTAATGTGACTCCTGTTGCCTCATCTGGCTCACACCAGAACCATGAGTGAGGTAGGGTGGCATTGGCCCCCTCCCAAACATAAGAGAACCCACTACCCAGTAGCTGTCAGATCCCATCTTGCTGGCAGCTAAAGATGAGTCCCACTATGGACCAACAACTGCTAGTGGATCCGATCCCACTGGCAGTTGAAGGCAAGTATCAGTAGGCTGCCGCAGAGCCTATCGTGTAACGGCCAAAGTAGAGATGAGACCTTGTGACCCACTGGCTACTGAAGACTATACCCAGCAGACCACTATGGAGCTCATCCTGTGGTAGCTGAAGGAGAAGACCCATGGTCCAGTGGCCTGAAGAAGAGGCAATCTTGATCTTGTAGAGAGAGAGAATGAGTGTGTGAGAGAGTGAGTGAGCCTTTGTGTGTATGTGTGTGAGAAAGAGCCATTGAGTATGAAAGAATGCCTTTATGTGTTTGCATGTGTGTGTTAGGGAGGAAGCCACTGAATATGATAGTGCCTCTGTGTATGTATGTGAGAGGGAATAAGAGCTGAGTGCTGCAGAATACCTTTGTGGGAGGGAGAGAGAGCCACTGAGTGTGAAAGGAGAAATCCTGTATGTGTAAATGAGAGAGCAGAGAGAGAGAGAGAGTGTGTGTGTGTGTGTGAGTGAGAGAGAGACAGAGGGAGAGAGAGCCACTGAGTGTGAGAGAGTTCCTATGTGTACATGTGAGAGGGAGAAAGCCACTGAACATGTGAGTTCCTGTGTGTGTTTTGTGAGAGTGAGAGAGAGAGAGAGAGAGAGAGAGGGAATTACAGCCACTGAGTGATAGAGTGCCTGTGTTGAGTGCCACTGAGTTTGAGAATGTGTGTATGTGTGTGTGTGAGGGAGGGAGAGAGAGCCACTGAGAGTGAGACAGTGCCTCTGTGTGTGTGTGTGTGTGTGTGAGTGTGAAGGAGTGTGTGTGTAAAGGAGTGAATGAATGTGTGTGTTAGAGTGTGAGTATGGAAAAGAGAAAAAGGATAAAGTTTGTGCACCTTCCTCCCTCTCCCTCTAATCCAGTATAGGGTGACTGGAAATAAAATGTTCCCAGGCATGGTGAGCAGATTTTGTTTTTCTATCCCTATTAGTTTTAATTATTGGATGCTATTTGAGATGTCTGTTTTGAAATATTTTATTGCTGTAATATTTCCAGTGCTGCCTTTTCCTGTGTAGGATTATTGCTGTTTCGAGTCCTGGGAGTTACTGTTTTGATAGAGATTTGTCTGTTGGGGGAAACTATTCTTGGCAGATTGCAATAGCTTTTATTGGATCTATATACATATTATCCAAAAATACTATATGTGAGCTACTGAGACGATATGGGACCTGTCTTTAGATGTAAATGTTTCTGATCTGACAAAGGGAGCTATGTAGTTTTAAAGGTTTTTGTACAATATTTGTGGGTATGGGTATTTTTTACTTTACAGATATTTTTAGGCAGTTTAGTTTGTTCTGCTTACTTAATAGGTGGTGTGTAAACCGCATCCCCCTTGTGGTGAGGACCCTCCCGCTACCATGGTCAACAACTCAATAATGTAGACTGTGCTCACTCTCTATCGGGCCGATTCAGTAAAGGCCGCGGGAATCTGAAAGTTTAAGTTAGGAGATTCTAGAGGTACATAAATTACCCATCATGTTAATGGAAAATTGAATGTACAAAATTAGTTGCTGAGAGGTGGCAAAATGCTGGGATCCAAGAGGTGTGCTACAGTCTCAATATGAAGGAACAAAGATAGGGTTGACAACTGGCTCCAGATTTCCAGTCCTGGTTTTACCCCATTACATGCAGGGACTTGTAGTCTTGCTTTTATAAGGAAATGCAATAGGGAAGTCAGAACTACAAGTCCCTGCATACAATGGGATAAAACCGGACTGGATCAGCCTGTTCTGAAAATCTGGAGCCAGTTGGCAACCCTAAAAAAGGACAAGGCAGAAAAAAGCATGAGGATGGCCACAGCAAGGAGCAAGAGTAGTTAAGGCAGTGGGCTGTGTGTGAAGCAGGCTTTTAAGGCATAGCAGGCTGCTTCATGTGCCTTCAAGGCAAGCCTGTGAGGTTCAGACTGCAGCCCACCAAGGGCCCCTGCAAGCAGGAGAGCCGCACAGCAGCCAGGGTCATTACAGTGACATGGACAGACAGACATGGTAAACTCATAAGCCTTCTTCTTTTCAGATAGTAGGCTTATCAGTTCGCCATCTTATCTTCTGAATTGTGGTATTCCTCAGGCCTCTATACTTTCCCTCATTCTTTTTCATTTATACTTAGCCCCGCTTGCCATTTTAATACAAAGATTAGGATTTACAGGCTACCTTTACACTGATGACATCCAGATCGTTGCTAGCTGTGACAGTTTCACCGCACTTACTCTCCAATTTCAATGATTATTTAACCCCGGTTGCTGACTGGTTAAAATCATCAAAAGTTATTCCAGAATCAGAGGCTTCCTTCTACAACTAATATCACTTTCATTTCTCTAGCACTACTACACATAAGAGACAAACCCTGCCCTTTGGAGCTCATAAATCCAACACAAGTAAGGGACATCAGTAAGTGTATTTATTATGGAAAACATGGCTGAAATCAAAAGGGCTTTGACCAGGGAGAAAGAAAGGGTTAAGATTTGAAAGCAGCCTCCACAAAGCAAGATTTCGAGTGGGATTTGAATAAGACCTGAGAAGGAGCATAGTGCAGTAACTCAGAAAGGCTCTTCAAGGCATACGGCACAACAAAATAGAAACCGGCATTGGGAATTGTCTTGTGTCCATCTCTTTCATTGCCAAGAGCAGCTTGCCCAGTGCTGAAGTTTGTGAGAAGGCATATAACAGGAGATAAGAAAGGAGAGGTAATGAGACGCTGCAGAGTAAGTGTACTTGTAGATGAGTAAGAGAAACTTGAACTGCATGCAGAAGTAGATGTAATGGCTAACAAAAAAAATATGTTGTAGTGCATGATGAGCTTTCAAGGTTGTGGTTTTCACAACTCACATACTACTTCATCTTTTCTTAGAGGGCAATTATCAAAAGTAATTTACTTGTCTAAATAGCTACAATATTTAACTCAGTAAGGGAGTCATTTTTTTAAAGCTAGCGCACGTGAAAAGGGACATTTCACAAGCGAAAAGTTCCTTTTCGCGTGCAATAGCTAAAAAGGGGCGGAGTCGGGGCGGCGTCTACCCCGGAAGAGGAGTTGTCGTGGCGGACGCCGCAAAGACAGTGTGGACAGCGAAAAGGTAAGGAGCCTTTTCGCTGCCAATTTCGCGATCAATAGCACCACCTTTTATGATGGCGCTATTGGGTGCGAAAGCCGGCAGCGATCGCACCGCAGAAGTGCGATTGCTGCCGGCTTTCGCAGGCCTGCCCCACTGCACCTCGCGATTCACGATGCCGCAGTGTTTTAGAAGATATAGGCCTAAAAGAGCTGTCTGAAAATCACCCACTCTGCATGCAGATAAAGATACACACAGGGAACCACAATGTGCTTACGTTTACTCCCGAGAAAGCAATGTAACCCCTGACCCGGTCTGTAAGCCTAGAGGGCAGGGGCACACGAGGGTCCTGGGGCCACTTCTTTAATTTTCCTTCTACTCCAACAGTCTAGGACCCCCGGGCAAGGTTCTGTTCCAGTGGAGGGCGGGAGTAGGACCCCCGGGCAAGGTTCTGTTCCAGTGGAGGGCGGGAGTAGGACCCCCGGGCAAGGTTCTGTTCCAGTGGAGGGAGGGAGTAGGACCCCCGGGCAAGGTTCTGTTCCAGTGGAGGGAGGGAGTAGGACCCCAGGGCAAGGTTCTGTTCCAGTGGAGGGAGGGAGGGAGAGGAATAAATCCTCCAAAGCCTGAGGTGGCAGGGGTGACTCAGTTTCACTAACCTGGGGGAGGTATCAGTTCAAGTTCACTATTAAAGGATGTGAGGGCCAACAAAGTACTCGGGAGACTCAGGTTGAGGGTTCAAAATAATTCTTTACTGCAGAAGTTCCTACTTGACAAAATGGCACAGCTCACGTCAGTTCCTTGCACAATAATGGAAGAGTCAGATCTCCAAGCCTTTTTATCTATTTGTACAGGTGTCTCTCAATATCTGGGCCAGAAACCTCTTACCCTCCAGGGCATAGAAAAAAAAGCAAGGTTTCCCAGGTGGACAGGGATATCCTAGTTGGGTGGGAAAAAAAATCCCCTTCCAAAATACTGGTATCCAAAAATATAGAGGTCAATATTCAAAGCCATTTAGATGGATAACTCACAAGTTATCCATCTAACTACAAATTAGCAATTTAAATGTTTAGTTTTGAATATTGACTTCAAAATGTTTCACTTTTTGCACCAGTCTCTCAATTTACCTCTCCCCAGGGTGAAAACTCTGAGTGGGTGTTCTCAGATGAAACAAAGATCTAACTCACAGTTCTGTTCTTTCAAGAAGATTCACAGTGTCTTAGATGAAATGCGACTAGCAGCTCTCCTGATCTTCTCCTTTCAGGACAGGAATGGTGGCCACAACCCAGCCCCACCCCCACCCACCCCCCAAAAAAAAGAAACCTCCTCAAGACAATCTTCACTAAAAAAAAGTCAAAAGTGGAATCCTTCTGTTCCAGCTGACTCTGTGTGGAATGGAATCTTCTCTACCTACTGATCTAATCTGGCCAAGGACTCCCTGAAATCCATCTGCCAGAGGTACCAGGGCTCTCTCAGGAGAAAATCCCCCAAACAAACACAAAAGCACATAAACAACCCCTCAGGCCAGTACCAGTGAAGTACTTGCCCCCTTTCTATTTCACACAGGATTCCAGATTGTGGGGACCTAATGCCAAAACAGGGGAATAAACTTTAACTCAAAAAGTCACTTATATCCTAGAGATGTGCAAAGCCTGAACCTTTTGCTTCGGGCTAGTTTTCGGCCCACAGTGGGAAATTTAGTTTTTCCCACAGTTCAGACTTTTGTGGAGACTCAAAATTTCGGGTTAGTGGGAAAAATCTTCATTTTTTGGGGACCCCAAACCAGGACAAATTAGGCAATTTTGTTAAAATTGCCTAATTCGTCCAAAACGATTGCACATCCCTATTCTATACTTCTAGAAGCTAAAGATTACCACACCTTGCAATGATGCAAGCGGTTTTTATATCCCTAGGGGGTGGGCCATTCCAGTCTCAGTGGAGGAGCTGTTCCTTTCCTTTCCTATCTCAAAAAAGAATTTAGATCTAAGGCCAATTCGTAATGATTCCCATGCTCTGTTTTTTGGGTTTTTGTTTTTTTAATGTTGCCAGTGTTGTGGACAAAAAAAATCCCTCCTGGCCCTCCCTCCAATATCCCCACCCACTCCTGAACTCTTTCCATATTTTCTTTATTAGAGGACAAGGGCAAGCCCTATCCGCACCTGCCCTGCCAGAGAAAATACCGTACTTAGAAGTGGCACTGGCAGACTGAAGTCAGAACCATTGTCAGTCTCTTCCATACAAAATGACACTGGCCTGGGTCTGGCCCTGGTCTATACCATTATGTATGGAATAAATTAACAATGGTACCAGCCATAGTCTGCTGGCCCCACTTCTAAGCATACCACCAGCAGGGCAGGAGCGACTAGGGATGGTTTCTGTCCTGTGAACAAAGAAAATATGGTACAAGGGTTCAGGAGGGAAGGGAGGATCAAAGTGGGGGCCTGGAAGGGGTTTTTTGTTACTTCTCCCACGGGGACATTTTGTTTAGTATTTCTTTTTTTTTATTATTATTTCATCTGCTTTTATTTTGTTGGTTGTTTTTTTTCATTTTAAATGAAAAAAAAATCTGAAATTAAAACAGAAACAAACAAGGGAAATGGAAAAAAAAAACCTGTGCAAACCCCTAGAGTTTTACTATGTTTGTCTTTTTTATGCGAGGGTACTGCAAAGCCTTCTCTGCCATGGATTTGCCGAAGTGAATAGAGTTAGACTTGTTTCCTGGTCTGATTTTATAGATGAATCCTTCATTAGCATTTCTTGCCCAAAGACATTGGTTTTGAAATGCAAAAAAAATGCATTGTTTTCAGCTCTCCTGGAATGGAAGTAAAACCGGCTGGAAACTATTTCCAGTGCATCCTGGGAAAAGTGAAATGAGGACTGCACAGTAATGAATTGCAGACTGGACTTGCACACATTCAAGGCTTAGAAACAGTTACGGCAAAATGATATTCATGAAGGCTAGTGAATACAATTATTTAGGTGCGTGTACAGACTTTTGTTTTGTTTTCCACTTTGGGAGGGTTTTTTCACATTTATTTTATTTCAAATGAACGAAACAAAACAAAAAATTACATTTTTAAAAAGAAACAAGGTAAAAAAAAAAAAAAGTGCTGGGCTGCTGTAAAAAAAAAAAACACAAAAAAACCCCAAAATCCCATCTCTGGAGACTCCTCAATCCCCCCCAGCTGCCTCTGAGTTCTCTTTCCCCAGTGGTGTCTTCATTTCAGGTCATTCCTGCCCAACTGCAGCTGCTATTGCAATCAATGTCAGCAGATCAAAGCTGGCACCATTTTCCATTTCTTCCATACAAAATGGCACTAGCCTCCATCTGTGTCACAGGGTGGGAGTCCTAGTTCTGCTGCAGAGTTGATACTAACCAGGTCGTGAAACACGGGCTGGGTCCACACAGACTGGGACTGAGAAGTCAGCTTCACCTATACCAGTCCCTTTCCCCGTTGGATGGTTCTTTGAGTTCCATGGCCAGCAGGACATAGGAGAAGGTCCACAGTTAGATGAACCTTCCAGTGGTCAGGGCTGGCAGCAGTCTCAGTGGAAGGTCAAAGCAGACTGTAGTCAGGCGAAGTCGGTATCCGAGCAGAGGGCCAAGCCTGGTGGCGGTCATGAAGAGTTGGTATCTGAGCAGTGGTCTAAGTCAGTAACAGTACAGCAGGAAAGGGCAAGAGACAAGGAACAGAGACTAGGAAGAGGAGCAAGACAAGGCTGGAACTGGAACAAGACGAGGAACAAGAAGTAAGACAGGAACTAGCAACGCACACCAGTTGGAAATAGGAGGGCCTGTTGCTGAGATGTCAGCTAGGTGCAGGACTGAAGCTAAAATATCCAGGCTTTGGGGATGTCATCAGATGGCAACACAGGGCCTTTAAGAGCCGGCGGGTTGCACATGCCTAAGGGGAGATGGAGTCAGCGTTGGGATGGCGGTGTCCTGCAGCATGGTGGCAGCAGAGTCTCGAGGCCTGGGCAGAGGTAAAGTCTGCCATCTGCAGGATGGGCACCGTGGTTGGAGCAGCATTACAGTCTGCCAGATTCATTTTCAATAATGATTGTGGTGAGGGGGTTGCTCCTGCCCCGTAAAGATTTAAAACAAAATGAAGACATCTTCGAGGGTAAGAGGTTTCAGGGATGGATGACTTGGGTGGAGGATGATCAAGGAAGGCCAGATTTTTTTTTTGCAGCAGTGGTGGAGCTCAGCCTTCATTTTTAAAACAAAAAAAGGAAAACAAACTATTAAAAACAAAAAAAAATGGGAAATTTGGTTAGAATTTCCTGTTTCGTTTCCAACTAAATTCCTAAAAATAATGATAGCAAGAGTCAGAGACCCAGGCCTGGACTTATGCAGAGGCCTGTACCTAGGGTGTAATAATTCTGGGGCAGCAAAGTTCCTCCCTACCCATCCCAGACCTCTGAACACTTTCTCCGCCACCCCAAAGCCTCTGATTATGTCCCTCCTATTGCCCCGACCTTCATCGCTGTGGTGGAGATTGATATCAACAGCAAGCTGAGTGATCACAGGAATTGAGCCAGCCTGCAATCACAGCACTTCAGTGCCCCTGCCTTTTCTGGCACTCCTGGGAGAGGCAGGACCTGTGAGCACAGCTTGGCTCAGCTCTAATGGTCACTCATCCTGCTGCTGAAGGAACTGTAGCCATAAAGTCAGAGACTGGTGGGAAGGAAGTGATCAGAGGTCAATGAGGGAGGGGCTAGAGGCAAATCATTGTAGGGACAGGAGCTGGGAGCTTTAAGCAAGTGATTGGCAGTCCAGCAATAGGAGAGGTGGTTGCAGCTTTGGAAGGGTAAGTGGCTGCTTCACTGACACTCATTGCCAGAGCCTAGGGCTGGAAATAAACTTAAGTCCATCACTGGAGAGTTCTTCAGTATCTTGGGAAAACTGAATAAACCCCCCTTTACATTAGTATTTAGCCTGACCCCTGCTCAAACTGCTTACCATATTATTAGCTTGATTATAATATTTATAATTTTATTATCCCTTTGCAGAGTTACACTCATGATAACCATAACATCTGGAATTATGTGGTAGAAGTCGATGGATTATACTGAACGCTGTGATGTTAAATAAGCAGAGTGTACACCGGTTCAAATGCTATTGGATAAGTGCCATTCTGGTGCAGCACTATTTTCTTCTGCCTATGGAATGGTTCCACACCCAAAGTTTAAAGCATTGAAACTCAGTTGCATTTTTGTTATCTAAGATCTACTGCTATCCTAAGAAAGACAGAAAAAAAAAGAAAAAAAAACATTTAGATGTTTCAAATGCAAATGAAACAGTGGGGAAAAAGAAATGAGAAACAAATAAGTGTCTTGAAAATCTTGTTGTAAAACACATTAATAAAGATGAAATAGAGAAGGTTATACAGAGGTTCTGGAAGACTCACTTATTTAAAAAGAAACTCCCCAAAAAATCTGGGCCAGCCTGGTGGCTCACTGGCAAGTTGTGTTCAGTTCCATGCAGCGAGGCCCAGTTTGATTCCCAGACTGGGTCTTCCACACCCAGAGCAGTCCGGGGTGATGGATGCTGCTGAGTGATGAGGGGATTTAGCAAAAGTGACTGTTGGATAGGGAGGACAGAGAGAGATGGACTGCTGGGGTGGGGGGACTGAGAAAAGACACAATGGCTATTAGGTTGGGAGGATTGAGAGAGACTGCTGGGAAGGAGGGGAAACTGTGACATTGGGGGGTTTCCATCCAAGTTTTTATTAAATTTGCAGACAGGAATCAGCAGCTCAGTTCCAGGACACCAAACATGGCGCACCAAGAGAGGCAAAGCATGAAAAGCCCAAGACACGAAAAGAGGGGCAAAAAGCACCCAAAGCACCATGAGAAAGGCAAAACAGCACTAACAGTAGCATAAATAGATGCTCCGCCTCCTCCCAATAACATTATCTCTGCCGAATTTAAAGGCCCCCAGTGACGCTAGTTTCTGCACAGGACTGCACCTTGTCAGCTTGCCCCTTGAGCGTGGATTGGTCAGAGGAGTGTGGAGGCCTTTTGGGTCTCCACTAGATGGTACTAGTTACACCTTGGGGTAGAGAGATTAGGAGAGGAGCATACAATTTATTAACAGCATCTCCCCAAGGCTGCTCCTACAGCGTAAGGGAGGAGGAGTTTAGCTAATGGTAATGACAGCTTAGTTTCTTCTGAGAGGCTCAAGAGCGTATTAAGTGCTCTCCCAATTTAGGCCACAGCTAGACACCTAGAGAGGCACAGCTAGCCAGTTCCTTTGCAGGGCTGGACAGGAATGGAGCAGAAGAGAGTTGTGCCACCTTTTATAAAAGTTTATGGAGTCTTTTTTCTTTAAGACCTGTGCCCTTCTGGGAGGTTACTTCCAGGACCAGGAGGGTCCTGCATATCTCATCACTCAGACCAAAAGGGGGTTGAGGTGACCTTAAGGTGAAGAAAGAAGTTTATGGTTTTTGTATACCTGAGTTGGGGAAGGAAGATCTTTTTCTTGCCACCCTTAAAGCTGGAAAGCTTTACGCGAGAGGCGTCATCTCAAGGAAGGTCTGCAGCTATCTGTTCTGAAGAGGAGTTCAAGGGAGAGAAGAGAAGTAAAGGGAATCTGGAGACCCCCAAAGGCGTTTCCACCCCGGGACTCAGGGTACTGCCAGGTTGAAAGATCGGGAGTACCCTGGGCCCTTCAGATACTGTAGGGAAAGGGACCTTATTACATCTAGGCCTTCCCAGCCAATGTGGGACACTTATTTCATTGCTTGAAGGGTAAGCCAGTCTTAAAATCCAGCACCGAGGGACACCTCCACAGAGGTAGAGAGACCTTAAATCTGCACTCCCAGACAACCTGGAGGTTACTGGACATCATATTGTTTATGTATCTTAAATTATTTTGCAGCAAATCACAGTAAACATTTATTTGAACACCCAACCAGCGAGTCCAGCCTGTTCTGTCAGTGTACCTGCCCCAAAGAGCCATAGTAACAGATGAGGAATGGATTTCAGCTATGCCCTGGGCATTGAAGAATATCCTTTGCCTCTGTAACCCTTTCTTGATGGATGGCACATATCCTGAAAGGCCACAAGAGAATTTGTAAGTGGGGTTATCCTCACATTTCTCATTCCCCTTTCCTGAGTCTCCAAGGTGTGAGTCCTTTCTGTGGGAGTGAAGGATAACCTTCTTGGCCCAGGCAGTAATATTCTCTCATGTGTGTGTGTGTGTTACCACAGCTCTTTGGGACAGGTACATTTACAAATCAGGCAGGAATCACTGAATGGGTGTTCAAATTAAAGTTTAATGTAATTCCTTTTAAAAGAATCAATAGTTGCAAAACAGTGTCCAGATACTTCCAGGGATTCCAAATTTACATGAAACATGTGAATGCTCTCTAATTCTGTGGAAATGTCCCTCCAGACAGGGGATGGAACAGGGGTATCCTCCATGGTAAGGAAAGATGGCTGGGAATCCTAACAGTGACCGGATCCCTACCCACAGTATCCAAGGTCCACATTAAATTCTGAACTTCACCTGGCAGTGTCCTGTGCCTCAGGGTGGAAACTCCAGTTGGGGGGGTCTCCTGATGTTTCTCCCTTGATGATTCCTCTTCAAAAGACAGCAACTGGCCTCCTAGGAGGTAAGGCCTATACTGGAAACAGTTACCACAAGTCTTCAGGGTAAAAGGGGGCAGAAAAAAAATCTCCCTTTCCCCTACTGGTGGAAAAATACAACTTGAAAACAGGATCTCTTCTCCTCTTGTGCAGGTTGAAAAAGGTGTACAAGTCCCTCCTGACCACCCTGAGCAGGGGATACAGGGGAACATGCCAAAATATAGAAATCCAGAAAAACTGTAAAAAGCTTCTTAAATATCCCTCATCCTTCCAGCCCCATTACAGGAATTGGCAAGGCATGCGTCTCTCTTCTCCTCTGTCAGACTGGGGGCCTAATTCAGAGAGCACACATGAAACACAACCTTCCCTTCTGAAAATAAGCTACATCTGCCCTATTCTCTACTGAACTAGCCCCCCCCTTGTGCCCAAGGACCATCCAATTCCAGCCAAACTCTGGGGGAGATGCTGTAATGAATAGTTTGTTCCTCTGCATCGAGAGCTGGCTCTAGGGACATCTAGTGGAGAGCCCATCTACATCCACAGGAGATCAAGAACCCCCTCTCCAGGGCAAAAGGAATAGTGATTGTAATATTTGGACTTCGCTCTGATATGTTTATGGCCCCAGCAGAATTCAGCCCTTACCCTGAATTGGGGTTACAGGAGCATAACCATTTCTGACGTGCCTTTCCATCAGTGTTTTTCGCTGCCTGCCTGCTCCAGAGCTGAGACTTCCCTTGGCCTGGCTCTAAGGCCTTTCTGTGATATCATCTCTGCCGGGTTTAAAGGCCCTGCAGTGACACTAGTTTCTGCACTGGACTGCATCTTGCACCTTGCTTCCTTGAGTGTGAGTGTGGATTGGACGGAGGAGAATTAAGCACGTCTGCAGTGTCTTTCCATCAGCATTTTTGTTGCCTGAGACTTCCCGCAGCCCAGCTCTAAGCACTGCCTCGGTGACATCATATCTGTCTGGTTTAAAGACCCTTTGTCCACACCTACTTTTGTCTTGATACTACGACATCTATAGGAATGACAGCTTCCAACTTGTCATTATAGGCCAAAGCTGCTATGGAGATCTCCTGCATACCAAATGATGTCTTAGACTTATGAAGATTGCTAACTAAATCCAAAGAGTCTTCATGATATTCAGAGGAATAGTAGGAGATGGATGTTAAAAGATCATGCTAATTAACATCTAGGCGGCTATCTTATTTTCCTTGGTTAAAAGCACTTCTAGAGATTGGTGCAGGATTCTGGGCCAGTGGGCGGATAACATGTAGAGGGGCCCCTGACTTTTTTTTTTTTTTTAACGGTGCACTGCTTACCCGGTTACCTCTGAAGGTAAGCAGTTAAGTAGCTAGTCATTCGGTCACATGAGGCCGGATAACTTTAGGTCTAATCGGCCATATTCAAATAACGGCCAGTTGGGGGTTAAAGTTATCCGGCTATATGTAGCCATATAGCATTAAACAAGTATATTCATAAGCATAGGAGCCAAGTCTTGAATATGATTGGGGGTGCTGAACTGAACAAAAGTTAGAGCACCCCCAGCAAAAAATTAGTAAAAATATACAGTGAGATCTGACCTTGACTGACCAGGCTGTAGTTAAATATCCAGAGAGGGGCAGGTACTGTTGACATGGGGAAAATTCATGTAGTCAGAACAAAATCCCTGGAAGCACTGAAAGTTTCACCAGTGTCTCTTCTCCCACACCCAGCTCATCCCCATCAATCTCCTTCCCCTGTGACCGAGGAGGGGAATATCCCCTCAGCCCAGCTCCCAGGGGCAGCAGAAGGCCTTTTTGATTGGGTGGGGGCACCCAAGCTCCACCCCCCAGCATGTGCCTATATTCTTACTCTGTTCTGCAGGTCTCATGAGAGCAGCGCCAGACAGGCAGAAAGCCATGCAATGCCTCCAGCAGCAGCAGCTAGAGTTCTAGGACGAATGCATAAAGTTTGGGCTGACCAGGCCCTGGGTGGTCCACCACATTCCTATACCTATGCCAGCTACTCTGGTGATCACAGCCCATGTCCTCTCTCTTAGTTTGTATCTCTTTCTCCTTTCTCTCAGCCTATGTCACCTTTTTCAATCCCTCTCATCCTCAGTCTGCTCCTCTCACACAGCTTCACCATCAGTCCCTCTTCCTCTCAGTTTCTCTCCTAGCCAGAATTCCTTCTCTCATTTCCTCTCCCAGCAGTCTTAGTCCCTCTCTTTCCCTCCTCACAGTTCCTCTGTCCCTCTTCCCAGTGCCTCTATCAGCATTCTTCCCCATCTCTATTGAACCTCAGGAAAACCCAGTCCCTCAATCAGCATCCCTCATCATCTCTATTGTACCTCAGGAAGGATCAAAAGGCAGGAAGCCTGTCTGTCCTAAACTGCTGCTACTCTCTGGTCCTCTTGCAGCCCATTGGTCAGACATTCCACAGCCAGCCATTAGACTGTACAGGCAAGCAAGAGAAGTAGCAGGGAGAGAGAAGTACTTGCATCTTACCCTCTCCCGCAGCCCTGAAGCATGGAGTTCTCCGCTCTTGATTCACAGGAATACTAGAGACAATAGTGGAGGTACTCAAGCACCCACAGAACCCATATAGCTGACGCCTATGTTCAGAGGGATGTTTATCCCACTGAATATACAAGACACATTATCAGACTAATTTTAACCAGATAAATTGCCCACAACCTGACCTACTGAATACGGACATCTGCATGCTAAAATTAACCCATGAATTTTATACTGTGATAGACAATGTACATGAGGCTTGACAAAAGAAGTATGGTTGAAAATAAAACTGCTCTAGAGCTTAGTATGTATGTTGGAGTACTTCCTATGGCCATTAGTATAAGTGCTTGAGAAAGCCTTCATGGGTTTGCTATATTGCATCATAGTACTGAAAGTATAGCTAGTGGTATCTGAGTTACCTTAAAAATTGATTCCCTTTTATTACATACATTGTTTTGGACTATTTGTAAATTGTATTTTCATGTTATATATTTTTGTATGTTCTTTCAGCTTGGGTTGAATTGGCGGTTACAATAACTCATTTCACACTGGACTGGTTATAGAATCATAGAAACATGATGACAGAAAAAGATCATATGGCCCATTCAGTCTGCCCATCCATCCAATGTTATAATTCTCATCACTTCCTTAGAGATCCCCTGTATTTATCCCATGCTTTCTTGAATTCAGATACTGTTCTTGTTTCCACCACTTCCACTGGAAGGTTGTTCCACACATCCACCACCCTCTCTGTAAAGAAATATGTCCTAAGATTACACCTGAGTCTACCCACTCTGAACCTCACCACATGACCCCTCTTTCTAAAGCCTCCTTTCTGTTGAAAAAGGCTCACCTTCTGTGCATAGAAACTTTTGAGATATATGAATGTCTATCATATCTCCTCTATTTCACCTTTCCTCTAGAGTATACATGTTTAGATCTTTAAATCTATCCTCATATGCTTTAGAATGAAGACCATTGACCATTTTAGTAGCCACCCTCTGGACTGACTCCATCCTATTTATATCCTTTTGAAGGTGCAGTCTCCAGAACTGTACACAATATTCCAAGTGAGGTCTCACTAGGGACCTATAAGGGGCAATATCACCTCCCTTTTTCTGCTGACCATTCTTCTCCCTGTGCAGCCAAGCATTTTTCTGGCTTTTACGGTTGCTTTATCCACCTGTTTGGCCACCTTAAGGTTCGATACAATTACCCTTAGATCCTGCTTTTCCTTTGTGCTTAGAAGAATTTCACCTCCAATACTGTGCCTTTCCCTTGAGTTTTTGCATCTTAAATGCATTACTCTGCAGTTTTTAGCATTCAGTCTTAGCTGCTAGACCTTAACCCATTCCTCAAGCTTCACTAGATCCTTCCTCATGTTTCCATACCTTCTTAGATGTCCACCCTGTTACAGATTTTGGCATCATCAGCAAAAAGACAAACTTTTCCCCAACAATCCTTCAGTTATGTCTCTCACAATAATGTTGGAAAGAAAAGGTCCAAGGAGCAATCCCTGAGGCACACCATTAGTAACACACCCTCCTGAGAGAAAATGTCATTTACCACTTCCCTTTGTCACCTCCCACTCAGCCAGTTTCTAACCCAGTCAGTCACTCAAGGATCCATCCCAACAATGCACAATTTATTTATAAGTCTTCTGTGTGAAACCATGTCAAAGGCCTTGCTGAATTCCAAGTACACTGCATCTAGTGTTCTCTCTCTTGATCCAACACTCTGGACACCCAATCAAAGAAGTTGATCAGATTTGTCTGACAAAATTTACCTTTAGTAAAACCATGCTGCCTCGGATCTTGCAATTCATTAGATTCAAAAAATTCCACTATCCTCTGTTTTAGCAGTGATTCCATTAGCATGATGGATTTCCTTACCTCATGCATCCTGGCATGAGAAAGTGAATCCCTCCCAATCTCCTCCCCGCTAAACAGCCCTATTTGTGGAGACTATGGTGTGGATAGGACGCTTCTGACTGCTCTGCTATCTGTGAAAAGGCTATGCTTCCAGATTGGTAAGATCTGCTCTGGATGGCTGGTGAGGGATGGAGCTTCAGGGATGCTATGCAAAAGGGGCACGTCAGGGGGTTAACACAAGATAATGCTATGTGCCAGAAGGGGTGCTTCTCTCAGGTGTGATGCCCCTTGGGTTGGGGAAGAGGTGTGATGCCTATAGTGTGCCAAGGGAGATTTATTTTTATTTTATTTTATTTATTTAATTTTATATACCGGCAACCGTTTGCACATCGTGCCGGTTTACAGATAACTTAAAACAAGGATATATATAGGCAAAGCCTTTACAAGGAACATTGTGTAACCTAGAACATAGTAACAGATCAATAACTAAATAAATAGGGGAGGGATGGGAAGGAGTGGTCGAGACAAAGGGGGGGGCAGGGGGGGTGAAGACGGAAACGTGAGGAGAAAATATGTACAGGGAAACAATGAACAAGTGGTATGTACATGGGTTGTGTGCAATATTTGAAATATGCGCGTGGGCAACAGTGAAAGGGGTAAGGAGATAATTACGGAGCTAAAAAGTGATAATTTATTGTGTGCATGATAGGTGAGGGGTTTGAGGTTGTCTTGAGGGGATGGGTGTAGGTCCTGTGGTGGGGGTGTTAGTACTAGATGGGGGTTGGGTTAAGGTGTTTATAGGTGGTGAAGGTGATTGGGGGTATGCTTGGAGGAAGAGCCAGGTTTTGAGTTTCTTTTTAAAGGTGGGTGTGGAGGTTTCGGTGCGAAGGTCAAGAGGCATGGAGTTCCACAGGGAAGGGCCTGCGAGGGAAAGGGCCCTATTGGTGGTGGAGATGAGTCTTGTGGATTTTATAGATGGGGGGATAAGAGTTCCACGAAGGGAGGAGCGGGTAGGTCTTGTAGAGGTACGAGGGAGGAAGGGTGGGCTTAACCAGTTGTAGTGTTCATTAGTAATACTTTTGTGGATGAGGGTAAGAGTCTTGTATAGGATGCGTGAATGGATGGGCAGCCAATGGAGATGATGCTGTGGGTTCAAAAAGGGCTCACTTTCTCTTGCCTAGGGTTCAGGGCCAGCTTTAGTGCCTGTGGTACCCTATGTCAACACCAGGAAGAGCATCCTCTCTGGATAGGGGTTACCCTAGAGCTCTGAGGGAAGCACGCCCTCCATAAAGCTCTGGAGGTGCACTACTCTCCTTGGCTGCAGGGATGGGGTCCCTGGGATCACAGCAAAGCTGTATTCCTACAAAGACACCACTCCATCCCATTAAAAAAGCCTTGTTTGGGGATTAATCAGACCAAAGTGAAAAGCTAGTCAGCACGCGCATTTTGTTTGCAGCTAACAGATATTAGATTTTATGTTAACATCCATATTAACCCCATGGCCAAGCTACTATGAGAAAATTTTACTGTGAGCTCCATAAACATTTTTGCATAGCATGTTAAGGCTCATTTTAATGTGTAAGAAAACATTTATAATGTGTAGGCAAATATGCTTGCTGAATATTCATGACTGATATCCTGAAAAACAGGCCTGTTTGCAGCTGTCAAGCACTAGAATTTTGCACATCTGGATAGAGTACATGTGTGAGAGTAAGAGTTGACTAATGTAAATGTAAGGCAAAGCAGGTTTAGATTAGAATATGAGAGCTAGTATACAGTTTGAGATGACATTCCATTTGTTAGAATGAACAAAAACTGAGATTATAAAGGTGTATGCTGCAAATCCCCACATGCAAAGAAGCACAGGCCCATGAAAATTGTGATGGGGTGACTGTGAGCATCTTGAATCACAGCTCCCCATACTGACCATAACATTCTTGGCAGGACATTGCAATGGTTTGTCATTGCCTTCTGCAGCCCACAACACCATATCTTTCCTGGTGATTTCCCATCCAGGTAATAGCCAATAGGGGAGTGCATAGAAAATATGTTTTGGTTTGGCTTATTTTGGTTTGATTGCCAGTTTATCATTTTGTTTGTTTCAGTTCCCAAGTTAATTTATGATGTCATTTTATTCATTTCCATTAAAGTCAATGGGGAAAGCAAAGCATCCCTCTAACACTGGGGTTTTCTATCCAGGTTTAATGAAACTTGAAGACAGGCATCAGCAGCAAAGAGAGTGGCCCTTCAAGGAACCAAAAATGAGGGAAAAAGGATCATCAACAGTAGCATTAGTAGCCCAAGGCACCATGAGGGAGTCAAAGCATCACAAACAGTGATGAAGACATTCCAAGGTGCAATACGTAGAGCAAAGGGCACCAAAAGTGGCATAAACACCACCAGGCATTGGGGCAAAAGTGCCACATAAATACTCCATGACATTAGAAGAGGGGCAAATAGCACCAACAGTGGCATGAAGACCCTGAGGCACCAAAAAAAGGAGCAAAAGTTGCACATGAACATGCCAAGGCACTAACAGCCGTAGCATGAAGGCTTTAAGGCACAAAGAGTGAGAAAAGGCACAAACAGTGACATTAACAGTCCAAGGCACCATAAGAGCAGTAAAGCAGCAGCAACAGTGGTATGACCACCCAAGGTACCGTGAGAGGGACAAAGCAACACTCCAAATTCTTAATAAAGATAAAGGCACTGGGGCCGATGCAATATCACGCACGTAAAAATGTACTTCCAAACTGGGCGCCCTTTTTTCCAACATGCACACTCTCTTTTCCTGGCTGCATGATGCTATGTTTTAATGAGCTGCCACGTTAAAAAAGCACCGGGTGCCCAGGGGAGCTGTGGCTGAGCGCACGTTAGGAAAACAGGCACTCAATCAATACAAGCGTACGTTTTCTCGCCCTTCAGGAATACGAGAGAGCGAGCGGGGTGGCTTTATTGCAGTGGGAAGAGTGATGCCCTTTGCTCAAATGCGGAGTAGGAAGAAAATACATCTATATTAGTGCAAACAAAAACATAAAATATAAATATCCAGCCCAAAGAGTCAAGATACTGAGAAAGGAAAGTGTGGCTTCTCACAGCAGTGCTTGGCAGGGCCGCCCTCCCCACAGAAAAGCAGTCTTGTTTTTTTAGTGGTTCAGCCTTTGAAGCGCAGCAAGACCTAACACCAGGTCTGGGGCTGGCATTAAATTTGTGTTAAAAAGTGCGTATCAGGTGCACAGCGATTTTTTGCATTGGGGGAATAGCTAATAGCCTCATCTACATGGCATTTATATGTGATAAGCGCTATAAGCTAACATTGGTT
Source organism: Rhinatrema bivittatum (assembly GCF_901001135.1). Classification (NCBI taxonomy): domain Eukaryota; kingdom Metazoa; phylum Chordata; class Amphibia; order Gymnophiona; family Rhinatrematidae; genus Rhinatrema; species Rhinatrema bivittatum. The sequence goes on from NC_042620.1 coordinate 140,441,693, forward strand.
TGGACGCACATTTTGGATGCGCTAATCGCCTTATTGCATTGGGTGTTAGTCTAGCATGTCCCAAACGCGCGTCCAACTGTGGGTTAATCTGTGTGCTAGGCTGAGCACACTTTATTGCATCGGCCCCATTGAGAGATGACAAAACAGTACAGCGTTATGAACAGCCCAAGGCACCAAAAAGGAAGGCAAAGGGCACCAATAAAAGTGGCATTAACATCCCAGAGAGAGAAGCAAAAAACAGCACAAATAGATATGAAGGTCCAGAAGCACCAAAGGTGGGACAAAGGGCACCAATAACAGTGGCACAAAGACTCTTAAGGCACCAAAAAAGGGACAAAAACAGCAAATAATCACCCCAAGCTATGAAGAGAGTGTCCGACAACAGTGGCACTAACACCCCAAGGCACTGAGAGAAGGGCAAATCAGCACAAACAGTGGCATGAAGATCCCAATGCACCATGAAAGGGGCAAGGAGCACCAACTAAAGTGGTATGAACATTCCAAGGTGCCAAGAGAGGGGCAAAGCAGCACAAACAGTGGCATGGAGATTCCAATGCACCAAGAAAGGGCAAAGAGCACCAACTAAAGTGGTATGAACATTCCAAGGTGCCAAGAGAGGGGCAAAGCAGCACAAACAGTGACATGAAGATTCCAAGGTATCAAAGAGGGGAAACCAGCACCAACAGCGGCATGAACGACCCAGCGCATAGAGTGAGAGGAATGGTAGCATGCACAGAGGCATCAACACCCCAAGACACAGAGTGAGTGGTAAGGTATCAAGAGGAATGGCATCAACAGCCCAGGCACAGGAGTGCAGAGTGTGGCAGCAAAAGGAGAGACATCAAAACCCGCTGACATTGAGGGTAAGGTAGCAAGAGGAATGGCAGCAACACCCCAAAGCACAGAGTGCAGAGTGGGACAGCAAGAGGAGTGGCATCAATATATGCAATGCATGGAGCCAAGAGAGAGGCAGAGCAAGAGCAGCAGGCCAGGTAGCAACAGTGGCCCCAACACCACAGCAAGGCACCAAACCAGAAGAAAGGCAGGGCATGAGAAGCAGGCCAGGTAGCAAAAGCAGCAGCAGCAAGGCTCTAAGATCTCGAGACAGCCCGAGAGGTACAGGGGAGGAGAAGGTTCTTCAATATTTTTTTTTTAATGTTTCTTTTTGGTGCTAAATATAGTAGCATAACCTATATTCAAAGATCCAAACCAATCCAGATTTATTTATAAACCGCCAATCTGAAATACCTGAAGCGGTATACAAGGAAACATAACAAAAGACACAAAGCAACATACAGCATAATTACAAAACATCTCATACCAGCATACTAAATATATGTATGGAGATAAATGAAAATTTGTGAATATGTACATTGGAAGCAGGTTCCAAAAATCTTAATTGTATGAATATGGAACTTCAAGTCAAGCTAACACTGATTATCCAAAATCCATATTTATAATGTGGTTTGGATGTAATCCTAACCAGTTCTCTCATCCCTATTAGAATGCCATTTTTAGAAACATCTGGATTCCCATGGCTGGTCCAGGATCTGCTGCAACTGTCTGCAGGAAATAAGCATGGATTTCACTGACTTAATAAAGCTAACCAGAGCTCTCATTGCATTGAAGATTAATACGGTGGTGTATTTGTAATTTTCTGTTTCTGAACCTTGAACGCATCTGGGCTTCTCCTTGATGTAATAACCATAACCAACCATGAAGCCGTACCCTGGAGGTCGATGTCCTGTGGGAAAAGCTGCAGGCCCAAAGCCAATGCACATCGAGGTATTTAAACCACAGAAGATACCCAGCTCTAAGGGTCATTAAAACCCATGCTAACAAACATGCTTAAAACATTTGGTTTATTTCAGAGTGGGATAATAAGAACATAAGAAATTGCCATGCTGGGTCAGACCAAGGGTCCATCAAGCCCAGCATCCTGTTTCCATCAGAGGGCAAACCAGGCCACAAGAACCTGGCAATTACCCAAACACCAAGAAGATCCCATGCTACTGATGCAATTATTAGCAGAGGCTATTCCCTAAGTAAACTTGATTAATAGCAGTTAATGGACTTCTCCTCCAAGAACTTATCCAAACCTTTTTTGAACCCAGCTACACTAACTGCACTAACCACATCCTCTGGCAACAAATTCCAGAGCTTTATTGTGCGTTGAGTGAAAGAATTTTCTCTGATTAGTCTTAAATGTGCTACTTGCTAACTTCATGGAATGCCCCCTAGTCCTTTTATTATTCGTAAGTTTAATAACTGAATCACATCTACTCATTCAAGACCTCTCATGAGCTTAAAGACCTCTATCATATCCCCCCTCAGCTGTCTCTTCTCCAAGCTGAACAGCCCTAACCTCTTCAGCCTTTCCTCGCAGGGGAGCTGTTCCATCCCCTTTAGAACATAAGAACATAAGAAATTGCCATGCTGGGTCAGACCAAGGGTCCATAAGCCCAGCATCCTGTTTCCAACAGAGGGCAAACCAGGCCACAAGAACCTGGCAAGTACCCAAACACTAAGAACATTTTGGTTGCCCTTCTCTGTACCTTCTCCATCACAACTATATCTTTTTTGAGATGCGGCAACCAGAATTGTACACAGAATTCAAGGTGCGGTCTCACCATGAAGCTGTAAATCAGAGGGCAAAATTACAGCCATTCCCATAAGATTTATACTCAATTTTATTTGTTTAATTGCAAGGTTATATCTGTAACAATGTGCGCTCATAGACTATCATGAGTAACGTTAGGAGTCTGGGGCAGAAAATTGTGGCTGATTTTACATTCTGGTTGTGGCATGGCACTCCATGGTACGATACTCTTGGTAACTGGTACATATACAGCCACCCTAGAATTTTTAAGTGCCTGTGACTTTTGTGTCCACCATGTTGAATCCCCCAGCCTCGTTCAGAGGGCAGAACCAGACAAAACAGAGTGCTTCAATTTGAAAGTTACAGCAAGTTGTTTTTTTAACCCTTCCCATACAATTTCATCTTCACATCAATGACAAAATATACAAAAATAAAGAGATATGGGGCATACATCTCTAGGGTTCTAATTTACTTTTTAAATATCTTTTAAAATTGTAATAGCGATAGTACTGTAGATTCCGCTTATAAGAAAGCTGTGCTTATTGCAATTTAATGGACTTGGGATGTAATTACTTGCCTTCCCACACCTGTGCTCAAGGCGACTTACAATTCAGGTACAGTAGGAGGGTCTCTGCCCCAGAGAGGTCTTTCAATCTAAGTTATCAATATCCGAATGCTCTGCTTGGCATGGGAATGTATAGTTCTTCAGAACATTTGGACTGAGCGTATGGTTGTTCTTGTGGCAAAAAAACAAAAAGAATTCTGCACTCAGCCGAGCGCACTGTATAACCCACAGTCGAACGCGGATTAAATAGGCGCTAAGCCACCCCCTAATGCAAATGCATGTGAATGAGGCTATTACTCACTCACTCCAATGCAAAAAAATAAATGTGCGTCTCAGACGCACATTTATCGCTCAGATATTAACGCCTGCCTGGAGCGCATTGAAAAGAAGTACATAAAAAGCAGGAAAAAACTGCTTTTCTATACTTATTTATTTATTTATTTATTTGGCATTTTTTATATACCGACAACCGTTTGCACATCGTATCGGTTTACAATTAACTTGGAAATTATAGGCTGGGCCTTTACATGGAACGGATAACTGCAGGTAAAAACGGAGGAACAAAAACAACCAAAAGTACATAAGTTAGGAAAAAAAAAAAATTTAAATAACTTATATTTTCTAATTACAAAGAATCAATGGCAAAAACGGGGATTCCAGAAAACAATTATATGGTGGGGGGTAGAGGACGGGTAGGCCTGTCTGAAGAGCCATGTCTTTAAAAGTCTCTCTCCATGGTTCCTGGTAGAGGTCTGGCAGGATCTCTACCCTCCTTATAATGGGGCCGTGCTGGCTGGGTGCAGATGCACTTTCTGTGCATGCTGCAGCTGGCACTACTGGCGCTGGCATCATTCAGGAAGACACAATCAGAATCTTGCGAAATGTTAAACAGGTTATTGAACTCCGATCCATCCGGCCATTTCCACGGTTTCCCTTCCTCTCTTCTCAGACCGATCCAGTGATTGGAGACTTCTTTATGGTGATTGGTGAAATTCAGTTCCTGCCGGGTCTCGATGACAGCGAGGGAGGCGTTGTGAGAGAGGCAGAAGCTCTGGGCCTCGTCCCAGTCTCGTCTGTCCTCAGAGAAAAAGTAACATTTCCTTCTGTACCAGATCCAGCCGTCTGCACAGGGATCTGCAGGAGGAGGAAGGGCCGAGGGGTCCGCAGGACGAGGACGGGCCGAGGGGTCCGCAGGAGCCTTGCTTTGGGTAACATACTTCCTCCTGGAATTTTCTGCATTCCCAGTGCCTTCCTGGGATATAAATCCCTTATTTTCGGAGCTTTCATTGGAGTCTGCCCCATGCCCCGTGCTCTCTTGCTGAGCCTGTATTCTTCCAGATGCTTCGCCATTGCAGACTTTGACTTCATTCAAATCCTTCGCCTTGCTGTTCCTCTCTCCGCGCCCGTCTCCCGCTGACGAAAGAGTCACACTTTCGCTAACCGCGCTGTAACGGGCGTCCTCCATCGCTGAGCACTTCTTTTAAAAGTTAAAAAAAAAATGTCCGACTGCGTTATGAACACCGACGCAGATAAACTCAGCGTCTGTTTTCACAACTGGCTGACTGCAGTTATAGAAACTGAAGTAGAGGTTATCAGTGTGTTCATAACCGGCAGAACGCCGGTAACGTGACCCCCTAATTACAATATAGCATGGCATCCCCCCTTGGGGGCACTGACTTTTCAGCACCCGCTCTCTGCGCTTTTTTTTTTTGCATCGGCCCCTTAGTGTGTAAGAGCACATGAACTGTGTCCCATCTTTCAAAATAAATTGATTTAGAAACCTACTATAAGCAGTTAAGAGACAGGGCAGCCTCGACCTTCCCTGACAGCGCCACAGTGAGAAAGTCTAAACCCTGATGACTCATCCTCTCAAGCTAAGATATCAAAGGACTTGGACAATGTAAGAAGAGCACAAATACAGAGTTCATAGCAAATCAACAAATCAGAAAGGCAGCAGGGGGGCAAAGCTTTCTAAGACTTCAAAATAATCAGCACAACCTTAAAAATCAACTTGCTATCTGGCTGTGAGTCAGTGCAGCTGGAGGTTTTTTACCCTCTTTCTTTCTGTTTTAATGGAGTAATATGATCCTAGCACCTAATCTGACAGAGCAGCCTGGAAGCAGAGTTCTAAAGAAGCTAACTTCACACTGAAGTCCAATAGACAGGATTATAGTGAAATGCAGTTAATCTATGTAAAGAAGCACAACAGTATGACAAGTACCTCAGTATTACCAAATAGTAAAAAAAATGAACATATCCCAATTTTGTTTTTAGAGATGTCACTTTTAATTTTTGAAATATAAGCTCTGAAATTAAGGTAGGATCTATATTTATGCCAAGTTCCTGCTAAATCACAAGTAAAACATTTTGCTGGACTTGGAACTCACCAGGCTCCCACAAATTCAAGCAAAATATTGAGCTGCCCCTTTCAGTTACGGAACCCGCACAGACTGTATCCTCTCATCAAAAAGAACCTAACCGCAATGGTCTATGCCACAGTAACTTCATGGCTGCTCTAGAGCAACGCACTGTACAAAGGTCTAACAGGTATGGCCTTAGGCCTTCCACAAACTCCACGTAATACAAAATTCTGTTGCACATCAGGTAGAAGGATGCAAACCACATCATATCCATCCTACACAAACTACTCTGGTTACCAATACTGTACAGACTGAAATTCAGAACTTTGACGTGAATGTTGAAGGCTGTAAGAGGAGACAGATCTATTTAAGTGAAAGGCTATTCTTATATGTGCCCTCCAGACAATTAAGATCCTCACTCGGGTCCTCAGTGTAAATTCCATCATCAAAAGAGATCAGACACCTGCAACAGATCCTTCATGGGAGGAGTCATTGCCCTCTGTATGCCCTCCCAGAAGACCTCCAAAAAATACATGGCTATTCCCACTTCAGGAGGCAAATAGCCTGTCTCTTCTGTCAAGCTTTTAATGCCCTGAATGAACTCAGAGGTGCTACCCCCTTAAATGTGCTGGGGTAGACTAATGGTTTGGTTATGGTTTTATTTATTTTTTGAGTTAATCACTAGTATCTCTGCTGTGCTGCTAGTACAGCTTGGTCAGTGTATGTTTAGTTTAAGCTGTCAGGTTGTAATGCGACATTTACTTCTACCCAAATTGTTATACACCTTTTGATATGGAAGCTGCAAATGACCTCTTTTTGTATGTTGCTATTCTAATATGCTGTAAATCGCTTTAGGTGAATTCCTTATTCAAAAAAGCAGGTAATAAATCCAGGGAATAAACAAACACTTTATTCCTCAGCGTTCTATTGTGAATGTGAGTATCAAACAAAAACTTCAGACTAAGAAGATACTACAACCAAAGAGGAAAATTTGATTTCAATTTTAAAAGAAGAAAATTACAATATAGTTTAGATTCATTTAATTCTAAATTTTCCTAATCACGTGTTCCTCTGACAGATATTTCAAGTGTGGATCTCAGAAAGACACACCATATACATACAATTTAATCAATAATGGAAGTTTTATCTATAGATTTCAATATTCAAACTCTACTTAGCCGGATAAGTAAGACTTAGTGGCAACCACCGAATATCCGGTTATGTTCAGCAGTCACCACTTAGCTGGATAAGTAACTTACCTGGCTAAGAAGTTAGCCAGATAGTCAGTGGGCAGGCAGTGAACGAAATAGGACAGCACTACTTATCCAGCTAACTCAGGGCCTCATTTACTAAGCAATTTTCTCATAGTCACAGAATGGGAGAAAAGCCTTAATAAATCAAGCCCTTAGCCAGATATGTAATGGTATTCAGACTTATCCAATTAAGTTAACAGGTTAAGTTAGACATGCAGGTCTAAACTTAGATAAGACATATGGCTAAGTAGCAGCAAATACTGGGATATTCAGACGCAAAGCCATGATGCTGCTGAATATCCCGTGTAAATCAGGCAGATGAGTCTTAGCCAGCTAACAAACCCCTTCGTGAATCAGGCCCTTACTTAGCTGGCTATATCTAAGAACATAAGAACATGCCATACTGGGTCAGACCAAGGGTCCATCAAGCCCAGCATCCTGTTTCCAACAGTTCATGTCCTTTCATGATTTTGTAGACCTCTATCATATTCCCCCTCAGCCGTCTCTTCTCCAAGCTAAACAGCCCTAACCTCTTTAGCCTTTCCTCAGAGGGGAGCTGTTCCATGCCCCTTATCATTTTGGTGGCCCTCTCTGCACTTTATCCAGTGCAACTATATATTATAAACAGTAGTCAGGAAAACAGGAAACCATTCCATTCTTACTTCCTTAATTATTGAAGTTAGAGACTCAAGTTAGAGACCTTGGGGTTATACTTGATAACCGTCTTAACCTAAAGAGTATGATTAACACTATAACCAAAGATTGCTTCTTCAGACTACAGGTATTAAAAAGACTCAAACCCCTTTTATATTTCCACGACTTTAGGACAGTTCTTCAATCATTGATTTTTGCCAAAATAGACTACTGCAGCGCGCTCTTCACAGGATTACCCAACTCATCCATCAGGCCTCTCCAGATGATACAGAATGCTGCAGCTAGAATCCTGACAAGCACCAACCGGAATGATCATATTACACCCATCCTCCGAAATCTACACTGGTTACCAGTCAATTACAGAGTCCTTCACAAATCTTTAACATTAATACACAAATTCATCTATAATCTCCTTTATCTCGACCTTGAAATTCCATTAAAACTCCATACTTCTAACAGGCCAATGAGAGAAATATCCAAAGGAACGCTACAAGCCCCTCCAACCAAAGCCACACGACTCATCGCATCCAGGGACCGAGCATTTTCGACAGCAGGCCCAGCCATCTGGAACAACCTCCCTGCAGAACTTAGGCTGGAACCTTGCCTGCTAACTTTTAAGACAAAACTCAAAACGTGGCTGTTCCGCCAAGCCTTCCCAGAACCCTGGGATACACATTAGGCGTTATCTACCCATGATTAATGGATCCTCCCCTCCTCTGAATACCTTGACAGCATGGATACCGACTCTAACATGTGGACTATCTCTAGTCTGGACTACCTCTAGTCCGGAATTTGTTTCTCTCCCTTTAACTTAACTTTATATTTCTCTTCTAGCTTCCTAAGCTTCCAAGTTCACAGTCCTCGTTGTAATGTAACTTTGTTTTTTCTTCCTTTATCTAGTTATTTTACCCCTGTTCGATGTAAACCGTCCTGATATGGTATTTAACCATGAAGGTCGGTATAGAAAAATGTTAAATAAATAAATAAATTATGGGGAAGATTTGCAAAATGCTCATAGTAATTTGCAACATCAAAAGCTTTGGCCTAGATTTTTCATTCCACTTCAAATATAGCAGAATGAAGAGCCATGGCCAGAAAAGGGGCAGGAGAGGGGCGATAGTGTGCACCCAGGGTCATCGCGGTGGTGCATTTTTGCCTGCCGTGGTTGCGGCCGCAGCGCACACTATCGCCCCCATAGCGCCCCTGCAAAAGGTGTAGTTATTTCTGGCACTACTGCTGGCGATAATGTATAACACATTATCACCCACAGCGCAACCAGGCCTAAAATTTTTAAAATCCCACTCAAACCCCTCCCCTTTCCCTCTTTTCAATGTTGCTGTCACAATGCGGTCGTTATCATGTGCATTAGGGCATTGCACACGATAACGGCCCAAGGCGTTTTGAAAAATGACTCTGTTTGTTAACTGTTTAGATCAGCTTTTCTCAAGTTAGTCCTGAAGTATCCCCTAGGCAGTCTGATATTCAGGATCTCTCCATTGAATACTCATGAGATAAATCTGCATGCACTGCCTTCATTGCGTGCATATATCTCACATATACTCACTGTGGAGATCCTGAAAATCAGACAGGCTAGAGGTACTGCAGGAACAGCTTTAGAAAGACTGATTTAGATTACAAAAACTTGGTAGAAAGGCAGGTAGGTATGTTAGGGGGAAGGAGAGGGATGCTGACTGGCAGATTAAGCATGGAATCATCTATGCTCATTTAACCATAAATCATGTTTTGTTGTTAAATAGATGATCTGACTTGCATTTTAAAGAGACTGTATTGCAGTGGTTAAAGCCATTTTTTTACAGATTGGTCTCAACATGTGGGGTACTGAATGCTGCAAACTGAGATCAATAACTTGTGCTGTACTTCAGGGATTCATTCTCCCCCCCTCTAATTTATATGTGGCACCCTTGGCTTCCTTAATTCAAAAAACTTTGGGATTCTGTAATTTTACACTAATGACATTCAGCTTGCCATACACTATGAAGTTGAATCAGATAGAAACAATTAATATGTTACATGGATGTTTAAGAGCAATTGCCTTTTGGCTATCTGGGCATAAATTTAAAACTCAATCCAAATAAATGAAGCGTTATTATGAAAGAGTTCTCAGTTTTTCCATTTGTGCTGGGAATTGAAATCTAAACTGCGAGGAAGTTTGTAACTTGGGCATTTTGTTAGATGCAAAGCTAGCTATGCAGATTCAAATAACATAAGTAGTTTGTACTTCTTTCCAATCCCCAAAATAGGTTAAACCAATTTTCTAAGTGACACACAAAATATCCACATCAATCATATTTAGAGAGGGACTCACACTATCCTCTCTAAACATGTACACAAACTCTAAGGTAACATCACAATTGGCTATTTCACTTAGCCAAAGTTTGGTTTTTTTTTTCAATAAAAAGCTAACAAAAAAAAAAAAAAAAAAAAAAAACTTTATTCACATTTTTTTTTAATTCTTAGAAAAGCTTTAAAGCATGAAATGTGATTAAATCATCTTATGCATGCACTATCATTAGACATTAAATAAAACAAATCATTCCCTCATTCTCACTCAACCATAATACAAAACAACCACCAAGTATATCTAAAAACTAAGAAACCAAAAAAAATACTAGATTAGTAACTACAAAAAACTGCCTCCTCAATGAAATATGCAATGCTTAATTTTTCATCAATTATCTTCCAAAAAATACAGCATTCTGACCTGGCTTTGCTGTTTAGCTATTCCCCGAGGTAAAGCTGTCATAACCTAACGTCAATATTTTCCAAAATTCTTGAAAACCAAAATAGGAACTGCTATATTCCTTTATAAATTAATTTCCCAACACAGTCTTTTTCACCAACCGGCTGCATCAGGGGAACATCATATTCTTAAACCACAGGTTCCACCAGAGTCATTGTTTTATAAAACATGCAAACAATAAAAGGCTATAGCACTTTCCAATATCATTTTTAATGTGAAAAACACAGATATAAAAAAAATTCAGACTCTACCATCATCTTTTAATCCCCCATGTAGAATCTCTCTCCCAAATTCCAACAGGTACTATATGCTGTGTTTTAACTAACAAACCAAAACATTCCAAAAAACCTATCAATCAGGATAAATGGAAGTTCTACCAAGTCACAGTAACAATGCTATCCATTGAAAACCAAACTATTGGCAAAAAAAAGCTCCCTTTTCACCTTGCCCTTATATGCTGCAGCGACTCAAATAGACATAAAGGACCAATACGTCTGTCCTTTCCAACTTCCAATCTAATGCGAGCCCTCCATTTTAAACATTTCCTTTATACTATAAGCAAGGGAAGTCAGGTGACTAGCTAAATCAGTCCTAGGAAGTCATTATCTCCCAATGAACTGTCCTCTGATCCAAAATCAAACCTACTCACTTCTAGAAGCCACTAATCAATTTTTCTTCATTCACACCATATTACAAATAGCATTTAAATTACCCATGAATAAGCACTGCAATCAAAATAGAGCACCCTATTCTATTTCTGCATTAAGATCCCATAGGTGTACACTATGTAAAGTATATATCCACCATTGTTTCCTTTTTAATGATGCAAAAAGATCCAATGATGCAACTGTATCCAAAGATCTCTAACAATGCAGTTGTATCCTCCTCTACTTTGGGGATACAACTGATCACAAATAATCTAAGATATTCAATCATATGTGTCACTGCTTCCCAATGGACAACAAGCAGTGCTTCTCCCTGCTTGTGCCATAAAAAGAAATGCATGTTTCATGATCCATGTGTTAATAGATCTAGTGGCTTTTCCCTGCATAGAGAAAATGATACATGGACAGTGACTCCAGCAGAACCTGCAATTTAAGAATATAGCAGGTCAGTGAAACACAGTATGTGTTGGGACATAACTTCTTTGGGATACAACAGTTCCCATCTTGGTTTTAAAGATTTTTGGAAAATATTGAAGTTAAGTTACAAGAGCATTTACTTCAGGGAATAATTAACAGCAAAGTCAGGTCACAATTATATATATTTTTGGAAGATAATTGATTAAAATATTAGGTACTAATATATTTCTAATTGTGTTTTCATAGAGGAGGTAGTTTTTTTTGTTACCATTCTAGCATTTTTTTGTTCTTAGTATTTAGAAATGTGTGTATTTTTTGTATTATGGTTGAATAATATGAGAATGGTTTGCTTATATTTTAATGTCTAATGTATAAATATGATGGTTTAATCACATTTCACATGTTAAAACTATTACTAAAATTTAAAACTTTTTTTTAAAAAAGCTTTGTAAAAGATATGTTTTGGGTAACTAAAATATATATTCTAAAGGTACCATCACTATATATATATTTTTTTTTTTAATTTATTTAGAATCCTCTAAATATGAGAAGAACTTGTACTTCCTACCTACCTCTGATTAATTCATAAGCTATGTCATGTGCTGCAGATTTGGGATTTTAAAACTTTTAATGTGTACAGGAAGCCATTTACATAAGAACAAAAGAAGTTGCCATACTGGGTCAGACCAAGGGTCCATCAAGTCAGGCATCCTGTTTCTAACAGTGGCCAATCCAGGCCTAAGAACCTGGCAAGTACCAGAAAGTTATGGAGATCCCATGCTACTGATGCCAGTAATAGCAGGCCTATTCCCTAAGGGGTAGATTTTCAAAAACCGCGAATAGGCATACTTTTGCTGGCGCATCAGGCGCAAGCAAAAGTACGCTGGATTTTAGTAGATACGCGCGGAGCCGCGCGTATCCACTAAAATCCTGGATCGGCGCGCGCAAGGCTATGAATTCTGTATAGCCAGCGCACGCCGAGCCGCGCTGCCTACCCCCGTTCCCTCCAAGGCCACTCCGAAATCGGAGCGGCCTTGGAGGGAATCCTCTAACGCCCTCCCCTCATCTTCCCCTCCCTTCCTCTATCTAACCCACCCACCCGGCCCTGTCTACACCCCCCCCTTACCTTTCTCCGGGGATTTACGCCTCCCAGAGGGAGGCGTAAATCCCCGCGCGCCAGCGGGCCTCCTGCGCGCCGGGCCGCGACCTGGGGGCGGGTACGGAGGGCGTGGCCATGCCCCCGGACCGCCCTGGGCTGTAGCCACGCCCCCCGTACCCGCCCCCAAAACGCCGCGACGACCGGGCCCGCCCCCGACACGCCCCCCTCGGAGAACCCCGGGACTTACGCGAGTCCCGGGGCTCTGCGCGCGCCGGTAGGCCTATGTAAAATAGGCTCACCGGCGTGCAGGGCCCTGCTCGCCTAAATCCGCCCGGTTTTGGGCGGATTTAGGCGAGCAGGGCTCTGAAAATCCGCCCCTAAGTCAACTTGATTAATAGCAGGTAATGGACTTCTCCTCCAAGAACTTATCCAAACCTTTTTTTAAACCCAGCTACACTCACTGGTTTGTTTTTTTAGCCAAATATTGTCTGGAATTGTTCTTAAGTGATTGCAAATACAGGGTTCTATGGTTAGAATAGTAATGGATCTTACTGGAGTTACAATGACAGCATATTATTCAACTTATTAAATGTAAACTATTATCTAACAAACGTAAGTGTTTACACTAGTGTTTCCTCATCCACTTCAGACCTGATCACATGTGCCATGGAAAAAAAATGTCACCACAGCCCAATGGTGAGATCCAGACCAGCACCTGGGCTCTGTTCTCAGCATCTCACAACTACAAGAGACACCAGCAGTGGCTGTTAAACATGTAGGAGCTTTTTTCTGAGAGCACGTGTTAATCAAGCACGTCTATTTTTTTCCTAGCTACAGTATTAATCCTAGAACATGGTAATTAATAAGGCAGCATGCAGGACAGAGCCGGGCCCCCCTTTGTTCAGCACACATAGCACCTCCTCATCCTCCCCCTCCCGAGCTTCCCTGCTTGAGTTATTCCAGCCTTTCTTAACCCCAGGCTGAGTGAGTTAGGGAGATCATTAACTGAGCACTGGATGTGATTCTCTGAGTACTGGGAGCAGCAGCAGAGCAGCCAAGTTAAATAAATGATCCCACTGCCTGCATCATACAGATTTCTCCCTTCTCCTGCCCTTGTACATAGAAAGAACTGGCCCAGTGTGGTGAGTTCATGTGTGTCTTTGACCATATGATTCCTCTCCATGTCGGCATTGCCTGTCCTGTGGAGGTTGGTGTTCCACACAACATTCTTGCTAATGCAGGTGGCTTGAAAAAAAGTTAGGAAATACTGATTTACACATACTTAACTAGTTTGGCGATGCCTTACATTCCACTCATATCTTAGGTAGAATTATTTGGTTGTCTTCTTTTTCCTTACAAGTCAATTGAAATATCCATAATGCACTAGTGCACCCTCTGTCCCAGCAGGGTCCTGGGACATCCCCAATGAGAAATCTTTGACCGTGAAGAGGCTGCTGAAGCTAACAAAGGAGGATGTGGTTCTCAGTAGAGATGTACTTTTATTATAGAAACAAAACTAAAGAAAAAAAAAAAAAAAGATTGCAATTTCATCCATTTTTTGTTTCCTGCCCACCCCCCCATGACTAAATCCATGCCACTAAATGTTTAAAAAGCCTCCCCCTGGGTTTCCAAACATTCCTTCCACTCCCACATGCTCTGCTCTTTAAACTTATCCCATAGCCATGGGATCCAAATGGGGCAGAAGTTATCCCCACCAGTGCTCTACTTCAAAATGGCACCGGCCAGACTAATGACAGCACCATTTTGCAGTACTGCCGTACTTGTTTCCATGCTGTGTGTGTTACAGTTCTTTGCGTTCCCTTTGTTGATTTCCATAAGCTATCATCTAAGTACATTTGGAAGTATGTAAGGAAGAAGATTGGCCTGAGGTCGTTAGAGACAGAGAGAACATGTGCCAGCTCCATATTCTATTTTGTTGGTATGGTGTTAACTCTGATTAGCAATGGCTGGAAATTCAGAAAGGATTTTGTGACCTTGATACAGGGGGGATGTTCCTCCCTGGATACCTATAGCAGAGATGCCAAGCAACTCTGTTCTGTTGACTATACTGGCAAATCATCTGTCAGAGCAGAAGACGAGGGCCAAAGTGGCACATCTCATGAACATATGAAGACAGCTTTTAACTGTATGAATAAAAAGACAGTTTACTATGATCTATTTGGACCTTTTGGTCCAATAAAATAGGGAACTCAGTATAACTTCATACATCAAACTATCATATAACATGCACAAAAAGAAAAGGACATCAGCAGTGTTTCAGCGAGCCACACTACATCGAAGCTAGCTCATGCCATGTCTACCATTCACCACAATACTACTTTTTACTGCACACTGCAAAAGAAGACAGAAAGATGAATAATCAGATTTTTTTTTCAGAAAACCAGCCTTGTTTTCTTCTAGGAGGTTGAATAAGATTTAAGTTATAATAACCTCCTGTTAGACTTTGTTATAATTAATGATTCTATATTAAAAACAGATTGTCTGGATTTTTTTCCCATTTTTTGATCAACCTAATAAAAATATATATATTTAATATAAACCACTTACCAATACTGTCAATATCTAATTATAGCTCCCAGATCAGAGGGGAGGCTCTAAAAAATTAGCCAAAGCATAAGCAGAATGAGATCAAGAAACTGCAGATGGCTTTTATACTCACGATTTATGATGTAATCATCTGGTCAAAATAAGCAGAGAGCATTATACACGCAAACACTCAGATATATATGTATATAAAATCTTTGACTAGCCAAACTGGAGCCTTATCTTGCTGACGTGGATAGACGGTACTGTAGCTGAGTCTGACTAGGAACAGATGTTTCTCTTCTTTAAAAAAAGGAAATAAGAGTCCATTATATAAATAAGAAGAGCTCCGAGTAGTTAACATTTTAGGTAAGGCAAAATTAACTAAAAAAAAATATATATATGAGAAAGTTTGACCATATCACCCCCTCGCAAATAGCACTGCACTAGTTTCCTGTACAATCCAGAATTCATTATAAAAGTATTAACTCTCATTTTTAATATCAACAACAATAACCCATGTTTAATAGGAGTGACACTTCAACCATACAACTCCCAGAGAGCCCTGAGATCATAAATGAAAGGACTTCTAAAGGTGCCCACAACACAGACCACACACCTAACACAAATAAGAGACAGAATGTTTTCCATAGCGGGCCCTAAACTATGGAACTCTCTTCCAGAGTCTCTACGCCAGATAACAGACAAATGCATATGAACAAACATAAAACTCCAATATGCTGATAATATCACTGTCAGACCCCTAAACTATGCTAACAGACTGAGCAATAAGTATTGAGCAATGTTAAATGTGTACTGAGTATAATAAGAAGGATAATGAAATGGAAGTGATAGGTTATCATTCTACATCAATGCACCCTAATTACCTGGTACTTAATATTGATAAATAGACTCAGAATATCCATTTGCTGTTGAGTTGAATTAGATTATGTATAAATATAACCTAGAAAATGTATTTGTTGTTATATTGACCTAGGATATGAACATTGAAACAGAATGGGATGTTTGACCTAGTAACTGAAAGCTAATTTTGTAATCTATTGTGATCTTATTTTAGAACGAAGGCATATAAAACACCTAAATAAATAAATCATAGATAGATAGATATCATATAGAATTTCTCTCCAGTAATAGAAAACTGTTCTTCACTACATGAATTTTATTTAGCTTACTGCAACAGTATAGTCAATTTTGAATGTCCAGGGCAAAGGAAGTTCACTTACTGGTACATTGAATTCTGTCTGCACAAAAACATTCAGTGGGGGAGAGGGGTTGGAAAGACAATTTCAAGTAGCCCATGTAGCTGCAAGGTATGTAGGTACTTTTAGAATGCATACTTTGTAGCTACATTTCAAAGGGAAGCTCCTTGAAAAATAGCTAGCATAACGTATGCATGCTAAAAGCACTTATGTATTTTGCACTAATTATGTCTGTCTGTGTGTGTGGGGGGGGGGGGGGGGGGGGAGGGGCGGTACACAATGATTTTACTACCCAAGCATAAAACACACTCAAAAGGATGGATGTCCCTTCTTAATGAGGCAAAATAAGAACATAAGAAATTGCCATGCTGGGTCAGACCAAGGGTCCATCAAGCCCAGCATCCTGTTTCCAACAGAGGCCAATCCAAGTCACAAGTACCTGGCAAGTACCCAAACACCAAGAAGATCCCGTGCTACTCATGCATGGTAGCTGATCTGAAGACTGCAAATTCTGGCAACCAATTTACCTGGGAAAACAAATCACCATTTACCTGCATAAGTGGCTTTGAAATCCTCTCAACGACCTAAGAAATTTTAAGAGGGGCGCAGGTTAAGCCAAAACTTCCATTGCAGTTGTTCAATAATTTAAGTATCTTAAAGAAACTTAAAACGGCATTTACATTCTAGGGGGAACACTTGCTAATTCAGACAAACTCAAAACAATCAGCATACTTGGGATTGAGAAGGAATGTGTCATTGTTGCAGAAGTATAGATACAGTGCACTTTCTTCAGCCCCTGGCTTGTAGAGAGAGTTGCTAAGCAATCAGGAAGAAGCTGGAATGGATGAACCTCAAGTCCTAACCAACTATGCAACTCTGTTAAAGTCAACAAACCTGAAATCCATTATGAAAGTTTGGAGGAGACACTATCTCTGCCTTATCACATCTACTTTTGCATGGTTGATCTCCAGTCTGGTGCAGAAAACCTATATTTATATTTCTTATCCAACCAAGTCAGAATTGCAGGCTTCTCAAGAAAATTTGAAGAATAACTTTGCTAGGGATTTATTTGACCTTCAGCTGTGCCTAACAGACTCCATTCACCTTTATCCCTAAGAAGAATGGTTCCCAATTAATGAAGTATAACATTCATATTTAGCACGGTGTTCCCATAGGAATATTTCAGCTAATGCCATAGTGCAGTTCTTGCAATTAAATTGTAGCACTGTTAAGCCATCTTATTGGTCTACATGGGGAGTAGAATTTTCAAAGTGATTTCTGCAGGTTCAAAGCATTTTACCCAAGCAAATCAGTTTTCTGAAATTTTCCTACTCTTGATGCAGCTAAAAGTCCGTGTGTTGTGGAACCACAAGTGGACCTTTAGCCATATTAAGAGGAGATGTTCCTAAGGGTTTATTTAGGTCTGGGGAGGAGCTCTACACATGTAGATGGTATTTTCAAATCCAGATGCACTTTTCAAGCAAAATTGTACCTGTGCAAAAAGAAGGCTCAAGTGATCGTGCATACTGTACATATGCAGCAATGTTCAAAAAGAAAGTATACACGTACTTTCACTTTGAGAATAGGTGCAGTTTTTGTACTGATAAAGACAGTTTGGAAGTTGCCCCCTAAGTCCTGGATTTTCCATTCTCACAGAGAAAGGTGAATCCAGCGGTAACGGGCCTGCGAAAGCCGGCAGCGATTGCACCACCACGGTGTTATCAATGCTAGCTTTCACACCCAATAGCGCCACCATGAAAGGTGGCGCTATTGGGCGTGCTACTGCGACAATAACGTAACTTACCTTATCGCCGCCAGTGAAGACATCGCCGCGTCTGCCTCCTTGCCGCCCCGTCTCCTCCCCTCCCCCAGCAAGCTATTGCACGCGAAAAGGGACTTTTCGTGTGCAAAAAGTCCCTTTTCGTGTGTGATAGGCTTAGAAAATGACCCCCTAAGTTGGTAATTAAATTGCTGTTTTCACAGGCTGATCATATTGGACACCTTATTTTTCACTCTGATTTCAACTTACTGCCTAGTTAGCAGTGTGATGTCCTGCTTGCATGACGTTTAGGAATCTACAGAGTGAGTTTAGTATAGAAAACTTTTAACTTGTAAACAGTCTTGGTATCTGAGGATTAATCCTTCCCACTTCCTGTTCTCTCTTACAAATGTTGCATCTCTGCTATTACTGATTCTATCTCAGATACAAACATTGTTACAGCAGGCTCTGGCAGCATGGATTTAGGAGAAGGCCATAGGTTCTCCACCACAAACCGTATGAGAGTCTGAAGGAGAGAAGATGACAGACTACTGTGTTGGGGTGCTCATATATGTTCGTAATGTAATTTCTTATAAACACATCAGAGTCTAATATGAGTCAGGATGGGGAGGGACCTGATAGCAGCTTGCTGGGGACTCTGAAGAGTGGTTAGATGGATCAAGAGAAGAGGAGAAGACCAATGATGTCAGGGACATGGATTCAAAGTAAACAATGTGTCTCTGGGTTTGACTGTCTCTGTTTTAGGGTCAGTGCCACTCATTTGTTGCCCCATATTTTGAGATTTACATTGATGATAATAATAAAAGCTAAGTAAAGAAGGCCCAGGTCGCAAGTCATTGTTCTACATTTGGTATTAAACATTTTTAGACGGTGAAAAGGAGACTATTCCATATTCAAGATTGCCTTGACTGTGCTGAAAGGGAGAAATCAAATGGAAACACTACCCTTCCCAAATTCAGCAATGATGCAGTTATAATGTAAAGACCAGAAGTAATTAAAGGCACTTGTGATTGGCTCAGGATATGTAAATATTAACAAAAACAATTATCTTTGTCATGGAGCACTAGCAGCCTTATTGGTGTAAGTATATTCAGTCTTTGATGTCAGCTATACCCAAATAATTGCCCCAATACAGATAAAAAAAAAAAAAGAACTATACTATTTAAAAATGGGAGAGTTCCCTAGTTTTAATAAAGACCTACAAGCTAAAAAAAAAAAAAAAAGGAGGCAGAATGCAGATGGCATAGAGCCCCTACAACTGAACACCTGATATATGTTCAAGATTTTCATAAAAACTATAGGGCTCTGGTAAATTCAGCATGTAAGGGCTACTCCTCCTCATGGCTATTGACTTCTTTAAATTGTCCAAAAGAACTCTTTAGTATTATAAACACCCTTTGGCACAAAATTATTTTGGGCACTGTCAGGTGGGTAGCCAGATGGTAAGGTTATTGGGGTTTCCTCTTTCAAAGGTTATATAGAAATAGTTTGCACACCCAGAGTATTTTCACTGGGAAATAAATCAAAATAGAAAAATAATCTCAGAGGCACTTCTATAATCAAATTAGGTTTCTTTATTTTGCTGGGAAATGGATCCTTTTTCAGGTTCTTCACTTCTAGAAACATGTGTAATTATTGAACAGAATGAACATTTCAATAGTGTCAATATTTTCAATGAGAAATGATTTAATTCTGATGTACAAAACAATTTTGTATATGTGACTCTCACTAACTTTTAAACACAGTTTTGAATAGAAACAGGTTCCTTTACAAAGATAACTTCTCACCAAGATACTATCAGATAAGTATTTTTTGTGTTAAATTTTTTTATCATTACAGACTCTTCAGGCTATTCTGGAATCCTCCAGGTTTTCCTTCACGTAAGAATGAACAGTTTTACTCTTTAACCCTGTTTAACTCTTCAGTGACTATGAACTCTTGCCTATGTGTTGCACTAGTGCAATTTTACCAAATTTCACAGCTCGTTGATGTGCACTTACCTTTATTTCATTGCCAGGTAATAAATTATGAAAGTACAGCTTGTGAACACTGGATAAAGAGCACTGGCTCAGGAATGAAGTGAAGCCTTGGTGGCTAGTTATCGAGGAATAGAGTATGCTGCTTGATAGCGCAAACTAGACCTGGATTACCACTCTAGATCACAAAGAGTCAGGATACAGTAGTTGACCTACTATGCCAACGCAAATCAAATCAATAATAAAGACTGACGTCCTCACACCACCAATCTTCCACAGTCTACAATGTTGCTAGTATGTGTCTCGATGTCTAATTGATACCGGAGTTTTTGCTAACAGAAATCAAAAGATAATTATATCAACCCTGTCTAATTATGCTGCTTTGTGAGAACATATAGAGTAAGAAAAATATTTAATAATCTCTCTCTCTCACATTCCACTCATACATTTGCCAGTAAAGACAGGAACAAGTTATAGGATTTTTTTTTACATTTCAAATTCCAAAGATTTTTCCTCTAAGTAAATAACACAGAAGTACCTTTATCTACAGGTCCTGTAATCAACACTGCAATACCTTTATCTACAGGTGGAGTGTACACAAATTGAAGTCTATGGGACTTTCTGAAATATTTTTTCCTTTGAGTAAAATGTACTTCAGTTAAATTATATCAGAACAGGACATCCAACTGACTATGGGGGTCATTTATCAAAGTGCTAAAGCAAAAAATGCCTTTAGCGCATGTGAAAATGCCATTAACATGTGTGAAAGCACCATAATGCATGATGTGATGCAAATGAGAAGATTTTGTGGTGAAGTGGGTTCACAGTTTTGTACAGCCATAACTATACCTTTTTCATTTGTGTAAAGCTGTGTGATAGGGCTTTATTGTGTTGTTTTTGGTTCCTGGAGAGCCAGCCTAGCTATCAGGGCCCTTCTGCACCCATTGGAGGGGGGGGGGGAGAGAGAGAGAGAGAGAGAGAGAGAATTTAGCTATATTGCCTGCATACTAGGTAGGTATTTATAACTCTATAGGAGGCCCACCTAGTAACTCGAGGTGAGGTTTAGGTATTAGTGTAGGGGTTAGGGGCCACTTTGACATTCAAAGTGAGATGTATGAACAGAACAGTATTCTCTTGTGAAGATTTGATGTTCTCTTAACCTAACTTGATGTTACTGGTAACACTGCACAAATCTCATCTTTGGGTGAGTTTCTTCACTCCAAAGGACATCAAATCTTCACAAGAATACTGTTCTGTTCATACATCTCACTTTGAATGTCAAAGTGGCCCCTAACCCCTACACTAATACTTAAACCTCACCTCGAGTTACTAGGTGGGCCTCCTATAGAGTTATAAATACCTATCTAGTACGAAGGCACAGTGGCCAGTTTCTCTCTCTCCCTCTCCCCCTCCCCCAGTGGTTGCAGAAGGGCCCTGATAGCTAGGCTGTCTCTCCAGGAACTAAAAACTACTAAACATGGTCCCCCCCCAGTAGTTGTACAACATGCTGAATAAAAATCCTCAGCAAAGATCCCTACTCCTCTAATGTCATTTATTGGAAATAGTAATATCTACTTCAGGAAATCTTCTTGTTCTCCTAGGAACCCTTTAAGGAAAACATCCTTAAAAATTTAGTACATTATTTTATTTAGATTTTTATATTCTGCTTTTCTTGCTTTTTCAGCCCTTCAAAGCAGATTCCATTCAGGTACTGAAGGTATTTCATCAAAATGCTACAATTTGGCATGGATAACACCCACGATAAGAAAAAAAGGGGGCGAGAGAGAGAGGATAAGACTCTTTATAAGGCCTTCATAGTAGTCAACTATTTATATCACTATAGGAGGGCCAGCTAATAACGCAAGGTGAGGTTTTGAGGCCGGTTTAGGGTTTTGAGGCCAGTTTGACATGCAGAGTGAGACGTACCAACAGTACAGTACACCTCAGTGAAGATCTGATGTCATTTGAGGTGAGGAAAGTCTCCCAAAGATGAGATATCTACAATGTTCTCTTGCCCTAGTTTGATGGACTCTATAACACTGTAGATATCTAATCTTGGGAGACTTTCCTTACCCCAAATGATGTTAAACCTTCACTGAGGTGTACTGTGCTATTCGTACGTCTCACTCTGCATATCAAACTGGCCCCAAAACCCTAAACCACAACTCAAGTTATTAACTGAACAGCTTTAACTTTTCTCTCTGTCTCTCTCACCCCCCCAAGCCCCGAAATGCTATTTGTAATCTTTATTGCAAATTGAGTTATGGCCGTTTCAGGCATATTGCACAGCTTAATGCTAGGAAAAAAGGTGTAGTTATTTCTGGCGTTAAAAGTGTGCAATAGCATGTGTTATGCTATTGCATGGTGAGATATTGACCCTCATTTTCATTAATTTGCCCAAACCCCTCTCCAATCCTGCCCCTTCAAAAAAAATTGTATTCATAAGAACATAAGAAAATGTCATACTGGGTCAGACCAAGGGTCCATCAAGTCAGCATCCTGTTTCCAACAGTGGCCAATCCAGGCCATAAGAGCCTGGCAAGTACCCCAAAAACTAAGTCTATTCCATGTTACCATTGCTAGTGGCAGTGGCTATTCTCTAAGTGAACTTAATAGCAGGTAATGGACTTCTCCTCCAAGAACTTATCCAATCCTTTTTTAAACACAGCTATACTAACTGCACGAACCACATTCTCTAGCAACAAATTCCAGAGTTTAATTGTGCGTTGAGTAAAAAAGAACTTTCTCCGATTAGTGCATGTCATGAAGTTAGCCCCATGCTAACTTCATGACATGCAGTTACACAACTATCACATGTTATGGTATTAATCATGTGTTAACACCATAACACATTTTGATGAATGACCCTATAAGTTTGTCCCTGAGTCAATAAAGTGACTTGCCCAAGGTTACAACAGGTAATAGGGGGACTTGAACCCTGGTCTCCCCACTTCATAACTCATTGCTCTAATCACTAAGCTACTCCTGCACTATATGTAAGAGCATAAGATATGCCATACTGGATCAGACGAAGGATCCATCAAGCCCAGTCTCCTGTTTCCAACAGTGGCCAATCCAAGTCACAAGTAATTGGCAAGTATCCAAACATTAGATAAATAGCAGTTTATGGATTTTTCCTCTAGGAACTTATCCAAACCTTTTTTAAACACAGTTATACTAACTGCTATAACTACATCCTCTGACAATGAATTCCAGAGTTTAACTATGCATTAATTTAAAAAAGTTTCTTCGATTTGTTTTAAATGAGCTACATGTCAACTTCATGGAGAGCCCCCTGATTCTTCTATTATCTGAGAGAGTAAATAACTGATTTTTAACTTGTACAAGTTCTTTCATGATTTTGTAGACTTCTATCATATCCCCTCTCAGTCGTCTCTTCTCCAAACTGAGCAGCCCTAATTTCTTTAGCCTTTCCTCATAGGGCAGCTGTTCCATGCCCCTTATTTTGGGCACCCTTCTTTGCATTCTCTCCAGTGCAGCTATATCTCTTTTGAGATGCGGTGACCAGAACTGCACACAATATTCAAGGTGCAGTCTCACCATGAAGCAATACAGAGGCATTATGATATCCATTTTATTTGCCATTCCCTTCCTAATAATTCCTAATATCTGTTTGCTTTTTTGATCGCCACAGCACACTGAGCCGATGATTTCAATGTATTGTAGATAACTCCTATGATAGAGCCTAACATTGTGTAACTACAGCAAGGATTATTTGTCCATGTTAAATTTATCTGCCTTTTGGAAGCCCAATCTTCCAGTCTCACAAGGTCCTCCTGCAATTTATCACAATCTACTTGAGATTTAACTATTCTGTATAATTGTCATCCACAAATTTGATCATCTCACTCATCATACCCCTTTCTAGATAATTTGTAAATATATTAAAAAGCACCAGTCCAAGTACAGATCCCTGAGGCACTCCACTGTTTACCTTTTTCCACTGTGAAAACTGACCATTTAATCCTATTCTCTATTTCCTGTTTTTAACCATCTTGCAATCCACAAAAGGACATTGCCTCCTGTCCCATGTCTTTTTAGTTTTCTTAGAAGCTTCTCATGTGGGACTTTGCTGAACACCTTCTGAAAATCCAAATACACCACATCTCCCAGTTCATCTTTGTCCACATGTTTATTCACCCCTTCAAAAAATGTAGATTTGTGAGGCAAGACTTCCCTTGGGTAAATCCATATTGGCTGTGTCCTATCAAATCATGTCTATCTAAATGTTTTGTGATGTTATTCTTTATAACAGTTTCCACAATTTTTCCCAGCACTGAAGACAGGCTCACCGGTCTATAGCTTCCTGGATCAACCCTGGATCCCTTTTTAAATATAGGGGTTACATTGGCCATCTTCCAATCTTCAGGTACATGGAATGATTTTAATAGGTTATAAATTAATTGAAGCAGGTCTGAAATTTCTTTTTTTAGTTCATTCAGAACCCTGAGGTATACACCACCCAGTCCAGGTGATTTACTACTCTGTTTGTCAATCAGGCCTACCACATCTTCCAGGTTCACCATGATTTGGTTTAGTTGATCTGAATCACCCATGATAACCTTCTCTGGAACGGGTCTCTCTCAAACATCCTCTTCGTAAACACTTAAGCAAAGAAATCGTTTAATCTTTCCATGATGGCCTTATCTTCTTTAAGTGACTCTAACCCCTTGATCACCCAGTTTCTGAAATAATTTTAATCACAGAGACCCTCTGGGGAAAACAGGTGGGTAACTTGATTAAAATTCATCTTTGATCCTCAAATTCTTATTGTGGTCAGGTCACAAGAATCCCTAAAAAAAGACGAATACTGTCAAAGATATTAGTTTTTATTAAATTTAAAAACGTAATAAATTTATTAGCATTGGGTTTGCCAGGGTGATTCCTATGGTCTGCCTCTCCAATGGCTCCCCACCAAAAACACCATCTTTGTGAATTTTTAAACACATTAAAGTTATAAAACAATTAAACTAAAGCTTTTAATTTTCCTTCAGGCACTTCTCTGGACAGCCTCTCGCCAATTTCATTACTGACGTCAGTGAGGACCCCTGGACCTGTACACATCGGGGCGTGGCTTACAGCCCTGATGCTCTCTGCCCCTTCAATCTTTTAGCAACAGCGTCCCCAGCGCTGCTGATGTCTCTGGCCCTAGCCACACTCAGTGGCTCCCATGTTTGTTTGTTTTTTTAAATAAATGATTGCAGTACTTCTTCAGGCCGCTGGAAGCTCCCCAGGCTCCCGCAATACCTCCTGGCACCAGAGCAGCCGACCTCTTGTTTGCGACTCACCGCCATGTTGGAGGAATCCCTGAAGTGGCTGGCCTGTCTTCCTATTGCAGCTCAGTGCCGATTTCAATTTTAAATTTTATAGGGACAGAGACAGGATGAGGCGGTCCAGAGAAGGGAGACAAAAATGGTGGTGGGTCTCCATCAAATGACTTATGAGGAGAGGTTGAAGGTCCTAAATATGTAAACCCTAGAAGAGAGATATAATACAAACCTTCAGCTACCTGAAAGGTTTTAATGATGCACAATCAACAAATCTTTTCCATTGGATAGAAATCAGTAGAACTGGGGTCATGAAATGAAACTCCAGGGAGGACGACTCAGAACCAATGTCAGGAAATATTTCTTCACAGAAAGTTTGGTGGATGCCTGGAATTCCTTTCCGGAGGAGGTCGTCAAGACAAAAACAGTAAAAGATTTCAAAGGGGCATGGGATAAACATTATGGATCCCTTAAGGTTAGAGGATGTGAATGAAGAAAAGAGTGCATGGGAATAACTTGCTGGTGTGGTAGTTACTACCCTTAACCAATAAGCCTTTATGCTGTTGATGCAACTCCAACATTGCTCTCTGCTTCAATGGCAAGAGGTAACGGGGAATTGGACTCAAACAGCAACCAACAAGGACCCTGACTTTGTTAGTCTGGGAAACTGATAATTATAAAGGTGGCTTGTATGTCCAGTAGTTACAGCCATAAGCTTGCTGGGCAGACTGGATGGACCATTTGGTCCTTTTCTCCCATCATTTCTATGTTTCTATATTTCTAAATGTGACTTGACGCCGCTGGCAGCAGAAGGCTGCCTCTTGCTCAGAGCCCCATTTAAACTTCCCAGGGAGCTTCCCAAGCCCCTAGGGCACCTGCTCATGATTGCAGCTGTCAGCTGCTTGCATTTTTAAGTGTGACTTGGAGCCGCTGGCTGCAGGTACATGGTGCTCTCTCCTGATCTCAAATAAAAATTTAAAAAATCAGGGTACTTGTCCATAGGCCACCCTGGTCCCAGAACAACATCAGGCACCTCTGAGGGCCTCCCAGGACCCCAGCAATGCCAGGACAGGGCAGGTAATTTTATTTTTACCCTTATTTACAGTATTATAATTGGGCTAGTAAAACTCTTGGATCAAAAGCTCTTGACCAGTGTTTACAGCCCAGGACTTTGCAGATTATTGTATGGCAAAGTACAACAGCCTTCTGGCTAGATTTCAGGGTACGCAGTTGGTAAGTAATGGAATAGAGAGTGATACTTATGAGATTAGTTGGGATACTTTCAAATATATCTCAGAAGTAGAAACTGAGGTTCTTAGTTGATCTTAAGAATTCTCACTGTGCCCTGAACCTTTGTCCAATGTGGATTTTCTCTCTGTTAAAAAAACTACTAGAATCTTAGTGGATCTGATAAACCTTTCTTAGGTGTCTTAAGAGATCATAAGTTCATCCAGTGTTAAAAAAAAAAAAAAAAAGGGGGGGGGAATGCACTTTCTGACCAACTTGCTGATTATAGGCCTCTCTCTAATTTACTGGAAATGGTAGTCTTTAAGCAGCTTAAGGATTTTTTGGACAGAAAGGGAACCCTCCATGAGAATCAATGTGGGTTCTAGCACCATCAAAGCACAGAGACAGATTTAATTATGGCCAATGATTTGTATTAAGGAAATTTGATTTCGTAGATAATGTAATTGCCATTTATTTAGATATATCCTCATCCTTCAGCTCAGTCATTCTTATGTTATTAACCAGGCTGAAAGAATTAGGTCTTGGGGACAAAATATTACTGTGCTTTAGGTCCTTTTTAGGTACCCGGCAACAACAGGTTAAGATAGGTACCATTCAAACTGGTTTGGTTCTTCAGTGGCTGTTCCTTAAGGGTCAGTTTTATACCCTGTTCTTTTTAACATTTGTTTTACTCTCACTGTGTACTCGAGTTCTTTTAATGTATTTTTTAGATGTTATGTAGACAATATCCAATTGTATTTTTCAATAACTGGTAATGTGGCCTCTCTTCCTTGAATTACTTGCTTTCTAACTGCAGTTGAGGAATGGATGGTCTCAAATGCTCTGGATCCAGAGGCAGATTGGCCTATCGGGGGACCAGGCATCCCCCAGTGTGCCGGTCACCCTGGTCAAGTGGTAATCTCAGCTCCTGCTGAGTGATTGCCACAGAACTAGGATGCAGCCTGAGGGAGGTGTCGGCAGGGCCGTGACGGAGCCCAACCCATCGTGGCCCAAGGGAAGAGTCGGTGCAGCCCGAGGGAGGTCTTGGTGGGGCCACGATGGAGCCCAACCCGTCATGGTCCAAGGGAAGTGTCATCAGGACCAATCATACTATATTAAGGATATAAAATGCCATGCTGGATCAGATGAAGTTCTATTGAGCCCAGCATCCCTCTCTCTGACAGTGGCCAGTCCAGGTCACAAGTACCTAGCAAATCCCAAAAAGTAGATCTACTTCATTACAATGTTTTCTGGCCTTTTCCTCCAGGAACTTGTCCAGGGCTCTTTTTAGACCCCGTTATGCTAGTCAGCTTGACCATTTCTTCTGGCAACAGATTCCACAGCTGATAAAGTGCTTTCTATGATTTGACAATATCCAGTTTTGGATTGCTATTGATAATTCTGTTTAAGAGGTGATTTAATTTTTTAAGTTGTGTTTAGTGCAAATAGTACAATGGATGGTGGTAAGTAAATTACTGTGGAATATGGAAAAAACTGAGATATTGGGAGTAGGAACAATGTTTGAGGAGTGGAGGGATGGGCAATATCAGATAGAGTTAGAAGGATGTCCTTTGATAGTTTCTAAGTAAGGAGTTTGGAGATGGATTTAGAATGTAGTTTTTCAGAGGGAACATGGTTCTCAAGTGTTACAAAGAACATTTTTACAGTTATAAAAACTGTCAATTGAAATCATTTTTAGATATTTCAGTGTTACGTACGGTGGCAGTTTGTGTTTATGAGCTCATTAGATATTGTAATACTAGGAGCACCTAAAGCAATAATTCAGAAGTTGCAATTATTGCAAAATAGTGCAGAAAACTTGCTTTATGGAAGGAGCCACTATGACAGTGCTAAGCCACTATTAATTGAGCTTCACTGGTCACTGGTGGTTGAACATGTAAAATTTAAACTACTAGTTACAGTGTTTAAATGTTTGTGGGGTAAGGTTCCAAATTTATGAAAGAGTTAAAATGGTATGTGCCAGGGCGAGGATTCAGGTCCTCTCAGGATCATTGGATCGAAATTGTGAATGTGGTTAAAAGTTAGCAGATCAGAAAAGAAGCATTACCTTAATGGCACCAGTACTCTGAAACAAGTTACTGGTTTTTGTAATTGAGTTGAATTTACTAAATTTATGAATTTTTTCTAAAGAGTTTTATTCCCTCATTTTGATTGTCCAGAAGAAAATTGATTAGGTATGAGTAAAGGGATATAGTTGTAACTCATGGTTTTGAGTTAACAAGATGAGTGAGTAAAAATTGTTACAGCAAAGCAAAGGTGGTTGGTAGGCATGCAGATTGTATTAATTGATTAGTGTATTTTGAGGTATTGCTTATTATATGTGTTTTATTGGAAACTGCTCTGGTGGCTTTGGCTAGTTTGTGCAGTATTTAAAAAATTAAATAAAGTAATCAATCTACTGGTAGTTATTTTTATGGAATATCCCTTTGTATTAGTATTATCTGAAAGGGTAAATAACCAGTCTTTATTTACCCATTATACCCCACTAATAATTTTATAAACGTCTATGATAACCCCTCTCAGTAGTTTCTTTTCCAAGCTGAAGAGCCCTAACCTGTTTAGCCTTAACTCACAGGGGAGCTGTTTCATCTCCTTTATCATTTTTATTGTCCTTCTCTGCACCTTTTCCTTTATTTAATCTCTTTATTGAAATTTAACAAATGCATAAATCAAGAACCCTTGACATTAGAACCAAAACAGCTAAGCATATACCGTTCTTTGAGAGAAGACACTATTGGGGATAATCTCTAAATTATGTAAGAATTTTTTCAAGTATTTCGATGGACCAAAAAAGCTAAGCATAGTGAGTGTTGTGAGAAGATGCATTTTGGACTTATTGTAATTAATGGTGACACAGGAAGTCAGACACAAGATTCCAATTGTTAAAAATAAAAAAAATACTGTTGTATTATTGCAAACACAAAATATGATGGCTGGTGGTGTGTTTATGATTATAATTGTATACAATATTTGGTTACCAGAATGGTACCTTTAAAATAGTGCATATATGAAAATACCACCATTTACCCATTTAATATTTAAAGTAATAAGCAGGTTTGTTCCACACAATCATATGGGATTATTTCAGGTGGGTTTTTTAGGTTTTTCAATGAGGACGTGAGATTAACCCACATAGTGGAATATTTTATTTTTAGAGTACACAGTGAGGCATTACTAGTGGAATGGAGATACTAATGCATCTCTACTGGTCATTGATGCCATTTTATCTGGAATATTATGTTTAATTCTGGAGGCTGTACCTATAAAATGATAGACAGATTAGAGATGGTCCAGAGAAGGGCTACCAAAAAAGGTTCACTGTCTACCATAAGACCTAAAAGATAAGATTTAGAGACCTAAATATGTCTAGCCTAGAACAGTGAAGAGATGAAGAGATAAGATAAGAGACATCCAAATACCTCAAAGATAAAACTAATGCAACAAGAACAAACCTTTTCCAGTGGAAAACATTTCTAGAATAAAAGGTCATGGTATGAGGTTCTAAAGGCTCAGGCGCAGGGATTACATTTTAGGCAGAGCGTTAATTTGGAGTGGAGAACTGGTAAATACTTCCACTGTTGGCCCGGCTGCAGCAGAAAAGGCAGGAGACTCTAACGGATTGCCCCACATGGGAAGTGAAGGAGAATGATGGTATCAGGTCACCACTGCCATTGGTTGGGTCAGAATAAGAACCATCAGGAGAGCAGGCAGCAGTGGCCAAGAGAGAATATCAGAGGGAAGCAGAATGGGACAGCCTACATGAGGTGAGAAGAGAAAGGAGCCACTGATCAGATCTGAGAGACAGAATGGGGACATCAGCCAACACTGTTCATACCATTTGAGGCCAGAAAGAGAAAACAGAGTGATGGCAGAAACATCATATCAAGAGGAAGTCGGGAAGTAGCCAAGAAGACGTAGGGGCCTGATAGGCTCTGGTCCTCTGCTGCTCCTATTTTGGAGGGAAAAGGAGATAGATACATTAAAGAAGGATTTATGGTGGTTCAGGGCCTTTTTGGGGAGGAAGGGATAGTGCATAGATGGCACATATAAAAATGCTTGGGGAGACTAGGTCTCCCCAAAATAATTTGCTTAAGTTGGCCCAAGACCCCTGATCTGTGGTGACTGGACTGGAGCCAGAGTGAATCGTGCTTTGGCCCCAGCCCCTGCTGGAAACAGGGAGAAGGACAGAGTTCAGGACTTTCAGACATGCCAAAGTCTCAGGCTCTCATGCAAAGAGCCCCCTCATCTCGGAAATCACTGCCTCTAACAACCACATTGCCTCTCTCTCTCTCCCTGGCTTTTACCCAGACAAATACTTTGGCGTTAGTTAACATAACTTTAAATAATACAGGAGCACCTCTGCTTACCTGAGAAAATGAATGTGATGTGAATGTGCACTGGCTGCTGCTTCATGTTGCAGCATGACTAGCATCAGGGAGTAAGCCTAGCACAACCCTTACAGCAGGAGGGAGGGCTGGATTTTGGAGTGAGAACTGCCAGGCATAGGATGAGGGGATGGGGAAGTTTGCTCCCTGCCTGGTTTCTTTCTCCCCTTAAATGAGGTCACGTGGAAGCCATTGAGTGGCTGATGGAGCCTGCCCCAGAGAAATCAACATCCAAAGTGCAAAAGAAAGTTCTGAAGTATATTCATGCTTTTGAGCAGAGAATGCAAGCCGCAGGACAGCAAGGGAGGCCGACAAGAGATACTGAAGCTGTGACGGAATTTCAGGGCATCACACTGAACAAAATGCAAGGGACATCACAACAGTCAACCGCTCACAATTCTACAGAAGTTTGGCAAACCAGCCGCAGCTTGGACTCCTAGGCAAAATGGATGAGCAGCTTGTTAGTGATGTCATTTCTGGGTCCTACAAACTGGCTACAAGATGCTGACATACTCCGCAGAAAACATGAAGCTCAACTCTCATAAAAATCTCTTATAAAATAGAGCAGACTGTATCAGTGTCACTTTTCACTAGTTTGATGAGACTGCTTCTCACAATATACATTGTCGGACATTATGTGAGATCCTGGATCAGGAAAATAAGACCTGCTGCAAATGATCTCAAGAGCAAGATCAGGGAAGAAAGAAAACCAGATCCCCCTGTTGGGACGATATGTACCCTTACATTGTTCCCAATTACTACAAGCTATCTCACCAGTCCAGAAAAATCACATGAGATGATTCCACTCCATGGAATATTAAAGATAAATATCCCTTGACACAGGCAATATACTGTGTCAAGCTCATCAAAATATTAAAATAAAAACTCATCCTTGATGGTAGGATGAGAATTCAAAATATTTCACAGAGCATGGAAAAGCTTTGCAGAACTGTAGAAGTGATTCACACAGCTTCACTTCTGCTTGTAATCACAAGGACATGTTCTGGAATGTTAAAAGTGGCAGAATATTAATCCGATATGTATAGGAATTAGCACGGTCGCAGTCCCTATGCTCAGGGAGGACGTCCTGGCACCATTCACTGATAACAGCAGACCTCAGTGATGCCCTGCTGCTTTGGAAGAAGGAAGGTAGAAGGCAGGAGGCGTGTGGAGAAGGAGTAATAGCAAGCCGGGGACTGTCAAATGTTGTAATTGCTTAGGGAGGCAAAAATTCCTTGCACCAGGCAATTTGGCCTGCTACAGCAGTCTGACACTTCTCTGAGCATGCTCAGTTATACTATCTGCTTAACCACACATGCACTTGGCTTACAAGAAACTTTGTTCAGTAGAAAGGTATTATCCAGACTTTCTACCACACACTTCAAAAATAAAATAGCAAGAAACATCATTATCACTATACAGTAACAATGAAATGACAATTCTTGTCCTAACTTGAAAGATACACAAGTGATGCTGCAGTACGCCAGGTTCCAGAATACTGAAATGTTTTAACATTCACTATAATTAAAGGATCCACATACTGATTTATTGTCTCTATTTCCCCTATTTTCATGCTCTCTTTGCCTTGGTAGTCCTAAGCTTTGTCTCTCCTGCATCAGCACTTCACTGCCTCTCTTTTATTCTAGGCTATGTTTCAGAATTGTGTGATTGTTGCCAAAACAAGCATATAACATCTGGAAATCATCTTCCATCAAATATACTGACAAAATTCATTTGCCTAAAAAAAAAAAAAAAAAAAATTCCCATATTGACCCTTACAATATACGAAGAGAAAATCAGCCTAAATCTTCTCTTGCTCTGAGTACTATAACCTCATTCCTGTAGGCTCAGGGATTTATCCATCCAAACAACCATCATTACATATTCAGTAAGGAAGGCTGCAACTGGGCCAGACTCAACCTACTGCTGCTCTATCAGTCCCCTATTCAGTCCAAACACCATCATTCCCACTTCTAGACACATTCATTTCTGCGCGCGCACACACACACACATACACACACCACTGTTATTACCCTGATCCTCCATCGTCCCGCCTCCTCTTCCCACAGATCGCTACTGCTGATTCTCCTTCACACGCATCCCTATTGTTGCTGATCCTTCATGTCCACTTCAGCTACTATCACTTTTCTCCCCAACCCACACCATCATCACTGCTGCAGCCAATTCTCTATATCCTCACCAACATATCTTCTCCACATTCCCTTGTCCACCATTGTTGTCTCCAAAAATCCTTCGCCATGGCAGCTATTGCTTTATCCTCCACCTCTCCCCCCACCCGCACACCCCAACCACCACCATTACCACACACCCATCAGGAGTTTTTCCACACCTTCTGTCCTCTGCTCTTCAAACTTCTGCATACTGCTGCTCTTCCTCCATTCTCCAAAGCCTCTGATCCTATATATTCCCTCAGGTCCCCATCCTCAACTCCATCATTTTGCCCCCTTCACTGCAAAGGTCTTTGCTTTTTAATAAATCCCTCTTAAGTGCAGATCCTCCACTCTTTCTTCCCCCATCACCACTGCTATTCAACTATCCTCTTTTGAATTAGAGTCAACTTCTCCACATCCCTGCCTTTTTGCCTGCCCAACCCAAAGGCCTCCACTGTTCCATACACTAACACAAGAAATTGCCATACTGGGTCAGTCCGAAGATCCATCAAGTCCAGCATCCCATTTCCAACAGTGCCAATCCAGGTTACAAGTACCCAAAACATTAAATTGATCTCATGCTGCCTAATATCAGTGGCTATTCCCTAAGTCAACTTAATTAATAGCAGTTTATGGACTTCTCCTCCAGGAACTTATCCAATCCTTTTTTAAACCCAGCTACATTAATTGCCCTAACCACATCCTCTAGCAACAAATTCAAGAGCTTAATTGTGCGTTGAGTGAAAAACATTTTCTGATTTGTTTTAAAATGTGCTACTTTCCAACTTCATAGAGTGCTCCCTAGTCTATTATCTGAAAGAACAAATAATCGATTCACATTTACCCATTCTAGTCCTCTCATGATTTTATAGTCCTCTATCATATCTCCCCTCAGCCATCTCTTCTCCAAGCTGAACAGCCTTAACATCTTTAGGCTTTCCTCATAGGGGAGCCATTCCACCCCCTTTATCATTTTGGTTGCCCTTCTCTGTACCTTCTCCAGTGCAACTATATCTTTTTTGAGATGCAGCAAATAGAATTGCACAGAAGGTGCGATCTCACCATGGAGCATTAAAGAGGCATTATGACATTCTCTGTTTTGTTCACCATTCCCTTCCGAATAATTCTTAACATTGTTTGCTTTTTTGACTGCTGCAGCACACTGAGCAGATGATTTCAATCTTTATCCACTATGATGCCTAGATCTTTTTTCCTGGATGGTGACTCCTAATATCATATAACTACAGCATAAGTTATTTTTCCATATATACATCTTGTACTTGTGCACATTAAATTTCATCTGCCATTTGGATGTTCAATTTTCCAGTCTCGCAAGGTCCTCCTACAATTTATCACAATCTGCATGCGATTTAACCACTCTGCCTAATTTTGTGTCATCCGCAAATTTGATCACCTCACTCATCATACCCCTTTCCAGATCATTTATAAATATATTAAAAAGCACCAGTCTAAATAAAGTTCCCTGAAGCACTCCACTGTTTACTTTTTTCCACTGACAAAATTGACCTTTTAATACTATTTTATTTTCTGTCTTTTAACCAGTTTGCGATCCATGAATGGACATCGCCTCATATCCCATGACTTTTTAGTTTTCTTAGAAGCCTCTCATGAGGGACTTTGTCAAGTGCCTTCTGAAAATCCAAATACACTACATATTGTTTTCCTAGTCACTGCTCATTCCTCCCATTCCCCTCCCAAGGCATTAACTACTCCACTGATCCCCTTCCCCCAAAAGTTCCTGGTCCTTATTCTCAGTTAATGATTCACCCACTGCCCTCCAGACTGGGCCCTGGCATTGAGCCTCGGCTTGGGCCTTGGCTGAGGCCCAGGTGTCAAGACCTGGCCTCTGGGCCGAGCCCCAGTGTTGGGTCTGGGCACAGGCCTTGATCTAGGCCAAGGCCCAGGCATTGGTACCTGGTCTGGCCACAGCATTGGAACCCTAATGGATCTAGTAAGTGGAAGTTGGGAAATTTCCCAACCCTGGCAAATTTGTTTGAGGAGGCCTAGGCCTATGCTTGAGTCTCAGCATTGGGCCCATGCCTAGACTGAGAACCCAGCATCGCCCTTGGACATAGGCTGCAACTAGACTTTGCCACAGCCTATGCAAGGCCACAGCCTTGGACCTAGGCTAAGCCGAGGCACCGATGTCATGTTCGAGCATAGGCTGCAGCCCCGCCTTTAAGCCTCAGCCTATGCTTTAGGTGATGTCCTGGCTTTGGGCCTAGGCATAGGCCCAACAGGAGATTTTAACCAAATTAAACAAATAGGATTTGTTTAATTTGGGGGCTCCTCAATTTATTTCAAGGTTCTCTGAAAAATGAATTGGCCCTTATTCATTGTGGGTTTTTTTTTTACTTTTTGCTAAAACAAATGCACCTCCCTAATAATCACAGGAGGGAGGACTTTTAAGTAAAAACTACTACAGAAGCATTTAACTTTAGAGGACGTTTATAATAAAATGAAGAAATTAGTTGGGGGGGGGGGGGACTTAAAAAAGGAGTAGTTACAAAGGTTAAAAGTTTGCATGAGGCATGGACATTATTTAAAAATACTTATTGCAAGCCCTAGTAAAATGTATTCCAAAAGGTCATATGAAGAACAAACGACTGTCAGTATGATTAAATGGTGAGCTGAAAGAGGCAATTAAAGCCAGGAGGACACCTTTCAGAAAATGGAAAGCAGATCCAAATGAGGAAAACAGGGAAAAGCATATCCACCGGCAAGTTAGATCTAAAACAGTAATCAGACGGGCCAAGAAAGAATTTGAAAGAAGCTTGCCATAGATGCAAAAATTAAAATAAAAAAAACTTTTCATTCACATGCAAGCCAAGAAGCCTGCAAGGGGTTCAGCAAGACCATTAAACAACCATTGGGTAAAAGGAGCGCTCAGGGAGGGCAAGGCCATAGCAGAAAAACTTAATGAAATCTAGAATTTTGTTTTTACTGAGGAGGATGTTGGAGAGAGATATCCACACCAATAATACCAGGTTTATTAAAAAGGCTTAATGCTTTCTAGTACATAAGGCATTATAATCACAGCTAATGGAGGAAGGAGAGAGCTTCATGTGCATAGGCTGATGGTGGAGATAGCCACTGGTTTGCTAGCCTCACCCACCACTAAACCTAACCAAGCAAAGAATATTGCCTTTATAACAAGCTGCTATAAACCAGGTTCCTGCCCCCACAAGCTTAGCATGTGTTGGAGCCTTACAAAGTGAACCAAGCTGTGTCTGCATCTGAATGATGTGTTTTGGACCTGTCAAAAATGGGTTTTCAAACCTGCAGAGACTGCAAGCCACCGCAGCCAAGGTGATGGAATATAAAAATATATAAAACATGTGTGCTCTCTTGTGAATGACAAATGTTCTACAAGAGCCAGCATCCGGCACTCACAGAGTTAAATTGGGGAAAATGGCTATATTGTTTAGCCTGCCCAGAGAACAGCACCAGATGGCCAGCAAAGGATGAAGCCAAAGAAATACTGGGAGACCATTTAAGGTAGAAAAGACACAATTTGGCCGCCTGTGTATGTGTGCGGGGTGGGGATGGCGAAGGGTTGGAGCCAGGAGTGCATCTGGTAACCTTGCAACCAGTTCTTACCCTGAAGAGTTAATTATAGAGAGGGAGCAACAGAAGTCTGTGCTCTGAGGAATCAGAGAGACAGACAGCTGTTCCTGCTTCATAACTGAGCTACATGTGAAATCCCAACAAGGGACAGAGGAGCCAGGAGCTGAGAGGCTGAAAAGACTTCCTTTCCAGAGATGTCCAGTCCCAGGAGCACATGGCTGGACCATCCTCCTAAGAGACTGAGTTAAGTAATCTAAATTTTGCACAGAGAGTATCTTAACAGAAGAGGAAGAAGGTATATTTCCTTGCCTTTTGTCACAAATTCAATATCTCATCTAAATTGCTTCAGCCTTTCAGCAGAAGTCAAGCATAAACTCTTGCTGGCAGGTACTGGGAAAGAAAAACTGGTGGACTATGGTCTTTCTGTAAGAGACTGAAACCAGGCCCCCTTTCTGTTTAGTATCAAGTAAACCATTTAGGGAAGGAGAGAGAGAGAGAGAGAGAGAGAGAGAGAAATCTTCTACACCGTTTTTTTCCCACACAAGTTTATGTTTGGGACAAGGTGCAACCTTTACAAACTGGTGACATGGGGTGGATCTGTTCCCCTGCCCCCACCTTTTTGAGTACTCAGAGGTAAAGACAATTTTTGAAAGCTGGGTACTTCACTGCTTCCCCCCACCCTCAACCTTTCTCTATTAGTGTTCCTTGTTTATTTTTTTTTATTATCCATATGAGAATCTTGGTTGCCCTGGCTAACAGGCCATACCCAGTGTTATTTTTGCATTGCTTGATTTAAAATAAGAAAACTGTAAGATTATATTATACTTCACTACTGTACTTTTCCCATTTAATGTTCTGGTTGGATTTACTGTCTACTTACACTATAATTTCTCATGTGGTATTCCCCATCCCAAGCATAAGGGTAATTCATAGTCTGGACCAAGGGAGACCACACCCCTGTCGTCAGCCTGCCCTCACCTCTCACCAGTTGTCATTCACATTTGGTGCAGGGCCCAAAAAACTTGTTGTTGCTGACCTTGGCCAAAGGGTTTGGAGAAGGGGCTATTTGAAGGGAGGGATCAGGTGCAGGAGGGGTTGGATCTATTGGAGAGAGATTGGCTGTAGGTAGTGAGAGAGGGGAAGGATTGATTAGGTTATGTAAGAGGACCTGGGGATCAGCTGGAAATTGTGAGAGAAGGGAAAGGGGAAACTGGGAGGTGAGAGGATCAGTTGGGGTTATAAGAAGTGGTTAAGAGTAAGAAGATCAGCAGGAGGGATGTAAAAAGGAATGAGAGAGAAAGAGGAGATGGGTTGGGGAGATGAGAGGAGCTGGGGATGTAAGAGGGGATCAGCTGGAGAAGAGGTCAAAAGAGGAAGTCTGCTAGAGGGGTGGAAGTTGAGAGAAAGGATTGACTGGAAAGAGTAGATGTTGAGAGATGGAATAAGCTACAATGCAGATAGTAGACTACACCCTTGCTAATCTGTTTTCATCATACTTTGGGGTCTTGTGAATTTTCAAGTGCTAAAATGTGGTCACATTGGCTAAAAGTTTGGGAAGTCCTGCTTAGCTGGTTACCTTTTGTAAAAATAGAAATACATGTATAATGATACCTAATTTCTTACAGTCACATGGGGGTCAGACCAAAAGATACATGTCATCTATTATGTTTGGCTTTATATTCAAGCTGCTTGTTGTCACCTGTAATATTCATTGCCTGTATTCATAACCCTGTACAAATTTATACTGTCAGGTTTCTTTATTATAGTATCTAAATAAGTTGAACTTCTAATATCAGTGGGAATTATGTTATATTTCTTCACTGAACAAATAGGGAAAGCATGCAGAGGCATGATTTGGGGAATGCTTTCCAACATAGATGTATAGAAGGAGCGTGTCTGGGTGTGGGATGGGGGTGTAGGTGGTGCGGAGTATTGTGTATGATGTGTGTGGAGGGGATATATGTGAGGGTATGTGTATAAGGGTGTAGAAATGTGGGTATGTGGGAGAAAGGTGTGCATGTGTGATGTGAATATGAGGGTCTTTCCAGCATTCCATATAATGGAAAAGTTAAAAGCTGATTACTGTACCACATTAAACTGCATATATTAGACATTTTTAGAAATCTGGAAAAAATGTTTATCTTGTTGGGGTTCTGGGATATCCACAATGAATATGCATGAGATAAAGTTTGCATATCATGGAGACTCAGTATATGCAAGTCTCATGCATTTCAATGTATTGTCTGCGATGATGCTTAAGATTCTTTTCCTGGGAGATTACTCCTAAAACGGAACCTAACATCATGAAACTACAGTTTGGATTATTTTTCCCATTCTTTTTCTCCTTTCTTGAACTTAGAAAGGGGTGAACTCTTTAAGACTAGGACAAGCTCCAGCTCCTTACTTTACGTTCTCCACCTTTCTTTAAAAGTTTTACTTACAGTTTAGCATCTCCTCCTAATCTGGTGAACAATCGGGCTGAGCCTCCCGTTTTCCTTCTGATCTCACATTGACCTCACTGCTTCAGAGAAACGCTCACTTCTTCCCTCTGCAAATTTCTTTCATATGAGCAGGTCTTTTAAAGTTACTTCCTCTGCACCCTCCTTTAAAATACTATTTCAGGATGTCTTTATTTATGGACTCCTTAAGTGCTTTCAAGGATCTTTACTCAGTTCTGAGCCTCCTTCTACCCCTTGTGGACATAGCTCATGGTTTAGAAACCTCTCACTCTTAGGACAGGTCTCTTGAGTTCAAAGAAAGGCAGGAGCCAGTCTCTATAGCTCCTGCCCTGTTTTGTTTCCTTTTTTTGTTTATAATTTTATTCTATTTTATGGTTTCTGTTTTTGTTATAGTTTTTTTAGAGCATTGTTTGGGATCTTTATACAGTTGTTCAAAACACTGGTTTAGGATTGTTATACAGCTCAATCCTGATAAGGTGTTCAGCATTTTAGAATATTTGTGGTGTTTGAGGGATGCATAAGTGATTGAGAAAAATGTTGTAAAAGCACTATTGTTAAAAAGAAACCCAACACATACATGTTGAAGTTGTATCAAAATCATTCACATTAAATGATCAATTTTATACGTTTGTATAGGAAATAAGTAAAAAAAAAAAATGGTTAAGAACAAATAAGAAAAAAAGATTCCTAGAATTTTGTGTATATGATATACTGTTTTTGTAAACCAGCCTGGAGTCTTTATGAATGTGCGGTAAGCTGAAGATATAAATAGATTAAACGTTTCCTACTAGGTTCTCCACTACCAGCTACTGACAGAATAAAACCATTACAGTTTCTTCTCCATAATGGAACTGTCTGAATATCAGGGAATGTTCCTTAATAGGACTCTGACTTAATACTAATCTGATTTATTTATTATAATTCCATCTTAAATACATTTAGAGTTTGATTTACTAGGGCTTTTACCCCATTTTGCCTATAGGATAAAGCTTAGTAAAATCAGACCTTTCGTGGGATTATTCTTGATATGAATCGTGGTTAAGCTTGCAAAAATTACATATATAAGGAGGTCTCCTACTTGCAAATCTTACTATTCTTGTCAAGAATAAATAAAAGTGCCATTGTGCTGCTTGTTGTCAGAATACTGTACTAATATTAAGGATGGAATAGATTGAAGCATAATAAAAATCCTGCAGGAAAAACAAAATGCACTGTGAAATCTTTGGATAAAACACTGTTTTACCCACCAAAATGCCATTGAAAATTAGCCCCTAAGAATAATTGGATTGCAAAAGCAAATATTAATATTGCAATAGAAACATTTTACCTAAAATATAATTAACTTTCTATGAACTCCATTTATTAAGCCACAGTTCAAACTTTAGAATATTTTCTATTCTTCTTACTATTGGGGATACATAGTAAATAAGTATTACTATTACTGAGGCTTCTAACAGCCAACCTCACAGAATAGAGGCATACAGACTATTTCTCATTTCCGGAGGCCATATCTAAAAAAGGCTAGAGACAGCTTGGAAGTGGTTCAGAGGAAGGCAACCAAATGGTGCAGGGGCTGCACCAAAAGTCGTATGAGATGAGACTGAAGGTTCTACATATGTACATGCCAGAGGAGAGGAGAGATGGGGGGAGAAATGATACAGACTTTTAAATACCTGAAAGGTACTAATGCACAAGAATCAAACCTTTTCCAGTGGAAAAGAAGTTTTAGAACTAGGGGTCATGATATGAAGCTCCAAGGGGGTAGACTCAGGAATAATGTAGATATTTACTAAGCCATGATATGGCGATAACACATATGACGTCAAAAGATTTCCTCCCCCATGTGCATTAGCTGCTTTGCATACAGGCATAGAATTCACTAATACATGCAAAACAGCTAATTACTAATCAATCTAATTCAAATACAATAACACAGCTGGCATAAAACAAAACCAGCTGGGTTTATTCTATTGCATTTGGAAGAGGTGTAGTTAATTTCTTGGGGACCTCCAGATACTAATGTACATTCCAAGGTCCCTGAGATGCCGCCTAAAGGGCCCATTGGCCCAAAACTAACTGATCCCCCCCCCATGAAGGGGCTTCCATGACCCCCACCACCTTGGAGGTGGCACGGGTCCAAAAAGTAAAAAAAAAAAAAAAAAAA
This sequence comes from Rhinatrema bivittatum, assembly GCF_901001135.1. NCBI lineage: Eukaryota > Metazoa > Chordata > Amphibia > Gymnophiona > Rhinatrematidae > Rhinatrema > Rhinatrema bivittatum. The sequence continues at coordinate 140,482,889 of NC_042620.1, forward strand.
GAAGGAGAAGATCACACAGCAATGCCCCGCCTCCTATCCTAACCCTTCTCATTAGATGCAAAATTACTCTATTGCCCCAGAATCCCAGACAACACCATCCCTGGTCTCCAGCTCCCAAAATAAACCATAATCTCTGTGGTCTAGTGGACATCACTACCCTTCCTCTTTTCCAAAGAAAAAGCTCTGGTGGTTTAGGAAGGCTCCGGACCCCTCCTCCTACCCCTTGGACCCTTCTACCTCAAAGAAGACTCATTGGTGGCCTAGTGGAAGCCTGGAGCATCCGCTAGCTCCGGGCCTGGTTGATGCCCTTTTCCAAAATGGCATTGACCAGCCATTGCCCCATAGCATATGCTTTTGGAAAATGCCATCAACCAGGCCCAAAGCTAGCGGATGAACCACTAGCCAAACAAGTATTCTTTGAGGTGGGGGATGGTGGAAAGAGGGGGGCGGGTCCATGAGACCCCAGGAATTATGGATTTTATTGGGGGAGGGGGCTGAGAGAGGCATAGTGGTCCAATACCAGGGGCTGTTGTCTTTGGTAAGGGAGGGGTCTAGGGGAGGAAGGGGATAATTTTGCATCTAATGGGAGGAGTTAGAGTAAGGGGGGCAGGACATCACCACAAGGGCTTTTATTCTTTAACTTTTTGGGCCCACGCCACCTCCAAAGGTGGCAAGGGGAGGTGGGGTCACACAAGAGCCCAGGAGGGGAGTTAGGAACTTCTGATAGGCAGGTCATTTTTAGGCTGTCTAGTCCTTTAAGCTGATGGTAGCCCCGGGCAATGGGAGCCAACATTACACATAATTCACTGTTTTGCAGTGATATTTTGTTTGATATTGATAAATGACCCCTAATGTCAGTAAATATTTTTGTATAGAAAGGGTGGTGGATGCCTGGAATGTCCTCCCAGAAGAGGTGGTGACAATAAGAACAGTAAAAGAATTCAAAAGAAAGCAAGATAAAGAGGTTCCCTAGTGACTAGAAGATGGAAATAAAGAATGGGATTAACTTATGGCAATTTTTGATGAAACATTTCTGCATGGAGATAAACTGCATGGAGTGGCAGTTACAACCAGCTAGTGGTGCAGTCAAAGGGTCCATCTGGACATATCTTACAGTTAACTAATGGTTTAGCCATCAGGTGTTCAACCAAACTCATTCATGATGGTGGTAGGGCAGGCCAGGGTGGGCTCTCTGTGCACCACAAGAAAAGAATGAATAAAGTTGGGAATGGGAGGCCTGGTCTTAACCTACTTTTATGGCTGAGGTCGGGCATGGTTACCCTCAGGCAACCTGCACAAAATGGCAGTTACAACCCTAAAACATTGCTGGGCAGACTGGATGGACCATTTTGGCCATTATTTATTAAGTTACTGTAGCTTTCTGCTTCCCTAACTTAGATTAGCTTCTCAGAGAAAGTTGCATTATACTCTGCATTACTTTCTTTCATGACCAGATGTGCCTGTAGAAGAGTACATAGAGTACATATGTGCAGCCTCTCCCTTAAACCCTCAGGGAACAGCAAAGCTCCTTTTCTTCCATTCTCTCCTTTTATGTTTATGACATCACTAATAGCTGGATCTTGGGAAGGGAAAATAGGGACCAAACAAAGGAGTTCATTAAGGATTAGAGCTACATGTTAAAAATAAAGGCGGAATGAAATATAAAGGATCTCAAGAAAGATTAATGACAATATTTCCAACATTTGTAGTTTAAGGGTCTGATGCACTATGGTCTATAAATCACACCATTCATATCGATAGAAACCTTCTTCAGAGGTAGAAGAAATGGACAGATTTAAATGAAGGATATTCACAAAATTGCTATGAATGCAAAGATGCTATTGCTAGGTGATTTCAATCTGCCAGATGTTGATTGGGACATCCCAGCTGTGACTTCAAGAAAAAAAGAGAGACCCTGTATTCTCTGCAAGCAGAACTGTTCTGTCAACTGGTAATGGAACCCACACAGGAGGGAGGTGATACTGGACCTGGCGCTTACCAATGGGGACAATGTTTCCAATGTCGTACTGGATGATTATCTGGGATCCATAATGACTGGATGTGTGATTCAGTACGAGAGCCCAGGCAGTGATGATTCATTCTAAGGCAAGAGCCCTAGACTTCAGGAAAGCTAACTGTTAAGACAGGGAGTACCTCAAGGAGTCGTTAGCTGGATAGGAAAAGTTAGGGGAAGTAGAAGAGCAGTAAGCAAAACTAAAGGGCAAATATCTTTTACTTTCCTAGTAAAAAGGTTAAGAGGAGAAATAAAATGCCACTTTAATTTCTAAAGAAACAGCTGAAATGGTAAGGGAAAAAAAAAATAAAAAAAGGTTAGCATTCATAAACCACAAGAGATCTCAGAAAAGGGAAGACAGGCGACAATATCTGGAAAAGATAAGAGAACCTGGTAAAGTAGTCATGAGAAAGAAGATGCAATTAGAAGAAAAAATAGCAATACAGCAAAAAGGAGGAAGGGCAAACCTTTTTTTTTTTTAGATATGTTAGTATTAGGGGGAAGTGCAAAAGTGGCATTCTGAGACTGTTAGGTAAAGGAGAGGAATATGTAGAGGCTGATGTGGAAAACACAGAATTGCTTAACAAATATTAGGGATGTGCATTCATTTAGAACAAACACTATAAATGGGCCAAATAAGGCCATTTTTAGTTCATTCCAAATGAAACAAACCCGAAAACAGCCTCTCACGGAAATACATGAAAGTGTTCAAATATTTCCATTTCTTTTTTTTTTAAACTATAACCTTCTTATGGTTCTCCAAATTATCCCCAAGGCTTGAGCCTACTCAGCTGGGCCTCCCCAAGCACAGCCAAGGCCTCACCAGGCCTCACCGGGCCCCTACCCCCATCCCCCCAGAATGTTCCTTTGAAAGGGATCTTGGCGCTGGAGCCTACCCAGTTGAACTGCACTGGGCCCAGCAAGAGCCAACAGAGAATAAGGGATCACAAATTGTAAGTGTTCAGATAAAAACTGAAATGGGAAACCAAAGAAGCATGTAGAACACTGCTGGAGAAATACAAATAGAAATACATTTTCTTCTGTATCGAGCAAAGTACAAATAGTTCTCTGCGCTCTACCTTTTTCTCTCTTCACTGATAGATTTCACCCCTCCTCCCTCTCATTTCCCCCTTTATCTCTCTGCCTCCCTTCACTAATCCCTCCCCAACATCTCCTGTCTCTAACTCCCTCCTCTCCTTCCAGCATCTTTCTCCTCTCTTCCCAGCATCAATCCCCCTTTTCTCTTCCCCTGCAACATCTCCCCCTCTCAAAATCTTCTCTCAGCCTCTCCCCAACTACATATCTCCCCTCTTCCCCCCTTTCCCAGCATCTTTCTCCTTTCCACACCCACTTCCCTGCATCTTCCCTCCATCCCCTTTCCCAGTATCTCTCCTGCACCTCCCCTTTCCTGATCATTTATCTCCATTCCCTTCCCCAGCATTTCCTTCCTCTGCACTCCTCAGGGACTGGGTCCTCCTCCATCATCAGGCTGATCCAGCACTCCTCTGGGGAGGGGACTCAAACCAGGCCCAAACTGGCCTTCTGATTTTCTTATTTCCCATCGTCCAGTACACCCCCCACTCTCTCTCTCTCCTGCCAGCAATCCTTTTATGTAAACAATTGCAAGTTGCTCTGAGTCTTATCGCAGCAGGAACTGCACCAGAATGAAACGGTGAAGGCGCAGAAGGATGGGAGAGAGTCTGCACATGCTTTCGTTCTAGGCCCCATGGTGTCCCCACCCCTTCTTGTTGGGAGGTGGGGGGCCCTGGAAGCAGAGCATGTGCAGACCAATTCCCATCCCCGTGCACCTTCACTGCTTCATTCCAGTGCAGTTCCTACTGTGATAAGACTCGGAGCAACTTGTAATTATTTAAACTAAAGGCCTGCCAGCAGGGGAGAGGGGTGCAGCACTGCCAGCTCTTACATTGCAGCCAGCACCCTTCCAACAGTGGCGCCTATAGCCATAGGCTAGCTATATCTAGTATATACCCTAGAGGAAAGATGGAATAGAGGCATTTCAATGCCTCCAAGGTATGAATGCACAGGAAGTGAGCCTCTTTCAATGAAAAGGAGGCTCTGGAATGAGGGGACATGAGATGAGGGTGAAAGGGGGTAGACTCAGGAGTAATCTAAGGAAAGATTCATTTTACAGAAAAGGTGGTGGATGCAGGGAACAGCCTCCCAGTGGAGATGGAGACAAGGACAGGATCTGTAGTCTAGCACAGGGGATCTCTGAGGGAGTGGTAGGGATTGTAGAGCTGAGCAGTTGGTACAGATGGGCCCTATGATCTTCTGTCATCATGCACACTAAAGGTTATGTTGGGTACTACTAATCTGACACAGTTGAAAAATCTACCCAAGTGGTATTAAGGCCGTCTTTAATTTTAACATGCTGTCTTCTTCAAAATAAATAGGGGGATAATGAGCCGATTAACACTTTCCCATTATTTAGGAAAGCACGGTATCAGCATACCTGGGAACTTTTATTTTCTGTCCCCCCCTGAGATTGTCACCAGGGGTGGGGGGGGGGGGGCAGTATCAGCTTGTATAAAACTCTCTCACACACTAGCACATTCACATGCTCATTCTCATACACTCACTTCTCTCCCTCATCCACACACATACTTGCACTCTCAAACACACACATGCACACTCACTTCTCTCCTTCTTCCCCGCACATACATCCACTCACACACACTCATGTACTCACTCCTCTCCCTTTTTCACACACACACACACACACACACACACACACTTGGTACAATGTGACCATTTTAGCAGTGCTACAATCCAGATATCGTTAGCTTAGTACATCGGTGCTAAAGGCTATTTTAATATGCACGGTAAATTTAAAAGATTACCTATCAAAGTAAATAATTTTCAGATATTTTTGTATTCATTGCATTTAAAAAAAAAAAATAGAAAAAAAAATCTGCCATCTGGTGGAACCAGGCCTCTGCCCCAGCCCCGTGTAAATCTGCATGTGTATGCCATACAAGGGTTTGCACATACACACTAATTTTCAAAGCCGGCTTACATGATAAGTCCACTTTCAAAATAATGGCTCACGAATCTGAGCCCTATGCTATAAAATTGGGTTCTCTGTATGATAATTGTTTTGGCCTTACTTTTTCAACCACCTCTTATGAAAAGCATATTGGTCTTTTTCCTCTTACTTTTATTTACTTCTCTGATATCAAATGTGTTATTACAATAACTCCTTTTAGTTTAACCCACTGTTCTTCTACGTCACCTAGACCTTCTCACCCTGCAAGCACTTCTTTATTTCCCCATCTTATGAAAATCCAGGACTTTGAATTTTGATATGTATAGGATATGTAGCATTAGAGAAAAAGTCATACAAAGGCCAAACAGCTATTCTGTTAAATTCAATAGTAAGTGTATTTCTACAAAAAATTTGAATGATTAACTTAAAAAACCCGAATGTACCTAGTTAACCATATTCATAGTGACAAAACACAGATACATAATTAAGACAATATGTTGTTTCAGACACTTTTAATCTTGTATACATTTCCAATGGTAATTGTACAGTACACTTTGCATGATTTTCTTAAACACTGGTTTCATGTGTGCTGTTTCATTGTCTACTGCCATTCAATAGCAGGTTTTCTTATGCAATTTTTTTTTTTTTAAATCTTAACAGAAGGGATTTCGATACTTGTATGTCTTGCTGAATAAACAACGCCTGTGGAGTAGAATTATAGCTTTCTAATGCATCTGTTGCTAGTAATTATTTTAAATAGTATCATGACTACCAAAAAAATTATACATTTCTTCAGTATGATTTCACCTCATGGTAGCTGCCAAGACATGGAATGATGTTGAAATGACAAGTCATCTCTCAATCAGTAAAATACGGTATTTGGTAGCAACTAACTTTTAAAATTCAATTTATATTATTTTATTTCTTCTGTAACAGGAAACGTAGAAGAAAATTTATTTTGACAAAAAGTCCTCTCCTCCTTGGCAATGAGCTTTCCACCTTAATTCTATAAGACTTACTTAGAAGAATAAATTCCATTATCCTAATTTATTGCTGTAATGATAGTGTAATAAAAATAACTAAAGTGCTTGTAAATGAAATCAGACATGCTATCTTCCAATATTGTCAGGATCATTCTTTTGTGTCTCTTATCAAATCAAAGTATAACACAATATCATTAAAGTATTATTAAAACACATTCCTTTATGATGAAACATCCCACCATCTTCAGGCACCTCCATGATGACCCTGATCTCTCGCAGTTAGATGACTAGAAGGCTCATGATTAGACCTGAATGCAAGCTTATTTAATAGTGCCAAGTTCTCTCCAGTGAGTAATCAGTTTTATTGCATCCTGAATGTTTGCCAAAAACAGCAAACCAACAGGCAAATAATAACACAACAAAATATGCTACAGTTCATTGTATAAAATATTGGTTCTGTTGGTACTAGTATTGATAATATTAAACTAAGAGCTTGTAACTAGACAAATGACTTACAGTATCATCCTACACCATTCTTGCAATGGCATATTTATATTGATTATTATGCTAAAATATATGTAGGGATCCTGTCAGTTCCCTACTAGAGTATAGTTAGGAAACACCATTAGAGGGTGGAGAGAAAGAATAGTAACCTTGTGGGTTTACAGCTCCCTATGTGGAACTAGTAATTGATGTGACCCTCTGGTTTATAGAGCCTGACCACCATTTTACCTTGTGGATTCCCTATTTTCTTTTGTGGGGGCAGCAGGCCTTGCTGTCTTCTGATTTTAAATATTAAGTTAGGTGTCTGCATGGAACATTTTATTTGGATAGGAGTTTCTTTCCATCCTCCCAATCCCTTTTATATTTGTAGATTGATTTATTTAAGTTTGGAGCACTCAAGACTCAGTTAAACTAATTGAATTTCTGATCTACCATCAAATGGGAGAGATTCCCTTCATGTAAGAGGGACCTGAGATCATCAATATCCAAGGAGAAGGATGACTTACAGCCATCCTGGGGAGAAGTAGAGAGGAGAGAAAAGGAGTTGAATGGACCCACAGTAGTAGAGGCCATAACACCTACTGGAGATTTGGCGAAGAGGAGCAAAAGGTATCACACTGATACTAAAATGGACTTGAGGAGAAGGGACTTGCTCCTTATTCTCCTCCCAGGACCTGAATGGCATAAGAGGAGACAATGTGGAGGAGGTAGGAGATACATGACTGTGTAATATAATTCCATCTTTGATATTTTGCCTACAATGGGAGGGAAGCCATCAACTTGCCCTGTTTCCATGGGAAGGAAGAAATCATTAAATTAAAGAATTAAATTAATTGGCTTTATCATCTTGAACTTATACAAGACTTCATAAGTCTTGCACAAGTCACAAATTTATTTGGAAGCACTTGTACCATTTAAAAGTGAACTAATCAGCTGTAAAGAACTTTTTCATCAATTACAACTTATCAGTAAAGCGTATTGTTGGAAACCATCCTATGATTTCAGTATGTTTCCTTGTTTGGTGACTTCAGTGCTCATATATGCTGCTATCTATGCAGTATGCAAGAACTTTAAATTGAGAATTACATGAATGCAACGCGAAGGGCCTTGAAAAATCTTTCCCCCCATGCAGGAAACCCTGGGAAGACAATATTATAAACAGTTGGTACCAATATTATAAACAGGGTCAGCCTTAGGGTAAGGTGAGTTGTGCTGTCGCCCGGGGTGCCATGAGATGAAGGGCGCCTCAGTCACTGCCAGCACTCATTGTGCTGATCAGCTGGTGGCTGAGATAGCAGTGGTGATCATAGGCTCCCAGTATAAGACGAGAGTTGAGGAGGTTAAGGCTTGGCAAAAGCCCGGTGAACTGGGTCTGCGTCTGCCTCCATGTCTCCCTTGCCATGTATGCAGCTGGTAGGAGGAATGGCACCTGATAGCACATTGATTTCCTCTTCTGCTCTGGGTCAGTCTTTCTGTATGAGCTGAAAGATTACGGGACCTCACAGCTCAAACCACAAAACTGGCCCCATGTGGCAGAGAAAGCTGATGCATTATATGCCACTCCTGCCTGCTGCAGAAGGCCCAAAGAATAGCTGGAAGGGGTGGGGAGATTAAAAATACTTGGAATCCGGGGCACAGAGCAGGACACCTACATCATTTGGAGAGGTGGAAGCAGAGAGAGGGAGGCTAATATAAGATGGTGGTAGGGGAGAGAGACATAAAGAGAGTAAATAGGGTAGGAGGGGGCAGGGAGAATGAGAGAGAACTCAAGATGTGGGTTTGAAGAGAGAGAGAGAGGATCCAGGTGAAAGAGATAAGACCTAGGATGAGGAGGGAGGGAAAAGGAAAAAAAGAAGAAGACTGGGACTGGTGGAACAGACAGTAAGAAAGAGAACTTTTGGGTGGATTGAAGGCAGAGTATACAGGGAATCAGGATGGGGCAGACCAAATCTGAATAAAAACAGGATAAAGGAGAGAGAGAGCTGGAGGGAGCTGGAGAGAGCATTAGGGATGGGAGGATCTAAGACGGCAGAAGAAAGGGACTTGAACCAAGAAAGAGGGTGATTGACAGGGAAGGAGTTTGAGTTAGTGAGAAGATGAGAGACAGAAGAAAGTAGATGAGGCTAGAGAAAGGGTGCATAAGAACATAAGAAATTGCCATTTTGGGTCAGACCAAGGGTCCATCAAGCCCAGCATCCTGTTTCCAACAGAGGCCAAACCAGGCCACAAGAACCTGGCAATTACCCAAACACCAAGAAGATCCCATGCTACTGATGCAATTAATAGCAGTGGCTATTCCCTAAGTAAACTTGATTAATAGCCGTTAATGGACTTCTCCTCCAAGAACTTATCCAAACCTTTTTTGAACCCAGCTACACTAACTGCACTAATACCGAGGTTGGAAATGGGATCTAGGAAGTGGGTGAAAGAGAGGGGAAAATAAGAGACTGAGTAAGGAGAGAGAATGAGGAGAATGGGGAGGAGATGAGGAAGAGAGGTGGGAAAAAGGGCAAGGAAGGGAATAAGAGTGGAAGATAGAATTCTGGTAGGTAGGTGAGAGATGAAAATAGGGAGATTGTGAGGACTGGGAAGGACAGTGGGGTAAGAAAGGTAGGATGCAGAATTAGCAAGAAGAGAGAGATAAGGAGTTGACCATAGGAAAGCTTGAAAGGGGATGTGGGAGAGCCAGCATGCAGATGGTGGGGGTTTGGGAGTCAGAAAGCAGCAGTCGTGGAAAGGACAATGAAGGCAGATATCTGGAGATCAGTGAGGAGGAGATAGAGGGCTAATAGAAGGTAGGGGAAAAGCTAGGGCAGCAAGAACTGGGTAGGGGACAAGGATGGGGTGAAATCTAGCAATGAGGGAAAGGAGGCAAATGAAAATGAAAAGATCAATGTCACAGACAGATATAGGGGAAGAAGTGATGCAAACAGGACAGAGAAGAAACAGAAAATGGAACGGAATACGTAGACTTGGAAAGGAAAAATGGAGAACAGGAAGGCAAGGAAAAAAAATAAAAAATAAAAAAAACGACAAGGATCGACATGATTACAAAAAAATAAAATGCCCAAACAAAAAAAAAGCAGAAAATATTTTAAGTTTAGTGATTGGACTATGTCAATTTTGGGAAATATGCATCTCTGCTGTCTTTGTATTTTGCACAGTACAGGAGGAAATGCATTTCTCTCTCTTTCTCCAGTGTTGCACTGCTTTCTGAGGTTTCTGTGTCTATATTTTTCTATTTCTAATTTGTGATCCCTTAGTCTACATATGGTGAGGGTTTGTCCATGTTCTGCATGTTTGACAGAGGTGAGGTACTTTATTAATCCAGGGATAGACAACCCTGGTCCTTGAGAGCCACAAGTAGGTCAGGTCTTCAGGATATCCACAATGAATACTCATGAGATATATTTGCATACAGTGGAGGCAATGCATGCAGATATACCTCATACATATTAATTGTGATTATTCTGAAAACCAGATCCATTTAACACACTCGAGGACCGGAAATGCCTATCCCTGTACTAGTCTTTAGATTCCGTAGCAGTCTGACTTATTCTCTTTTCCCAGTCAGAAATATATTGGTATTTTAGGGTCCACTGCAATATTTGGAGGCTGCTTTTCATAGGTAGGCTTTTTGCTGTTTGAGTCCTGAGAATTAGTCCGGTTTTAATATGGCAAGTTTGGTCTATAGCTTTGGAATATGTTTTGTTTTTTTTTTTACTTAAGCTTTGTATTATTTCCAAACTGCCTGCTAGTGGAAAATCTGTGTTGCATTTACTGAGAGGACTCCAGAGTTTGTATATTAAATACATTGAGTGCATGGAGGTAGGGAGAAGAGGTGGAGACAGGAGAAGAAAGTACTTAGAGGGAGGGAGGGAAAGTGGGGACTGAATTGCCTGGAAGGAGGCTAGGTGGAGAATGGAGGGAGATAAGAGGGAGATAGAGTGCTTGGAGGGGAAGGAGGAGGAAGAGGAAACGAGAAATTTATATCTGGATGAGCAGAATGTCTTGGAGAGAGAGAGAAAGAATGCCAGAAGTGTTAAACTGACTGAATAAAGGGGATATAATGGATGGAAGAAGGGGGGAGAATGCCTGGAGGAAGGCAGAGAAAAGAGAAAACGGATGTTGGAAGACAAAAAGCAGAGAATGCCTGCAGGGTGGAGGAGGAGAGGAAGAGAATGACTGGAGGGAGGGAGGGAGATGGAGAAGAGGGCACCAAGGCACTATTTAACCTAGAGACGGCCCTGGAACAACCATCACTATGGTAAAGAAGCTCAACTCATTATCAGTTCTCCAAAATGGTCTCATTTTTGGGGAAAAAAGTAAACTTAGAAAATGCTCAGTTTTATCCTCTCTTTATCATATCCATGACCGCAGATCAGATGTCAGTTTAAACACATTCACTTGGTGATTAGGGGCATGAAGAAGGAAAGAGAACAGAAGATCAAAGACTAAAGCCCACTGGTCATTTACATGGATCACAGTTAATCTATGTGGCACCAGATGTTTCCTAAAATGAGACTTAAAAAAAAAAATCCTCTCTGCTGTTCGGCTCCATTCTTATAAGAAAAGTTGTCCTCTCACCTGCTTCACACTTGAATTTTTGCAACAAAAAAAAGTGGTATTCATGGCTTAATATCTTGGCCAGAGATACAAAATAGATGTTGTGAATGAAGTCAGCATATTTAAATGACCTTTAAGGCTCTTTAGTTGAATTTTTCTATTTATGAAGGGGGAGGGGATGCGCTAATGAGCTTATTTCCTGATGGACATGAGGTGGAAGAGCTTCTGCAGGTATTCACTTTTTAGAAGACTGTTCCTGCCCTCTGTTTGAAGGAGAAGATGCAGAAATGTGATTCATGTTCTCTTGAAAGAGTCTTGAAGAAGTCTGCAACAACATCTGGGAAGACAGAAGCAGCTTTTGCCACTGCTCAGGAGTGAAAAGATCCAGGCCGGAAACCTCTAAGATGGCTACTAGCAAGGATCCAGAGATCTCGCCCAACCATTCCATTAAAGCTACAAGGAACTGCTGCAAGAAGGCCAAGAAGATACAAAACAAATGAAAACTGAAGTTGCTTATTTAACTGCACCGCTCGGTTCCTTTCAACATGCTCTGGAATGTTTCTATTACTAACACACTTCAAGCGACGCAGCTCAGTGGGCCCATGAAAATAAGAAACGCATTTATCAAAAGGAAAGATTTCAGTTACCCTGCTCCATTTAATTGAAACATCATTTATACCTGCATGATCCCCCACCACTTTCCCCTTTGAAGTTTGATTCTGACCAGAAAAAAAAAAGTGATAAAAAAAGAAACCTGCACTTCAGCTGTATCGGACTCGGATGATATATGGCATTGAAAAACAATTTGGTTTTAACCATTCAGAGGGCCATTTCCAGAAGTAGACCAGTGCTTTACACGCAGAAATGGGCTTTTGCAAAATCGCCTGCTCAAAAACAAGGATAAATGTAGGTGGATAGGGCCTATAGGCGGGCACTTTTACTTGCAGTGCGCAGAGACATTCCCATGGGTGAGACTGGGGAAGAGTATGCACTTCATTTTCCAGTTTCAGAAGTATGCATGTGTTCTCCCCTGATAAAGCCATGTGCCCTCATTAGCAGGTGTAAGTGTGTGCAGCAGGTTTTGGTGGGATCATTTTCAAAGGGGAAAAGCACATGCGTACATTCCCTCCGAAAACAGGTGTGAAAGTCCACCAGTAAATGATTTTACCTCTCTGCGGGCTAGCCTTGCTAGGGTGCTGGGAGGACTGCAAGTCAATTTCCTAAGAGAAATTTGCTGTTTAAAGTATACATGGCACCAACGTGCAAGCTGTTAACGGGGCTTTATGATAGCTATGGCTATAGATTGTAGGCAGATGATATACAGTTCTTTATTCCATTACTACAATCTTGGTCTGCTACTTTTGACATGGTGTCAATTTGTCTATCTGCAGAGAAGTAGTGGATGTCACATAACAAATGGGCTCTAAATTTGAAGAAGACTGAAATCATTGCATCGCAGAGGTGTAATATTGTACCGGTTTCCCCCCACCCATCTCATTTTGAGAATCTGAAGCTACCAATAGTAACGCCAAAAGCTCAGAGGTCGTCCCAGATGTGAATCTTAGTAGGAGTGATGAAATCAAAGCTATTTTAAAAGTAGACTTTATCAAGCTCCATCTGCCGTACAGATTAAAACCATTGCTGGGTTCAGAGTTTTGTGCTGTGGTGCGAGTTCTGGTGCTTCTAAGTTTAGATTACTGTAATTCTATCTAGATTAGTTTGCCAACAGTTCTACAGTATGGTTGCTTCAAATTCTACAATGTGACAGATTTCAAGGCAGGGTTTAAGGACACATATTACCCCTGTCCTGCAAGAATTGCTCTGGTTGCCAACAGAATGGCATATAAAGTATAAGATTGCTCTGTTAGGCCACAAAATCTTGAATGAGAGCTAATTTTCATGGATGAACTCGATGCTGCAAATATATAATCCTACACATGCTTAGATGTTCACAGAAAGGCCTGCTGAATGTCCCCTCCATCCATCACATGTCTGGTTGAGACTCGTGAAAGAGCGTTTTCAGTGGCCGGACCAATTCTGTGGAATTTCTTACCAGAATCCCTGCTTCTAACTAAAATATTCAGAAAGTTGCCCAAGATATTTATTTCAGCAGGTATCTGCTTAGGTTTGTGAGTTGGGGTGTGTATTTTCTGTTTGTTATAGAAAGTTATGTTATGGCATATATAAGGTTGTGATGTGTATTGTGTACTTTGTTTATGAACATTTTTATATTGTTTGCTGCCTAGAGCTGTGGATGTAGGTGGCATATCAATTTGTCACATAAATAAAGAGTTTCCCTTTGAAAAGCCAGGGACTAATTTTCATCCTCCCCATAGGTACAAAGTATACAAGTTAGACTCCTTTCCAGCTCCAGCTGTCATAGAAAATCAACTTCTAGGCCAGTTCAAGCACTACAGGAAGCCAAAAAATTGTCCTCTAAAAGGGTAACAGCCCACATAGATGTAAAGTCATTTAACTGCCTGAAACCCTCCTTCACAAAAGATGGAGGTTTGAGTATGCTACCATCTAAGTGAACTGCAGCAGAGAAATAAAAATGACAATGTGACTATATAACTTGAGACACCAGCCCAGGAAATTGAAAATATTGCTAGACCCCTTACTGTGAAAGTACTTAAATGACCATTGAATATGTGAGTCAGAGATTCAGGTAGGAGATTTGCATGTCACAGTCCCATGAACTACTGCTGATAATTTTGCAGGAAATATCACTAAATATCAAAGGATTCAAACACCTAAATTTCAGAACTATGACTGGGAAAGGGATTTATGAGAGAAGTGTACTGGGGAACAGTACTAGGAAGCAAACAGATTCTCACCCTGACTAACAAGTGTATTCAGACACTGGGTAGGTTGGAGAAACATGCACATGGTCTCTTTCCATAGTCCTGCCTGGGTCTTGGCCCTTTTGGCTGAGAGAAGGTGACTTATCCAGGCAGGGTGTCAAATGACTGGCAGCACTAAAATCATTAACAACTGAAACTACAGAGAGCCTGAGTCACTAAATGCTAAACAGCCATGAGCCTAGTGGAGTTATAACACCCAAGCCAGGGAAAACCCTCCTAACAAGGGAGGGGAAAAGAAGGACAACAGCAGATCTGGAGATCAAGCGGTCCCCAAAAGCAAGGGTAACCCAGTGGCAGATCCAGAGGTAAAGCAGAGTTGGGTCTCCAAGGAGGGTGTGGACCCCAGTGTTGGCAAAGTGGAAGGAGATGGTTTAGATACAACAGAACCCCCCTCTCCCAGGCCAACAGTGCCTACCAGCCCAGTTGCATCTTTTCACATGGGTAAGACTTGGGAAAAAGGAGGAGGATAATAATAATACTTGAGTAAGTGGGAACACAAGAGGTCCCTTCTCTTCTATATGGTGGTACACTATGGGTCCAACAACCCCAAATTGCCAAACATTAAAATGTTCTTGCTATCTTCTAGAAATGTATATAGTTGTGTAGACAACTACTAACCATCCCCTATTTCATTTGATTGCCCTTCTCTGTACTTTTTCTAATTCTGCTGAATCTTTTTTGAGCTGTGGTAACCTGAACTGCACACAATACGCAAGATGAGGACACACAATATGATGATATTCTCTTTTTTATTTTGCATTCCTTTTCTATTAATCCCTAGCATTCTTTTGTTTTCTTGGTTGCGGTTGAACACTGAGCAGATGATTTCAATGTATTACCAATGATGACACCTAAATCCTTTCCTGAATGGTGAACCTAATGTGGAACCTTGCATTGTGCAGCTGTATTTTGGGTTACTCTTCCCTAAGTACAGCACTTTACTCTTGCCCACATTAAATTTCATTTGCATGCCCTGTCTCCCAGTTTTGCAAGTCCTCTTGCACTTTATCACAATCCTCTTGTAAATTAACAATTTTGAATAATTTTGTATCATTGGCAAACTTGACCACCCCACTCGTTGCTCCCATTTCCAGGTCATTAATAAATATATTTTAAAGCACTGGTCCTAGAACAGATCTTGGGGCACTCCCCTAATCCCTTTTCTCCATTGGGAAAATTTTCCCTTTAACCCCACTCTCTGTTTTCAGTCTTAACAGTTTGCAATCCACAATAGGACACTGCCCCCATCCCATAATTTTTTAATTTCCTAAGAAGTCTCTCATGAGGGACTTTGTCAAAATGCTTTCTGGAAATCTAGAATCACTAAATCAACTGTCAACCTTTATCCTCATGTTTATATATGCCCTCAAAAAAAGTAGCAGATTGGTGAGTCAAGACTTCCCTTGGCTAAATAGAATGATACTCCTCTGTAACAACAAAATCACAACATAACGAAAAGTACACTGTAAGTGGCAACATTGGATCAAAGTAAAAGGCATATTATGAGTGGCACAGAACCTTAATTTAGGGCCTAGACTGCAATATTTATTATAAGATGGCCATAAATCTGCTTTTAGGGGCTGCTCACTCAGAGGCTGATATTCAAAAGATCTAGATGTTTCCTTGTGGTGAGAGCTGGTGGTCTTTTAATTTACTCCTTGTTTTTTTTTTCCTTTTTCCCTTCCTACCCCTTCTCTTTTCTTCTTGTGGGCTGGCCTCCCCTAGTTGTTTAATGTAATTTTCCTGAATATTAATTTCTTTAGAATGTGTTGTTGTAACTTGGGGAGTCTTCTTGATTTGCTTATTGTAAATCTGTTTTTGAAATAATAAACAAAAATATACAAAAAGAAATCTTGGTGCCTAACTTAAGAGTTAGGTGCCTACATCTTCCGAAATAAAAAACAATCACCCTTGCTGAGTGCCTAAATAAAGGCCCCTGTTTTTATTGGGTGCCTATGTAGTGGGTTCCCCAGTTGGCTGGAACAGGGGGGCTACATAAAGCCGGGGTCATCTGGTGACGTGGTGAATATATAACCTCCTGGGCCATAGGTGCTGTTGTGGGGATATCTTGCTTCTCTCTACTCACTCCACGTGCTAGTAGCTTTGGCAATGGTCAGAGGTTATGCTCATCTGGCAATTAGGTTCACCAGGGGACTCCAAGTACAAAAAGAACTATGGGCTCCAAGGAGTTTACTTGCAGTTAAAAATCAAAGTCCCAATCAGTATGGTAAAATCAAAAGAAAGCATCAGAAAAGTCACAATCATTAAAAAAAAAAAATGTCTCCCTGGTATATCCCTTGGGTGTTCTTTTCCCACCTGAACCAGTGTCCATTCAAATAGTCCTTCCCTGTGAAGCTCCCGCATAAAATAAGGATTGGAGAGGGGAAAATCCTCTTGTCCAAAAATAGATCTCAAAACAGTTTAATTCCAAAACTCTCAGTCCAAAACTTAAATATTTCTCAGAAAATCTCCAAAAGATCAGAATTTTCACCCTCTGCTGTTGCTGGTAGCAAAGGCAAAAGACATAGCACCCAGCCCTTTGAGATATCGGGGGGTTTGCCCTTGTCTCAGGAACTTAGTTCACAAAATCCCAACTTCCAAAATCTTCAAAATCCAATCCTCTCCAAATATCTCTTCTCCTGAGTCCCAGGAATGAGCTCAAGTTCTACTTCTCTCTTCCAATTCGCCCACCCTTTTCAATAGTCACCTTCCCTCTGAATCTGAGCATGCTCATGGGTACATTATACATCCCTGAGCCACAATCCACAAAAAAGGTGGAGCTAAAGCATGTGGCAGATTTAAAAAAAAAAAAAAATGAAAAAACCCAATCCCGCTGTCTATACTAGAAAAATCCAGGAGAATCTTACTGACAGGCAAGGCCGGCTCATGCCTAAATGTAGGCACTTTAAAAGTAGGTGGTGCAAGGGGTAGACCCATGACCTGTGAATGATGTTAAGAGCTTAGGCTTGATTTCCAGCATAATTTAAGTGAAACACCAGGGTCTTCAATTTAAGAATTTCAGTTTTAGCCCTCAAAGTTTAAAATAAGAGTCTATATTCAGCCCAAATCTTAGGCCCCTAAAATCTGCTGAAAATAGACATCTAACTTAGGCCTGGATTTTCTAAGCTCGCACTGGTTTGTGAATCATGCGGGGGTAGGGGGGGCGTGAAGCAAGGGGCGGGCCTGCGAAAGCTGGCAGCGATCGCACCACCGCGGTGTCATCACTGCCAAGCTTTCGCTCTCAGCGAAGTTTCCGCCACGTCTGCCCTGGTGCTGCCCTGACTCCTCCTCTTCCGTTGCCGACGCTGCCCCGAACTCCGCACCTATCTAGCTATCGCACACGAAAAGGGACAGAAAATGCCCCCCCCCCCCCCCTTAGGTAGCTAACTTAGAAACCTAAACTGAGGCATTCAAAGGTCCATATTGAAAGATTTATGTGGGTAAAAAAGGAAGTTTACCCTCAAATCTGGCCCTTTAAAAATATACCCCTATGTCCAGACAACTGTCCACACACATTTTTTGTGTGGACAAAATTACCCAAACAGGGAGCAGAGCTGGAGGCATTGTGAGGGGAGACTAACATATTTAACCAGGCAGATAGTACCATGTGGATCACAAATAACAATCCTAAAATTATCCAGAAAAAATATACCTGGACGTTCAGCAGAAAGCTTATCTGATTAAGTTCTGATGAATATCTGGATAACCCCATCACCAGTTTATTGAATATGGACCTCTGAGCAATCTTTGAATATCAGTCTCTAAGGCTTTTTTTTCACATTCTGTGTCCATGGGAAGAGACCTTGATAAATCATGCTGCTAGATTTACATTGCTCAGTGCTGTGGATAGAAACCTGCCAAGTGTATCATTTTAAGCCATTATATTTTTTAAAACTTTCTTCATGATCCTGCGTCAGTGGAATAAATGTCATTGAGAAGGTTTCTTTCAATAAGGAGATGGGGGAGTGGATCATAAGAAAAGAATTGTTTGAGTTAAGAGAAATGTGCTGTAAATCTTTCCATATCAACGACATTTCCAGCTGTGGAATCTGACTGAGAAAAAGTGCAGCCAAAAAAAGTTTGTAAAACCCAACAGGCAGAAAGATTACTTCTACTGAAGTCTCCTTAGAGGGAAAAATACCCAGAAATATGTATTTTAAGCAGTTCTACAGAAGCCCAATGCCCTGCAGTAGAAAGATCTGTCTTACAGAAAGCATCTTTTATAGTAAAATGTCAGAAACTAAGGCTAACAGTCATAGTGAACTTTTTATTATGAAGACAATTTTGAAAGGAATTTCCATGGGTAAAAACCCTCTTTGAAAATTGCCTTCCTCCCTCTGAGAGAAAGAATGTGTGCTCTCCCCAGCATTCTTTCCCCCATGGGGAAAAGGGACAGTATTGGAAGTAAATGGGGCAAGCCCACTGAATCACGAGTCTCCCTTTGAAAAGCAGCTTGCAGGCCCTGAAAATTCTTCTGCCAATACTTTAATCTTTACTTTTCGAATGTCATAACGGAAACTTTTTTTTCAGCGACATTGATAGGGTCTGTAGTACTATAACAGTGTAATGAGGTGGATAACTTACACAGTCAGAAACAGCCCAGAGATGAGAAGGTAACCTGCCAGAGACAGTGCCATGTTAAGATGGAAGGGATAGAGAACAGTAGGCTGCTGGGAGTTGTAGTTCCAAGAAGACTTACCTGAAGCCAATCAGATGGACTTGATCACAGCAGATTGTATCGGTAATTGGGGGATACAGGCAAGAGTGATTAAAGATCTAAAGATCAGATTTTTTTTTCTTGGAGCTGACTGAGGGGCAGAGAGGTTGCCAAAGACGTACAGCACAGCCAGAGGAAAAAAGGGTCACTTGGATAGGACCATGGTAGGCAGAGAGCTACCTCTCTAGGTGGGGATATTCCAGTAACTGAACTGCAGAGTCTGTGGCTTAAGGCTATCAGAGGGAGACAGGAAAAAGCAGGATACAGCATTTGATTACAGCATAGAATTTATAGGAACCACTGTTTAAATGTCTGGTATATAAATCTTAAATGGCCAGGATGCCTTATTAATGTGGAATTGTGCTGTTATTGGTAAAGGAACATAGACTGAAGGGAAAAAATTGTTTTACTGCATGTATTTTGACTATTTTTTATTTATTTATTTATTTAATTTCTTTTACTATACCGATGCTCAAGACTAGGTCTTATCGTACTGGTTTACAATGTAACTGAGGGGAAACCAATTAACATCAAGGTAGAAAGTAAAGTTACATTAAACAGGGAGCGTAAAACCTGGGCAATGGAAGACAGTACAGAATTTAAACTAAGAAACAATTAGAGAGAGATAAATATATAATCAACAAAAACTATAAGATACGTAAACATAGATTTATCCTAGGCAGTTATTAGCATGGTATGTCCAGTGGGAGAAGGAAAGGGTGAGGTTGGGTGGGGGGGAAGGGGAGGGGTGGGAGAATGAGAGTCAGTGATGGTTGAGGAGATCCTTCAGCGGTAGGCTTCTGCGAACAGCCAGGTTTTCTGTTTTGGTAGTCTGGAAGACATTCAGAACAGGTCACTGTAAGTTGCCTCTCTCATGTGGTGGATTCATGAAACAGACTCCAGAATGAGTTGTGATTTCAGCAGCCTGAGAAACAAGCAAGCAGGGAGGACCAAGAGGAGCCGTGAAAGTTTCTTTCCCAGAAAGGAAAGTCTGGTATGGTTGTTTAAGGAAAAATATTCTCTTTCTTCCTAATCTCCAGCCATTCCAAGCATTAGGTTATTTTGTGTGGCTGAGTGTCAAGTGTTAGTGATACGTACTTAGGGGTATGTCTGTCTCCTTGGGGTTGGATATTTGAGACTAGGCTCAGGAACAAGGACTGGGGAAAATTAGAAGCCCAACTGACCAAGGAAGATATGGGTACATCTAAACTAAAAGCCTGTTTAAACCTACCTGGGGATTGCTAGTCCTGCCAGGATACAAAGTGGAAGTGTAGGGCCCCAAAGGAAGATTTCTTTTTCTTTGATAAGCTGCCTGAGGAGTAACAGAAGCAGCATTTTTTTTGAATGCAACCTGCATGGAAGAGATGGAAAGAAGATTCCAGACCCATGTTGGAGTTCACAGAAAGAGGCAAAACCACCAGCAGCAAAATATAGGGGATGCTACCTCTGTACATTGGTCACACATCACCTAGAATATTGTGGACAATTCTTGAGGCCTCCAAATGGATATAGACAGGGTGGAGACAGTCCATAGAAGTAAAAGACCAAGAAAAGGATACCAAAAATCTATCCTTGATTCAAGCTTTGGGAGAAGAATTAGAGAACAGGGAAGAAGTTGAGACAATGAACAGACAACTAGAGACAGAAATAGGAGGACTGTAGGAGCTCCAGGGTCAAAGCCCAGGAACTGAAGAAACTTAAAGTTCTGGAGCAACAGAAAGAGGAAATGAAGGAAAAAAATTTTAAAAAGTCTCTCAAATTTAAGGAAGATGAGATGGTGAAGGAAACAAATAAGCTACAGGAAGGAAGCAAAAGCATGTACAGCCTGCAGATGTTATAGGTTTCCACCTTCTCTTCATAAGTCACAGACGACCATAATACTCTTTCAGGAAGAGATGAAAGAATGCTAATGATGATGGAATGGTACTGAGTGGGACAGGAAACGGCAGGTGATAGAGTCAGAGCTGAGTAAAGAAGAAATTAACTATTCCCAGGACATGGAGGAATCTCTCCAGGTGAACATAAGTGGGCATGAGAAGAAAGCAGAAGATCTAGGCCCAGCATGAGATACAGGAGACTTATTTGGGCAGAGGAAGCCTAGAGAGATATCCTAGGCAAGAGAGAAGGTTACCGGAGTGAGTAGCACCACAAGTGGTAAAGAAAGCCATAGGGAGAGCTTATAGTGTCTGCTGGGTCGGAAAATAATAAGGGAGCAGGGGAAAGTAAGAGAAAAAGGGAATAAGTGACAAAACCATATAGGAAACCAGGATAGAACAGATGCTGCAGTTGCTACAGAGGGGTTTATTAATAATAGGTTATAAAGCACAATAGGTACTAAGATTACGCTAAAAAAGACCAGCGGATGAGCCAGAAACAATAGGATTAGTGGGGGTACCATGAAAGGTCAAATTTGCAATTCCTATTGAGCAGGGAGGCCAGGAAATGGGCCAAAATCTGATGATTGATAGTAGGTCCATCCAAGAGGGTGTTTGTTTACAGATTAAGGGAAGAACAGAACAAATGATAAATAGAATAATATGTACTATGAATGATCCTGAGTTTAGGATGCAAAGAAAAGAACAGAAAGAGGAAGATTCATTCTAAAATGCAGTGGCTAAAGCCAGGGATGGCAGCAAGAAGTTATAAGGGAGACAATGTAAAGAAAAGCAAGAATACTACAGGTTATAAGACTTCCATATGAATATCCATTGGAAAGGGTCAAAGAAAAATGTAGAACAAAGTACTGAAATATGTGTTATATCCTAGCTTGTAGAACTATTAAATATATAGGATGGTGAATCCTTAGGATACAGGAAAGGGAAATGCTGTAGGACTCAGCATAGGCAATATTAATATGGTGGTAGAGCTAAAAGAAGTCTTGGAGGTGGCAGAACGGCAAGAATACTCCTTGCCCCGTGCTGCGGGACAGTAGGTTTTTGTTTCAGAAAGGGGGAATAGTGACTTATGCTGGGTGTTAGTGCACTTTCTGAAAAGGGAGTGGTATGTGATGAGGGAAATACCTCATACAATGACAAACATCCCAGAGATAGATAGAAGGTAGCCAGCCAGAAACACAGTGGTCACTGTGAAGAAAACTCCAGAGGTAGTACCATTTTAAGAAAGGAAGAACAGAAAACAGGAGGTTGCTGGTAGCTGCCGTCTCAAGAAGCACAGAGCACAGGAGGCTGCTGGGAGATGTAGTTTCAAGAAGTCTGAATTTGAAGCCATGCAGAAGGGGCTCTCCTCCCCCCTCCTCCCTTCCCCTTACCTTTCCCCCAGGCCTCAGGGCATGTGCGAACACCTTTGAGCAGCCGTGTCACAACTTTGTGACTCTTGTTCAAGCCATTTTTTTCTGTGTCCCCTGCGGGATGCGGGGCGCAGTTTAGTTTGTTACACAGTGTGTCCTGCGAGATGCAGGGCACAGGTGTTTGCCTTTTATTCCAATGGGAGAGTGGGCTGGTGCCCCTCCCCCGGGCAATGATTATATGGTTTGAAAAATCAAGCCATGCAGAAGGGAAATGACCTCAGAGGAACCACGCCAGTAATTGAGGAAAACAGGTGAGAGTGATTAAAGATCTACAAGAGAGCAGACTATGAGGGACAATAGACTAGTAAAGAGGCATAGTGCAGTCAGTGCGACAGTGGAAGGTTGAGAGCTACCACTCCAGGTGGGAATATCCCAGTAAGGGAATAGGAGAACATGCAGTTTGAGGCACTCAGAGATAGACAGGACATATTGGGTTGAAGGCCTTTGGTTGAAGTATAGAGTTTATGCCAGCCTGTGTTTAAATACCCTCTGTATATATCTTAAATGATCCTGGTGCCTCAGGAGCATGGAATTGTTATGTTCTCTTATCTGTGAATAAACATAGACTGAAGGAAAATAAAGGTACTGTTTATTCAAGAAGTGCTTGGCCAGGGTGTTGTTTTGGGGATTGAATTTATGCTCCGAGCAGGTCATATGAACATAAGAACATGCCATACTGGGTCAGACCAAGGGTCCATCAAGCCTAGCATCCTGTTTCCAACAGTGGCCAATCCAGGCCATAAGAACCTGGCAAGTACCCAGAAGCTAAGTCTATTCCATGTTACCGTTGCTAGTAATAGCGGTGGTTATTATCCAAGTCAACTTAATTAATAGCAGGTAATGGACTTCTCCTCCAAGAACTTATCCAATCCTTTTTTTAAACACAGCTATACTAACTCAACTGCACTAACCACATCCTCTGGCAACAAATTCCAGAGTTTAATTGTGCGTTGAGTGAAAAAGAACTTTCTCAGATTAGTTTTAAATGTGCCCCATGCTAACTTCATGGAGTGCCCCCTAGTCTTTCTATTATCTGAAAGAGTAAATAACTGATTCACATCTACCCGTTCTAGACCTCTCATGATTTTAAACACCTCTAATAGGTCACTCACTGTTTGTGACCTATTACAACGAGGCCAACACAAATAAGTCAATATAGGGATACAATACTACAATTTACAGCTCGATACAGTAACATTCATTTGAAGATTTCTCGTCTGTAACGAGCTCGCTGCGCACAATTCGGACGCGTAAGGCAAACCAGCGATACAGTCTCCAGTTTTGCGCGTCCGTAGCGCTTCTTAAAACAGACGCGTAACCCTTCCCCACCCGGCATGTAAATGAACGAATTAGCTGTATAATGAAGGAATTAGCTATTCCCCTCCGATACCATAACGCGCGCTCAGGTTATCTCATTAGTAACGCACTGTTTTGCCGTGGCCGTAACGTGTTAGTTTACCGCCTCCCCCTAGTAGGAGTTAGGACTGTGAGTCTAGTAACAAATCCATCGACACCGCTTAAGACACTCAAAAACAATAAAACACAATAAAAAAAAAAAGCGATACAGAGATGATCGAGAAAATGTAATGATGTGGGACACATAAAACCTGTCAGAAAAAAAAATAAAAATTTTTAAATACCTGTCGGAGGGCCGCGTGGGTCCAGGCGGCGGTGGCGGGAGCCGGGTGGTCGCGTGTTAAATCTAGGCCGCGGGCGGGTGGGCGCCTGTTCCAGGCGGCAGCGGCAGCGGCGGGACACGCGTTAGTTCGAGAGGGTCGGTGGGCGGCAGGTGGTCGCGTGTTAAATCTAGGCCGGGTCCGCACAGGCGCGCATTCATTCACTGCCGGTGGGGGCTGCCTCTCCGGCAGCCCCCACCGGCAGTGAATGAATGTGCGCCTGTGCGACCCCTGCGATTCAGCGCTCAAGGCAGTCACATGCCGTGACGTCACGGCATGTGACTGCCTTGAGCGCCGAATCGCAGGGGTCGCATTCATTCACTGCCGGTGGGGGCTGCCCCGGCAGCCCCCACCGGCAGTGAATGAATGCTGTGACTGCCTTGAGCGCCGAATCGCAGGGGTCGCACAGGCGCGCATTCATTGAGGCGGAGCCGGCGGCGAAAGCCGCCGGCTCCTCCGCCTGGATGAATGAATGCACGCCTGTGCGACCCGCCTAGATTTAACACGCGACCGCCCGCCCGCCGGCCGTCTCGAACTAACGCGTGTCCACCCGCCCCCACCGCCGCCGCCTGGAACAGGCGCCCACCCGCCCGCGGCCTAGATTAAACACGCGACCACCCGGCTCCCGCCACCGCCCGCCAGCCGCCTGGACCCACGCGGCCCTCCAACAGGTATTTAAAATTTATTTTTTTTTGAACACTCAGGTTTTTACATATTTTGGTTTTGTTTTTTTTTCACTTCATGGTGCCTGTCATTTCAAATGTCATTTGAAATGACATTTGAAATGACAGGTACCAGCGCACCCTGGTTACTGTATAGGCGCTGTATTAAGCGCCTATACAGTAAAATGGGTTACGCGGGCATAACCCTTCCCTACCGCTTTAAAGCCGCGGCATGCATTTAGAGGAGAGTATCGGGGAGTTAGTGAAGAGTACTGTGCGTGCGGGGAGGAAGGGTGCGCCTGACACTGCCGCACTGTTATTACCGCGGCCTTACAGGATCGACCCGAATAATAGGTAAAGCAGAGAAGGGAGGTTTCTTCTGAAAGAGCTAAGAGTTCAGTTTTCAAAAAGGGCACAAGTTTCCAAGTTAGCCTGATTTTTACTGGCTGAGTTAAACACACCTAGGTTTGCAGCTGAAAATGAGCTGACATCTAGCTGGCTTAAATCTGGCAGGTTAGATTAAAGCTTTGAAATGATTTCTAAATAGAACTTCACATTCATAATAAGAGAAAAACTAAGAATCTAACCAAAAATATAAATGCGTGTTTACTCAAATACTGGAATCTCTATTATACATTGCCAATCACAGAGAAGCATTACTTGCTTCAAAATAAGGACTACAATAAATGAGGGTGGAGGAATGGCCTAGTAGTTAGAGCAATGGGCTGAGGCAGTAAAGCCAGGGTTCAAATCCCACTCCCGCTCCTTGTGACCTTGGGCAAGTCACTTCACCTCCATTGCCTCAGGTACAAACTGAGGGCCTCATTTACTAAGCATTTTTGACACAGAAGGGGAGCAAAGCCTTAGTAAATCAGGCCCTTAGGTTGTAAATCCTCTGGGAATAAGGAAATAGCAACAATACCAAAATGCAAATAAATAGATTTGTTTGTTTGGGTTTGTTTTTTTTAAAGTGAACAGTGTATGAAAACTGTTAATGAGAATGATTTCAGATCTCCTGTGCTCACCAACCAGCTTACCAATTAAATAGTGCTATAGACAAGAATGACTTGGCCTTGAAGGAGGCCTCATCTCTTCTCGGACAAGTAAGGTATGGCAACCATTATAAAGAAATTTGGTAAAAAAAAAAAAAAAGCATCAAATTACTTTTTCCATCAAATGGGACACGAAACGTCTTACAACAAAAAGACATGAATTCTTCTCTACATTCTGGCTGCTGACAAATTTTCTTCTATTTAACTTCCAGCCATCTAAATATTTTAATACCCAGTAAGAGTTCCTTTCCTGCTGAAATGTTTTATCACGCTAGATAAAGAAAAGGCGAAAACAATCCACTAATTCTAATAAATGATATTTTTTCCTCGCTGTCTTGCAATGAATGCTGCAGAATGATAATGAATTCTCTCGTTAAGTACTAAAATGAAATAGCAGTGACCAACCAGCAGAGGGCTAACTCTTCAGGAATGTTTTGTCCTTTAAATCAAATGTGCTTAACTGCTGGATTTGCTCCCTCTGAACATTTGTAATCAATTCCTTTTCCCACACCACCAAATGTTTCATAAAGAACATTTTCTTCTCAAAGGCTGGCTATAAACTAAAGGAAATGTGAGCCGGTTCATTTTTCATGTGAGAAGAATTTCTCTAGGGAAATCATGAATATAGAATTTTTTTTTGTACAAAGAGACATCTGACACTTGTGAGTGGTATTGGTAATATTCGCTGTCAGTTCAAGCCTGAATCGGTAGTTTTTAACTGGAAAACTGATACTTGAAATTTTTTAATCTATAACTTTGTGGAAGACATCAAGACATTATCACAGTAATATTGTTTTCATTGTGCCTACCTAACACTGAGATATGCAACAAATCTGCAATACAAACTAAGTTAAGAAAAATATACCGAGCCCTGTGTTAATCTCTAAATTATAATGTCTTGATCTTGCGCAGCGAAGCTTGAGGGATCATCAGTGTATAGTTAAAAAATTCTTCCTTGTCAGCTGTATTTATTTACATCATTTAAGGAACAAATCTCAAGCCTCAGAAGCACCCAAACTTGGCAAGGTAGAGTCCCACAGCTTCTGCAAATTTCTCAAAACATTTTTATGGCTTGAATGTAAAGGGGGAAGAAAAAAAACCGAGGTTACACGAGCATACCAAATAAGTGGCATGTAAACTTCCTGTCTTCAGAACGTCTAAAAGGGTGCATTACCACCAGGGTCTAGATAACCATGTCTCATAAGGCTAGGCTACGAAAATCCCAGGGGACGAACAAGGAGTCTGGGATCTATCAGCCCCAGCTGTCACTATAAAATAAACCAAACGCAGTGCACCCAGCCTGGTCCCTAAAGCAAGAAGAAACTGGTCTAAAGTCAGACAGTGTCATGACTAAACAACATACAGCCCATATTTCAGGGCTTGAGCATGGTTCTTTCCCAGATCAAAAAGTAAACTCCGTGAAATACAAAAGGCTCCACCCTGAAAGCCTGCTCCGTTGCTTGCCCAAACTCTTTCAGACAGGCTCAGAGCTCAGTCACTTTTTCTGCTTAGATATGGTCTGTTCTTGCTTTAAAAAAAAAAAAGTCATCTGTCTATACCATCGCAGGAGTTTTCTTTTATAGTGTTTCATTGTCACTGTGATGCACACAGCTCAAGTATCATCTATAGACAATGTACAAGGTTGGAAATTACTTCCCCCCTACCCTGTTTAAAGGAAAGAACAGTGGGAAACAAACGCGAGGAACTTCTGAGGTTTGCCCAGCCTACGCCTCTGTGTCAGGGCTTTTTCTGTTTTCTCATCTGTTAAATCACAGTAGGAAACTTCTGGCTCCACCGCTGCCAACCTTAAAGTAGTTAAAAACTAGGAACTATTCAGAAAAACTGATCAGAAACTTTACATTTTTTTTCAAGTGCAGATTAAGGAGAAGCTAAGCACTTACCATCGTCTTCTTCATTTTGTCCTCTGGCTGTAAAAAGCTGCCCTATTAAAACTGCAAGAACTAGGAAACTCCTTGTGTGTAACGGAATCATCATGTCTAGTTATTAGACATGTGGGGGTCCACTTGTGGAATGAGAGGTGTAAAAAGTTAAAGTTCTTTTAGCACCATTAAGCCAGTAGTGTCCGCCTTTCTTTTCAGCACCAGCTCCGGGACAAAGTGTGCAAACAGATTTTTTTTTTAAGGGATGCAGCTTTAAATAGGAAGAATGCTGCCTCCACTGATTTCCCTGCCCCTTTTCAGCTTGTTCAGGCTCATAGTCATCCCCTCCCTGCCAGGCAACGGTCTGATTGATAGTAAACAAGCAAATCAGAGCTCCTTTTCCCTTTCTTTAAACTCCTCTTTCCTGTTTTATCCTCATAAGCACTTTATGCTGTCAGGGAATGTTTCTCATTATATCATATGAATAATGTAAACAAGTGTGGATAAATAAAGGAATTAGATTTTTGATTAGTAGAGAAAAGACGGTTTTATGTGTTGCTCAAGAAGTACAAATCATTTTTAATGCCATTTATTTCATTAATAAACTATTATAGCAAATCTATGAACAATCCCTGACTGTTCCAGAAGGCAACATATACTACATACCATTTTTGGGGCCATTTTGTAGAATATGCTTAACAATTAAGGTTATAATTTGTGCATTGCTATTTATTTTGAGGTTGTAATAAGAATTATAGAAAGATTTATTTCCCCTTTCTTTAAACTCCTCTTTCGGAAGGGCTTCCGATCCCCTTCCACATCCAATGCAAAACCCTCACTATCCTGCACAATGCCATGCATAAAGATAATCCCGCATGGCTCAAAGACATGCCACGTTTCCGTACCTCTAATCGCCCCACCTGAACTGCCCTGGCGGGCACCTTGCACACCCCACCCATTAAAACCGCTCACCTCTCCAATACCAGAGAAAGAGCATTCACCATTGCTGTCCCCACCCTCTGGAATTCATTTCTCCCCCATTTACGACTTGAACCCTCCCTACACACCTTCAAAAAAGGCATCAAGACTTGGCTCTTCAGGCAAGCCTACCCAGATGTCAATCAAACATAGCCCTCATCCCTTTCATATCGGCCGCTGTCCTCCATCTTATATCTTACCTAACTCTCCTTCACTATCCTTCACCCTGGCATTACCCCCCTCTTCCCCCCCCAACATTACACCCTCTGCCCCACTAGGTGCCTTTCTCGCCCTCCATCCTTCTGTTTCCTCTCTACGCCTTCTGCCATACAGCCAAGCTAACGAAATTTTGTAAATATGTACCACGCCTTATTTTGTCATTTAAGAATCTCGATGCAGATATGTTTTGTCTAGCATAACTCTCTGCTTCAACGGCAGGGGGAATGAAGAAAAGAGGATCTATATACAGACAACAACCAAAAAGGACTGAATTACATAGTCTGGGAAAACAAATAAGCATGGGTGTAGCTTGCTTATTGCGGCGGTTACTACCCCTAACTAATTAAGCTAAATATTTCACATAGATGCAGTTCCAACACTGCTCTCTGCATTAATGGTGGGGGTGGAAGGGAAATAGAACCAAAAGGTTACTAAGAGCCAAGAGTAACAGATAAGTATGAGAAAAAAATGTGCATAGCTTGCTGGGCAGACTGGATGAGCCATTTGGTCTTCTTCTGCCGTCATTTCTATGTTTCTATGTTAACCGTTCCTATTGTTTATTGTTGATTCTTCTCACTTCTTGCCTTTCTGCCCTTTCCCTCTGATGTTCTTACCCCCCCCCCCCCCCCTTTTCCCCTTTCTTGCCTGCTCCCCTTACCCCTCCCGTGTTCATTGTAATTTCTGCCTGCTTTAGTTACTTGTAAACCGGCGTGATGTGCCCCACGAACGTCGGTATATTAAAAAGTTGTTAAATAAAATAAAATAATTATTTCTGTCACAAGAGTGTAGAATTAATGTCAAATGGGAGCACGTTGATCCAAACCGTTGGCATGAAAGCAAAGCTCTGCCAGCAGCATTGATTTGATTGTTGCCTAAGGAGAAATTATCCAGAGAGATCTGCACCTGCTTTCTCTGAGTGTAATTTTTCTGTACAAAACTAAATGCATAATTTTGCATCACTTAAAACTATGTGCATTGTTCCAGTTGCCACCCTTTCCTTGTGCCTGGGAACATCTCCACACTCTGCGGCCGATGCAATACAGCGAGCACACGGTTTAACCCGCAGTTGGACACGGGGTGTGTAGGTGCTACCTAATTAGCACCTCCACAATATGCATCCAACCCGTGGTGAAACTAATACACTCATCACATGCATATTGATGAGGCTATTAGGGAATCACCCGCAATGCAAAAAAAAAGTGCAACAAAACACACATTTTTAAGCTAAAAAAATTAAAGTCTGCCTAGAGCAGGCGTTAATTGCTGAGAACTCCCAAAAGTTGTACTTTAAAAAAGTTTTTTTAAAAGTTCAAAAAAGTGCCCACGGTCAGGTTTGGAAAACGGACGCTCAATTAACAAGCATCTGTTTCCTGTACCCCGGCTCTGTGTCGAATAGGAAAACGGATGCCGATGAATTCAGCGTCCATTTTTTAAAGCTGCGGACAGCCGACCGCTCGCGGGGGTCCCGCTGTCAAGGAGGCACTAAGGGTGTGCAATCAACCCTAACACCTCTTTGACAATGCAACCCCTAATTTAAATATTGCATGGCGCCCCCAGGAGGGGTGCCTGGGAGTGCGTTAGGAAAGCAGGTGCTGAACACTCAGCACCCGCTTTCAACGTGTTTGAATTTCATCGGCCCCTCTGTGGATAAAATTATGTGCGTTGTTGAAAAATGTGCATCCTTTTACCTGGAAACGAAATGGCACAATAATCAAAAAGCCCAATTCTACATGTAAAACACTGTTTTTCCAGGGAAATGCCTTTGATTATTGACCTCATAGCGAACATGAATTTGTATGTGTATATATATATAAACATAGAAATGACAGTAGAAGAAGATCAAACGGCCCATCCAGTCTGCCCAGCAAGCTTTCGCACTTGGTTTTTTTTTTCATACTTATCTGTTACTCTTGGCCCTTAGTAACCTTTTGGTTCTATTTCCCTTCCACCCCCACCATTAATGTAGAGAGCAGTGTTGGAACTGCATCTAAGTGAAATATCTAGCTTAATTAGTTAGGGGTAGTAACTGCCGCAATAAGCAAGCTACTCCCACGCTTATTTGTTTACCCAGCCTGTGCAATTCAGTCCTTGTTGGTTGTCTGAATATAAATCTACTTTTCTTCTTTCCCCCTGCCATTGAGGCACTGAACTGCACTGCATATGTATTTCAAGTGAAGTATCAGGCTTAATTGATTCAGAGTAGTAACTGCCATAACAAGCAAGCTACATCCATGCTTATTTGTTTACCCAGACTATGTAATTCAGTCCTTGTTGGTTGTTGTCTGTATATAGATTCACTTTTCTTCACTTCCCCCTGCCACTAAATCAGGGAGCTACCTGGATATGCATTGAAAGTGAAGTATCAGGCTTATTTGGTTTGGGGTAGTAACCGCTGTAACAAGCCAGCTACTCCCCACTTTTTTGTGAATGCTAATCCTTTTTTCCACATTTCCTCTTGCCATTGAAGCTTAGAGCAATGTTGGAGTCGCATTAACCGTGTGTATGTTTATTGAATAAGGGTATTATCTCCAGGTAGTAGCCGTCATTCCCGCGAGCCACCCTCTCTTCATTCACATCCTCTAGACGTTTTGGATCCACAGTGTTTATCCCACGCCCCTTTCAAGTCCTTCACAGTTCTGGTCTTCACCACTTCCTCTGGAAGGGCATTCCAGGCATCCACAACCCTCTCCATGAAGAAATACTTCCTGACATTGGTTCTGAGTCTTCCTCCCTGGAGATTCATATCGTGACCTCTGGTTCTGCTGATTTTTTTCCAGTGGAAAAGGTTTGTCGTTAACTTTGGATCATTAAAACCTTTCAAGTATCTGAAAGTCTATATCATATCACCTCTGCTCCTCCTTTCCTCCAGGGTGTACATATTTAGATTCTTCAATCTCTCCTCATAAGTTATTTGATGAATACAATCCACCTTTTTGGTCGCTCTTCTCTGGACCGGCTCCATCCTGTCTCTGACCCTTCGGAGATATGGTCTCCAGAACTGAGCACAGTACTCCAGGTGAGGCCTCACCAAGGACCTGTACAAGGGGATAATCACTTCCCTTTTCTTACTCAATATTCCTCCCTCTATGCTGCCCAGCATTCTTCTGGCTTTAGCTATCGCCTTGTCACATTGTTTTGCCGACTTCACATCGTTAGATACCATCACCCTAAGGTCTCTCTCCTGTTCCGTGCACATCAGCCCTTCACCCCCCATCGAATACAGTTCTTTCGGATTTCCACACCCCATATGCATGACTCTTCACTTCTTGGCATTGAATCTCAGCTGCCATATCTTTGACCACTCTTCCAGCTTCCTTAAATCCCGTCTCATTCTCTCCACTCCTTCTGGCGTGTCCACTCTGTTGCAGATCTTAGTGTCATCTGCAAACAGACAAACCTTACCTTCTATATCGTCCACTATGTCGCTCACATAGATATTGAACAGGACCGGTCCCAACACCGATCCTTGCGGCACTCTGCTTAACACCGCTCTCTCTTCAGAGTAAGTTCCATTTATCATCACACATTGTCGTCTGTCCATCAACCAGTTTGCAATCCAGGCCACCACCTTGGCACTCACTCCTAAGCTTCTCATTTTATTCATCAGCCTCCTGTGCGGGACCGTATCAAAAGCTTTGCTGAAATCCAAGTAGATGACATCGAGCGCTCTTCCTCAATCGAATTCCCTAGTCACCCAGTCAAAAAAGTCAATCAGATTTGTCTGACAGGACCTTCCCCTGGTGAATCCATGCTGCTTCTGGTCCAGCAATTCTTCTGACTGTAGATAGTTCACTATTCTTTCTTTCAGCAGTGACTCCATTACTTTTCCCACCACCGAGGTGAGGCTAACCGGCCTGTAGTTACCAGCCTCCTCTCTGCTCCCACTCTTGTGAAGTGGGACCACCACCGCTCTTCTCCAATCACTCGGTACCACTCCCGTTTCTAGGGATCTATTGAACAGGTCACACAGCGGACCCGCCAGCACATCTCTGAGCTCCCTCAGTATCCTGGGATGAACCTCATCAGGCCCCATGGCTTTGTCCACTTTCAGTTTCCCCAGCTCTTCCCACACATTCTCCACTGTAAACGGAGTTACATCTACTCCACTCCCCTCCAGTTTCTTATTAACTAGCGATGGTCCTTTTCCTGTGTCCTCTTTAGTGAATACCGAACTGAAGTATTTGTTTAATATTTCTGCCATTTCTTTGTCTCTCTCTACACATTAATCCTTTTCACCTTTCAATTTCACTATACCACTTTGAACTTTTCTCCTTTCTCTAATGGAGCTGAAAAATGTTTTGTCACCTCTCTTTACCTCTTTGGCAATCCTTTCTTCTGCTTGACTTTTTGCTGTCTTGATTACTTTCTTTGTCTCCCTCAGTTCTACAAGATATTCTTTGTGCTCCTCCCTTTGGAATCCTTTATATTTCTTGAATGCTGTTCTTTTAGCCTTTATTTTGTCAGCCACCTCCTTTGAGAACTAGATAGGTTTCATTTTTCTTTTGCTTTTCTTTACTTTTCTAACATATAGAGTAGTTGCCTTGATAATTGCTCCTTTTAGTTTGGTCCACTGTTGTTCCACATCTCTCTTGTTCTCCCAGCCTTCTAGTTCTTCCTCCATGTACTTCCCCATTTCATCAAAGTCCGTGTTTTTGAACTGCAAAACTCGGATCTCCATGCTTCTTCTACATATCCTTTGTGTGATATGAAACCATACCGTTTGATGATCACTGGTGCTGAGGTGGGCACCCACCTGGACATCAGAGACATTATCTTCATTAGTGAGCACTAAATCGAGTATAGCTCCCTCTCTCATGGGTTCCATTACCATTTGTTTGAACAAAGCCCCTTGCAGGGCATCCACTATTTCTCTACTATTGTTAGATTCTGCAGAAGGGATTCTCCAATCTACATCCGGCAGATTCAAGTCTCCAACGATCACCACTTCTCCCTTCTTTCCCATCTTTTGGATGTCTTCAACCAGATCTCTGTCATGCTCTTCCTTTTGATTTGGAGGCCTGTAAACCATTCCACACATATATTTACATTGAAAGGTAGTAAACTTCTGTCAGTAAACTAATTTAGCACTATATGAAACCTAGGAAGTAATGGTATAACAGTATCAGATTATGTCTAATTTATATGCACTGATGTCCTGAGGTATATTTATTATTTATTGCAATTGTATACCCCCTGAATCTTTGAGTCTATTTTTCAACTGCCAATGTACAGTGCATATTTTTTGGTGTGTAAGGATGAGCTCATATTCCATTTATTGGGCTTTGTTATTAAATATTATAACAACCACAAGCTATCACAATGCTCCCACTAATGGATTGTATCTGTGCAAATGTATGCAAATAGCTGCACTGAGAATTATGACTTACTGTTTCAGTGCTTTTAAATCACTAAAGATTAAAAGCTATTGTACTGCTCACTTTCATTGGTTATGCCGTAAGGAATGGTAGGGCTATGACTTACAATAATCAATAACCTAGTTTATTTTTCACAATTTATTGAAAATTTCTGAAGCTGATTAAGGATAAGAGTTTATGTAGAGATGGGAAAAATGATTGCAATCATAAACTTCCTCTATAAGTCATGTATGTACTCATGGATGGGGTTTATAGGATGGTACTAGCTGATTATGATAATGCAAACATTATAAATCAGGATAAAAATGTTAATGAGACAATCAAAGATTATTATTTTTAGTTTTTTGCATTAACACATTTAACAAACACAATCCAATAAACTATCCATAGTCAAATTGTTTTATTATAGGCAGGAATAATGAATGTGACTGTTAATTGTAGCTCTTCTCTACTTTCAACTCTGGAAACAGAGGAGAAGGAATTTTTCCTAATAAAAAGGAACAGACTATTAAACTTGACAGTCAACCCAAATATTACCAGTGTCAATGGTTCTAATGTTTAGGTCAAGAGAAGGACGGATGAGGCAGTCTTAATAATACTGAGTCAGTCAGGGGTCTGTACCTGGAGGCTGTCTGAGAATACTAATAACAGAAACGGCTGACATTGTCATAGTCAGCAGGGTCAGTGCAAGGGTTTTAGGCCCCTAGGTGAACCATACAGCCTTGCACTCCCCCTCAACTGACTTCAACCCCATCCACCCACCCAGCCCACTCAACATACAATAACAAATGATGTACTTATAATAAATTTTACACAAAAAGCATATTCAAAGTTCAGTTTTCTGAAGTAAAAATATCACTTTCATTATGTATATTATATTTGCAGACTTTGCTGTGCATCAGCCAGAAAACCCTGCAAAGAAAAGCAAAAAAGACGCTTGGAACCATATGATATTAGACCTACTGCAACACTTAGTGGTTGTGGGTTTGTTGCTCAGAAAGCCATGAGTAAACTGAATTATAATTACAATATAGTAAACATCCCATAACAAAATTTCGCTAAGTGCCAGCACTTAAATATTAACAACCCTACCTATGAAAAGGCAACCCTGCAAATATTACACCATGCCTTAAAACACCAATACATCTCCTATTAGGAAAACAGAACAAACCAAGCTGCTAATGATACCTACACAGAAACTACACTAGCAAAATACTTCACCTAAGTCAGACATGCAATATATAGAAAGACCCTAACTAAATACAGAGTAAAAAGGCCATAAAGAATAAAAAGAAATGTGCACACAAAAACTAAACTGGAAACCGCAACAAGTCAGACTCTTTATGGAGTGCAGCAGTGGAAAAACAGAAACATTGCCATTCCACAAAAAATATCAAACAAGAAAATCAAGAAAAATAAAACAATAATAGTAAAACCATACTAATAAAAAGAATATTTCAAACAGGTGACAAATAGAATAACATTTAAACATTAAAAACTCATATAAAAATTTTAAAAAATGTTCCAAACACCAAAAACAAATTCAAAACAACAGATACATCAAATAATACCCAATGATTAAACCCAACAAGGTTTAAAAAATATTACTGGCTTTCTCTATCTTGGAACATTTGATTTCAAGATGTCCCGAGATTGTTGTGAATTGGCAGATGGAGTGGGGAGATGGGGGTTGTTGTGCAGTGGAGCACAGGGATTGATAAAAACCTGAATGAAGAAAGGTACTTCTATCGGGGAAGGTCATCCTCTTTGATCAAATGAACAGCTTCCAGAGGAACTAGTATGAAGCAAAGAGATAGGAAGGGGACACCCACCCACGTACCCAGCCAGATCAATATTAGTGATCAATGGGGTGACAGGTATCACAGCCACATATCCCTCACATGCTTCCTTAGAGTTTTCATGCCACTGTTGTTGGTAGCATTTGCCACAATTTTGATGACTTAGGGTCTTCATACCACTTTTATTGGTGATCTTTGCCCCTCATTTGGAGCCTTGGGGTATTATTGCCACTGTGTGTAGCTGCTTTGTGCCTGTCATAGTGCTTTGGGTCTTCACACCACAATGTGTGCTGCTTTGACCCTCTTTTGTTGCTGTGAGATATTTCCTTTAGGTGCTTCTTTCTTCTTCTCATGGATGCCTTGGCTACTAATGCCACTCTTATAGAAACATAGAAATGATGGCAGAAGAAGATCAATCGGCCCATCCAGTCTGCCCAGCAAGCTTCACACTTCTTTCCTTTCATACTTATCTGTTTCTCTTGGCTTTTAGCAACCCTTGGTTCTATTTCCCTTTCACCCCCACCTTTAATGCAGAGAGCAGTGATGGAGCTGCATCCAAGTGAAATATCAAGCTTGATTAGTTAGGGGTAGTAACCGCCGCAATAAGCAAGCTACACCCATACTTATTTGTTTACCCAGACTATGTTTTTCAGCCTTTATTGGTTGTTTTTCTTCTCCCCTGCCGTTGAAGCAGAGAGCTATGCTGGATATGCGTGAAGTATCAGTTTTTCTTCTCCCCTGCCGTTGAAGCAGAGAGCTATGCTGGATAAGCGTGAAGTATCAGTTTTTCTTCTCCCCTGCCGTTGAAGCAGAGAGCTATGCTGGATAAGCGTGAAGTATCAGTTTTTCTTCTCCCTTGCCATTGAAGCAGAGAGCTATGCTGGATAAGCGTGAACTATTAGTTTTACTTCTCCCCTGCCGTTGAAGCAGAGAGCTATGCTGGCTATGCATTACTCTCCGTTAATTTTACGTACTCTTACCCACCCCTGTTTTGTTTTTTTTTTGTTTGTTTGTTTTTTTAATTTGGAGATGGCAGCCCTCCATCCTTCCGCTCCGTGAAGGTGGAACACCAACCACTGGCCACTGGCATCCCGCTCCGTGAATGCCTCTGTGGCTACTGCCACTCCGTGCAGTGTTTTGCTGCCTCCTCTTTATACACGTCCTCTAGACCTGATGGATCCACAATGTTTATCCCACGCCCCTTTGAAGTCCTTCACAGTTTTGGACTTCACCTCTTCCTCTGGAAGGGCATTCCAGGCATCCACCACTCTCTCCGTGAAGAGAGAGTAGTGGATGCCTGGAATGCCCTTCTTGGTGCTGCTTTGCACCTCTTTTGGTGCCTTGGATTCTTCATGCCACTCTTGGTACTGCTTTGATCCTCTCATGATGCCTTGGGGTTTTGCTGCCTTTGTTTTGGCTGCTTTGCCTTGTCTTTATGCTTTGTGCTATTCATACAGGGCCGGATTTTAAGAATTATGTGTGGGCATAGATTTGTGCACGCAACTCGGTGCGCACAAATCTATGCCCGATTTTATAACATGCGCAAGCAGCCACGCACATGTTATAAAATCCAGGGTCGGCGCGCACAAGGGGGTGTACACTTGTGCACCTTGCATGCGCCGAGTCCTAGAGGAGCCCCGATGGCTTTCCTCGTTCCCTGTGAGGCCACTCCGAAATCAGAGTGGCCTCAGAAGGAACTTTCCTTCCGCCCCCCCCCCCCCCTTTCCCCTCCCTTCCCCTATCTAACCCGCCTCCCAGCCCTACCTAAATCCCCCCCACCTTTATTTTTTTATTTACGCCTGCCTGTGGCCAGGCGTAGGTTGCACGCACCGGCCAAGTGCCGGTGCGAGAAACTCCGGCACAGTCGCTGTGCTGGAGGCCTCGGTCATACCCCCGGACTGCCCCACTCCCAGACCTCCCCGCCCACTCCCCGCCCCTTTTTTCAAGCCCCGGGACATATGCGCATCCCGGGCTTGCACGCGTCGCTGGGCCTATGCAAAATAGGCTCGGCGCGCACAGAAGCGGTTTTAAACTCTGCCCCACAACCTTTAGTGCCACTTTTCCCCTGTCTGGGTGTCATGGAGTCTTGGAATGCTCCTCCCTCTTTTGATGATATCTACCTGCAAATTTCATTAGATATTAATAGAAAACCTCAATTTTGTAGCCCAAAATAGGATACATTGCTTTCCCCATTGACCTTAATAGGAAATGAATGAATAGATGACACAAATAAACAAATTATTTATTTTGATTCAAATGAACAAAATGAATTGTGGAGGCATACAAAATTAATTTACAAATCAAAATGAAAAAATGTTTCCATGCCTGTTCCTATTCTTTATCATGTTATTTAGACCTGAGATGTAAATACAAAAAAGGAAAAAGAAGAAGTAAAAGAAAAAGAAAGAAGCAACAAAAATCCCAAAAAGGCAATTCAATCAATGTCTACATTTAATTCCTATGGAGCCAGTGTCTGAAGCCAAAATATCCATCATTGCTCCGTTCTACTTAATAACATCTCATAATTGCCACTTCATCAATTCAAACACACTTGATCCAAAACTAACCACTGGAGATCTTCAAATTGATGGTTATGCTGTAAACAATGTTCAGCTATTGGAGCCTCATCCTTCTTCATGCAAAGGCAACTATAATGTTCTGTCAACCTTGTATGCATCATTCTCTTTGTCTTACAAAAATAGCCCAATCTACATAAATATCAGATCTATTACACTACAAATATGGGTTTGCAATTAGGGAAAAAACATAATTGTACCATGTCACTTGCGGCCTGATGTACATAATGAGCAGTCTATATCATAGAACAACTGCCACATTTATATGTCCCCTCAGGGCAGCATCCAGATTGGTTGACATGGTGGTCTGGATAGGTAATGAAACTTGAATTACTCTCTTTTTAATATTGCAACCCTTTGAAAAACTACATGTGGACCCTCTGCAAAAATATCATAAATTCCCAGCACATGCCAATGTCTTCTAATAATGTCACAAATCTTTGGAGCAAGCATTGACTATCACAAAACACATGTCTGTTCAAAAGGTTGACCATATAAACTTGGTAGTCAGTTGTGCAGAAAGAAATCAGAGAGATCCATATTAAAATGATTTGCCTGACTAAGGCCTAGATTCATCATTTTGCTATAATTTTGCTATATTTTTGCATGAATAGCAATAAAAAAAAAAGGGCATGGTTAGGGTAATTTTAGAGTTATAACAATGCATGCTTTGCTTAGGTATTTACTGCAATGTGTGCTAAATTTATGAGAGAGAGAGAGAGAGTACATTGTAGAAATCTCATCTTTGTGTAACTTTCCTCATTCCAAATCACATCAAATCTTCACTGATGTGTAGTGTAGGGGTGTGCATTCGTTTGCAATGTATTGGTAATCTGCAACGTATAGGACCATATTCGTTGTATTCGTGGGGAAGCGAAACGTATCTCAATTCCCCACAAATACAACGAATCTTCACCGAATTATTCGGCCATCTAAAGGAGCGAATTTAAACAAACCCCCCACCCTCCTGACCCCCCCAAGACTTGCCAAAAGTCCCTGGTGGTCCTGCGGGGGTCCGGGAACGACCTCCTGCACTCGGGCCGCCGGCTGCCAGTATTCAAAATGGCGCCGATAGCCTTTGCCCTTACTATGTCACAGGGGCTACCGGTGCCATTGGTCAGCCCCTGTCACATGGTAGGAGCACAAGATGGCACCGGCCGTCCATTGCTCCTACCATGTGACAGGGTCCGACCAATGGCACCGGTAGCCCCTGTGACATAGTAAGGTCAAAGACTATCGGCGCCATTTTGAATATCGGCAGCCGACGGCGTGAGTGCAGTAGATGGGTCCCGGACCCCCCGCTGGACCACCAGGGAGTTTTGGTAAGTCTTGGAGAGGTCAGGAGGGTGGGGGGTTGTAGTTAATTAAAGTTTAGCTGGGAAACGAATAAGAATGAATGCATGAACGTATCGGGGGCCCCTCTTGCGAATGCAACGTATCTGCCCCCCGACGAATACGAATACCTATTGCAACGTATGCGGTCCCTCTGCACATCCCTAGTGTACTGTGCTGTTCGTATGTCTGACTGTGCATGTAAAACTGCCCCCCAAACCCTAGACTCGATTTATTAGTTCACCCTCCTACAGTGGTCTAAATAGAGTATAAATATATGTGCCACCCCAGAGGTTCTCTCTCTCTCTCTCCCCCCCCCCCCCCCCCCCCACCCAAAAAAGGATTCACAATAAATATCACAAATCCCATTTTAGGCATATCACACAGCTTAATGCCAGGAAAAAAAGGTATAGTTATTTCTGGTGTTATAACATGTGTTACACTATCACACACAACATTAAACACTCCTCATTTTCATAAACCCCACCCAAACTCCTTCCCTTTGACAAAATTTGCATATGCAGCACACAATGTGAAAAATAATGCATGTGTTATCACAGGCATTAGGGCCATAACGCCCTA
Organism: Rhinatrema bivittatum; assembly: GCF_901001135.1. Lineage (NCBI taxonomy): Eukaryota > Metazoa > Chordata > Amphibia > Gymnophiona > Rhinatrematidae > Rhinatrema > Rhinatrema bivittatum. Next base: position 140,522,982 of record NC_042620.1, read on the forward strand.
ACACATTTTGATGAATGACCCTGTAAGTATGGAACTTAACTATAAATAAACCTGAGCCTCTATCATAAAGCCCCCTATGTAACAACAAAACAAAACGGGGAATCAAACAATCATCATGCTCTGAACTCTAATGTCCGGTACTGATCTTGTGGGTAATAACTATTGAACTGGCTAAAACTCAAACTGCACCCACACCGTTTTTACTTTATTTATTACTTAAATGTGTTTTCTTATATTTTTTTGTATAATTTTTCTGTACAATAAAAATCTCTCATGACGTCCAATAAATTTATTCTTTAGTTGCCAGATGAAGAAAATGCTGTAACCAACTCTCCAGCCCCTGAAGCAGACGCAAAGCATCGAAACATGGCCAGTGTTGGGCGGACATGAGCTACTATTTTAATTAAGAAGCATTTGTCTGAAACAACGACCGTTTACAGCGTTCAGTAAAATACGTTTGAAGTTCTTCATCGGTATAAGGAGTTAAGCAAGCTCACACTAGGAGAGTTATGGCAACTAAAGAATAAATAAATTATCCAGATAATTTTAGGACTGCTCTATGGCATGATCAGACAGACACCCTAATAACTGTTATCGGGCTAAATTATTTGGTTAAGTTAGCCCTGCTCAAGAATGTCCCCCGAATGCCTCTGATTTATCTGGATATGTTTTATCCTATTATGAACTTACCAGGATAAATCAGACATGGTTGATATGGCAAAGAATTCAAGCCCTGCAGTTTGTCTGGCTTAAGTCCCATACTCTGAATTACATTTTATGAGTCATTATGATGACTCAAGTAGGGAGTATAGGATTTGTCTCAACTCCTGGGCCTGTCCGTGGTCCAAAGCATTAAATTGGCTACAGACTAGTTCAGCACAGCCTGGCAAATAGCAAGTATGAACTAAATAGCTTCTGTAAGAGAGCATACCAGTCTATTTAGTTGGCACCCATTAAATTCTCATTTGTATATTATACTTTTCCTCATTTACTTGTGCATACATACATATTTGCTTTAAATGTTATAAAAATTATGATAAATCTGAAATGTGTATCTACATGATTTTATGGGAAATGTGTGTTGAATGTATGAGGGGGAGAGTGTGAGCTAGATAGATTTTAATTGACTAGACAGGTGTTTAATATGCGGTGGCTTAAATAAAATGTTGAAAAAACTATTATAAAAAATAATCTCTTCTTTAGTGTGTGATTGACATCATTGATAGGCATCCTGCAGTGACCTGCTGCCTGCACGCTGTCAAAGCTACACGCCAAAGCGGCGCACCCTTTGGTGCTTTTTGGAAAAGGACTCCATGAGAATCCAGCTTATTTAAGTCATTACGTGGTTGATATGGGCAAGAAGAGGAAGGGAGTGGTGTGTCCCATCCCACTTGGGTCTGCTTCTACTCCTGCCAGTTTACAAACCACTATTGGTAGCTTTATGATTGTTTTTCACCCGGATGAACACAGTACAGGACAAAAAGGACTTGGGGGGTTCTTCCTCCATCCATAGTGAGGCTCATCTCTCCTTGAATCCTGTTGCTCGACATATACTTCAACTGAGAGGAGATTTATCTGCAGGTTCTTTGGCAGAGAGACTGTTAGTCCATAGTGTTCAGTTTTCTCCATCCAATGGTGGGAGTAATCCTACAGATTCTAAAGTACCTGGGATTGTTTCAACATCTACCCTGGGGCTTTATCTAAATTCCCATTGGCTTATCCTCCTAAACCACCGTTGATTACCCACTAAAGGCTTTACAATTGGCTATAGTAGGACTGGAACATTCTTTAACAATTAGGATTGATAATGTCATGTCTTCTGTTAATAATCTCTCTATTAAGACAGCAAAGGGTCATGACGTTCCCAAAGCAGGGAGGCCCACAATAGGGCCTTTCCATCGAGCAGGGAAAGAATGTAGGCCACCTTCACCAAGGCGGTGGGGAACTGCCAGGGCAACAGAGTGAACCATAGGAAACACTGGTTCAAGAACCCACGGCAGGTCTTAGCATCTCCAGCGTAACGGGAAGGTGCAGGTAACTGTGTTGTCGAGATGGGTTGGCTCCTGAGGAACAAGCTATCGGTGGGCAGAGGATTCGTGGATATTTTATCTAGGCGGGCTGCTAGTTGTTCCACCATAGTTGCCAACCCATCAAAGCATTGCTGTAATTGCTGCAGGCGTTGGGCCATTCCTGGGATGGCCCGAAGGCCCGACACATCCGCTGAGTCCATGGCCTTGCAATCTATTGTGAATGAGCTGTTTAGTGGACCCTTGGGCCGACCTGTGAGAGACTGGGGAGAGGTGTACTATAGTCTCTAATGATTGACAGGTCAGGAGGCGGATACCAGGCAGGAGCTGGAGGTGAGCTTCACCCTGGAAGCCGGTACTCCCCCAGGAGAAGCCCATAGGAGCCCAGCCGCTGGGATGTAGGAGATCACGGAAGCTGGAACTGGAGCAGGCAGGCAGGGATCCGGACTCAGGCAGGAACTGAAGCGGGCTGGAGCTGGTATCGGGCAGGAACTGTGGCAAGGCTCGGAACTGGAACCAGGCAGGAGCTGAAGCAGGGCTGGCTACTGGAACCAGACAGGAGCTGAAGCAGGACTGGCTACTGGAACCTGGAACCAAGCTCAAACTGAAGTAGAACAGGTTACTGCAAGACAGACAGACAGACGCAAGACTTGGGCACGGAGTGAAACAAGTCCCAGGCAGAACCGGAGTTGCTAACACAATAGCATACTCCAGGGCACGGCACAACAGAGAACCGCAAGAAACCCCATTGCAAGGCAAAGAGGATTTGGAGTGAAGGTTCTTTTATACTGCATTATGCGGGCAACTCCCTGGGAGGAGTACACATGCACCGCCCCTCTCTAGCCCTACAACTGAGGAAGAGTGCTGCGGGCCGGCCCCTAGGGAGAGGGCGTGGCCCAAACCAGGAAGTCCAAGCAGAGCCAAGCAAGCCACAGGCAGGCCCCAGAACATCGAGGCCTCCCAGGCCCTGGAGCAAATCCTGGATAGTACACAGGCAAGGCCCTGGCTTCGAAGTGGCCTCCAAAAGAAAAAGGTAAGATGCCTCCTGTGGCACAGCAACAGGAGGGATCGCAACAGTTTATGATCTTAAACAACTTGAAGTTCTTCTTATTACTAGAACCAACACTCCTGCTGTAGCTACATAATAATCTGGGTATAGTTCAAGTTCATATGATATAGTCAGCTGTTATAGATTCTTTTCTTCATTTCATCTCTCCTTCCTCTCTCTATACTGAGGACTAAATTGTTAGTTTCTTTTTCCCTAAATTTAATTTTGTTTGTGGTGTGACTATTTTACCATTTCTGGAAAGTATTCTTGATGTATTAGTAAAAATTTAATAAAGAGAATTATTTAAAAAAAAAAGAAAGAAAAAGGATTGGGGAGAGGACCAAGCCCTGCGGCATTCCACAGGTGAGATCTCTGGGTTTGGATGGTTTGTTTGTCCATGTAATAGATTGGGTTCTGTTAGTCAGGAATGATTCAAACCATTTGAGGGCTGTGCCTTTGATACCAATGTCACTTAAGTGTCAGATCAGGAGCTGGTGATGCAGCAGAAAAGATCTAGGAGGGAGTCATTGCCTTGGTCCGCATGTAAGTAAACATTGTTGGTGATGGCCAACAGGACAGATTCTGTACCATGGCCTTTTCTGAAGCTGGAATGATAATGGTATAGGATGTTTAGAGACTTTTTCAGTTTTTACTTTATATTTCTTGGGGAAAAAAACAGTGGAAAAAGTTTTCCACTGATATTTTTCTTGTTTTAACATTGAAATTCCCAGTAAAAATAAAATAAAAACTGAAAATGAAGGTCCCAAGGGATGTTGTACTCTTCTAGGAAGTCTAGGAGTTGAAGGTAAACTACTTTTTTCCACTATCTTGGATAAACATTGGTATGCAATTACATTTAAAAAAAAACCTGACTAAATAAAAATGTCTTATAATTTGATTTTGTGCTAATTTTAATCCGTAGTGTCTTTAATGTTAGAGAGATTTGTATTTGCTGTACCACCAATATTTATTCATTGCCAAATAGAAAGGTTTGCTTGAAAATACATGAATAGATTTGAAAATCAAATCTACATGCATGTTTTCCCACCCCAACCCATCTCTGGCCCTGACACGGCCCATTTTTTGTTACAGTTGCTGCCTAGTGAAACTAGCCGGCTAGATTTAGCCATTCTGAGGGCCGCAGTTTTCACTCTGGGGTATCACGCCTTAGTTACCTGGCTAGGTTCCTTCGAAAATTGTCCTTTCTATCTATAGATTGAGACAAAAAGACCTGTAGTTATGATTTTACAAAAAGATAAATACTTTCATTTTCTCTTGAAAAGTTTTGCAGTCAGAAGCTTTCTTAACATGGTATTTTTATGGTATATTTGGCTGGCATATATACCTCATGAAAATTAGTTCTTTTCCCTTCTTGACTAAAATTACAGGGCTTGGCTCTATAAAGTTTGATAGCGCTATTTATATCAGTCAGTAGTCACACAATAATTTTCCCATAATAAAAAAATTAAAAGTTGTATAAAGACAAGTAAAATGGATGCACCACTAGTATCCCATTGGCTCTCTAGCAAGTGTTCAATTCAGGATGTAAAATTCTTTGTGATCCATCAGATTAGGGCCATTTGGGACAGGATATTTCCCGTATGCTAGTATAGATTTAGTTTCTATTGGAAGATTTAGTTTCTATTGGAAGACCCTATAAGCCCGTGGGTTAAATAGAGAGATTGAGTGGGGTGCATTTCTCTGACATATTTCATTGGTTCAGATATATTATAAGTATTTGTGATTGGTCGTTGAAGTATCAGGTGATAGTACAAATCTCCTTTATAAGGGAGGTAATCAGTGAACATGCAACGGCATTTTTTTCCTCTTTCTCTCACTGTGACCGGCTTTAAGATCAATGGTGGTATGTCAAGGATGTCAAGGGTTCAGAAAGGTAAGACTATGGTTTGCCTGATGTTTTGTAGGTACTTAATTTTGTAGGTACTTAATTTTAAAGTAACATGATGGATTTTATTTTAGATGCCGGAGTATATAATAGCCAGTTTAATTGGCTGATGGGATGATGTGCGGGAACTATATGGATCTCAATAATGCTTTTGGACATAAGACTTCTTAATGCACAGTGAGAACAATTATGTTATATAACATCGCATAGCAATTTGTGGGAGATTGTTGAGGGGGCATGAAGATTTGAGATCAGCTATAAGGCAGTCTATAGGACATGAATATTTTTAGAATCCTTAGGAAGTCAAGTGAGTTTACTTATTTATATATTGGTTTGTGAACACATGTGAGTGTAATCATCTGTTCCCCCATATTTTAAAATGGTGGTAAACCTCATTTATTCATTTTCAGTTGTTTTTGATGAGCTTAAGTTAGGTTCTAAAATATGGTATCTTCAATTTCACAGATTTCCCCTGAAGAAGCTACAATAGTTGTGGCAAAACAAGAGACCCTTGTCAGGAAGAACAAAAGGATTTGGAGAAGTTCTTTGATTAGGGATCAAGAGAGGAAATTTTACCCTCAGTTTACATTGTAAATTTGGGAATTACTGATGGGAAGGGGAATGTGCATATATAAGATTTTAGTGTAAAACTTTATAGGCATATAAGGATGATAATACATTTTTCTATAAATTGATACAGGTGAATTATTTGTCTGGTTTTGTTTGGTTTGAGATATGTATTTTTTTTTAATGTAATGCAGTTTGTATGGGGTGGATGTGTGGGGGTTGTCTGTTCTGGTTATGCCAAGAAAGTATAAGATTGTTCATGTTATTGTGAGTTCTATGGAATATATGTGAGGTTGCACAACATAGTGGGGATTTTTATGTGATGTTTATCATATGATAGGTCTTATAAAATTGGTAGTACTTTTTTGTAAAAACAATACCCCATCTCAGGGTATGGATTTTTAGTTAAACTTTTCAGGAGAGAGGATGCTTTTGTTTCTGCTCCTCTTTTTCTTTCCTTCATTTTTTTTTGGGGGGGGGGGAAGGTGGGGTAAGAAGGATCCTTGAGCTTTCTGTTTTAAGGTCAGGGTTTAGAAAATAGAAAAGGTGTTCTTCCTTTTGGTTAGGAATTTGATTTTTTATTTTTTTTAAAGTTCTTTGGAAGGAAGTGTTAGGAACCCTGCCCGCAGGTCCCCCCGCGAGCAGGCATCTTACCCTGCTACTGCTGCTTTCCCCGATGCAGCCGGATGCCGCCGTTTTTGGGCCTTCCCGCGTGGCAGACTGTGTTCCCTTTTGTGGCCCGGAGGCCGCCTTTCCTGCTCCGCTTCACTGCGGCTGGAGCCGCGGACTTTCTACCATCTCGCGGCACGGAGCCACCGCCGACATCGTCGACATCTTCGTGGCCAGAGGCCGCAAGCCCCGGTCTGGATTGGTGGCTGGAGCTGTCCCTGGGGCCTCCTACAGCGGCTGGAGCCGCTGCCATCTTCGGTGCTTCCTCCAGGCCCAGCCCTGCGTCTGTGTCATCAACGTCTGTGCAGGACCACTGTCCACGGTCCTGCACAGTCCTGCTGCTTCCTGCTTCCTCTAGGCGCGCAGCCGTGCCTCTCTTCTGAATTTAAAGGGCCCACGGCTGGATATGCCCTGGGCCCCACCTAGTGACTATTTCCTGTGCTAGCCCTATAAAAGGGCTGTTGCTGCATTTCCTGGTGGCCTTGCATCGGAGTAACTTCAGCCCTGGAGGCTCCCACCTGCCAGCGCTCCGACAGGTCCTTGATCTTCTTCGTGGAGCTCCTCGTCTCGTCTGCTTTGTACCATGTCTTCATGCCTGAGGTCTTCGTCCAGGTGTCCTGGTGTCTCATCTTTGGACGTCCCGCTTCCTGATGTTCCTGGTTCCTTGATCCAGAGCTCCTGAGCCTTCTGTTCTGCCGGCCGTGGATCTCAGGGTGACGCTTCTCCGTCTGTGGAGATGCCGGCAGTGGACTGGTGTCCTGTGCTCCTGAGCCATCCTGTCTTGACAGCCTTTGTGGAGCTCCAGATGACATTGGCTCAGTCGTCGAAGTTCTGCCTCAGCTGGATTTTTCCCTGCGCTCTTCCCGCTCTCCTCGTGGTCCATGACCAGCCTTCTTGAGCTGTGTAGGGCGCGTAGTGGGACAGGGTGGTCCGCGACCAGCCCTTTGGGTCCACCTGTGAAGGTGGGCTGAGTAGGGCGCCCTGAGAGACAGTGCCAATGTCCACCTTCCCAGCTTCTCGTCTAGTCTGGACTTCAGGTTTCCTGTCTCGTCTCTGGTACCATTGCATCAGCCTTGGTGTCATGTCTTCCTCAGCCTTGGTGTCATGTCTTCGCATCAGCCCTTGCCTGTAATGCCGTCGCTTCAACCCTGGTGTCATGTCTTCATGTCAAGGACTCCGTCTGCCCTCATCCTCAGGCCAGCCTGCTGCTCCATGCCGATCCAAGCAGCAGGTCTGAAAGGGCTCGAAACGGTCGGAGGACCGTTCACCTACCAACATCATCTTGTTGTTGGCACTGGGAGCTTGCAGACCCAGCAGAGGGTAAGACCGTGTCTCTGCCATCCTGGGACATGTCGCCAACCCTCGGCTCAGTCCTGGATTCGTCTTGGGTCGGGCTGAGGCCCAAGGGCACACTAAACACCCCACAATGTAACAGAATGCAAGGCCTTCCGAGGCCGTCTGTTACACAACAGGAAGTTTTATACACCCTTCTTTCTTTCATTTTGCATTTTTAGAAACTGGTTCTATTTTTGTTGTCAACTAAATTCCCCTTGCCAGAAGAATATAGATCCCAGGAGGTTGAAGGAGTCTGGGGTATCCAACCATGTCCCTGAAGAGGAAAGGAGAAAGGAAGGAGAACAGTGGCACCCATCTGGTGTTAACCACTTGAAATATCATCAGGATATTCTGGAAAGGAGCTGAGAGGTGCCATCCAGGTACCACCAATGGAATTGGCAAGGTTGGAGAAACAATAGGAAGTATACTAAAGACATCTTGATTAAGCTATGATAAATAAAAAGGGACATCTAGCCCAATTTAAGTAACATATCTACCATTTCGGAAGAAAGCTCCTTAATTACCCCTGAAATTAGGAAGGAATATGGAAGGAAAAATCTGATAGTATCAAATTTTTAGTCACAGATTTATTGGGAATGAATTATGTAATAGACTGTACCAATATTATAAAAAAATAATAATCCTTCCTTGATCAACAAATCAAAAAGTTATTACTGAAAGATGTTGATTTCAAAATCTAGTAAATTCAATAATCCACGTCCATTCAATTTTTCAAATCCCAATTACCATATGTATATTTTTATTTTCACTTCCCCAGGCCATGTAATAGTAACGAGATGGTCGAGTGAGGGTAAGCATCTAATATATAAAGTGAAGGTATGCTGTCCCAGAAATGTGTGGTGTTGATATGAATATTTTTCTTCTAGGAGAGCAATAAAGGAGTTAAATAATCCCTAGTGCCAAGTTGGATACCGGAGGGCTCCTGATGAAGCGAGACGCGAAACATGATCATGTCAGACTAGACTCTGGACTTTGAATTTTCACTAAAAGGGAAGTGGTTCATATTTACTTCAAATCTAATATATTAGGATTTTTTAAGAAAAGGCTTATAGCCATTATAAAATTGAAAAAATGAGAAAAATTCAGAAAGGCTATAGACTGTTGGACCGATGATTAAAGATTACTCTGAAGCGGTAAAATATTGAGTAATAGTGCTCTCTATCCGCGGGGTGTTAAGAAGGTCCGATAAGTGAAAATAAAAATATACATATGGTAATTGGGATTTGAAAAATTGAATGGAAGTGGATTATTGAATTTACTAAATTTTGTAATCAACGTCTTTCAGTAATAGACTGTATCAAACCAGGATTTGTACTTTGTCAATCACTTCACTTTAATATCAATTATCAGTAAAGATGTGTTGGAACCATATCCCAAATTACAGCATGCTTATTACTGGTTACTTCAGAGACTGATAGAAAATGCCCATGGCCTTGGAGATTAATCTGTGTACAATTCTGGTCGCCGCATCTAAAAAAAGATATAGTTGCGATGGAGAAGGAACAGAGAAGGGCAACCAAAATGATAAAGGGGATGGAACAGCTCCCATATGGGGAAAAGCTGAAGAGGTTAGGGCTGTTCAGCTTGGAGAAGAGATGGCTGAGGGGGGATATGATAGAGGTCTTTAAGATCGTGAGAGGTCTTGAAGGAGTAGATGGGAATCGGTTATTTACACTCGGATAATAGAAGGACTAGGGGGCATGCCATGAAGTTAGCAAGTAGCACATTTAGGACTAATTGGAGAAAATTCTTTTTTACTCAACACACAGTTAAGCTCTGGAATTTGTTGCCAGAGGATGTGGTTAGTGCAGTTAGTGTAGCTGGCTTCAAAAAAGGTTTGGATAAGTTCTTGGAGAAGAAGTCCATTAACTGCTATTAATCAAGTTTACTTAGGGAATAGACACTGCTATTAATTGCATCAGTAGCATGGGATCTTCTTGGTGTTTGGGTACTTGCCAGGTTCTTGTGGCCTGGTTTGACCTCTGTTGGAAACAGGATGCTGGGCTTGATGGACCCTTGGTCTGACCCAGCATGGCAATTTCTTATGTTCTTATGAACCCATCCAGCTTGCAGCCGAAGTTGAGGGAGGTCCAGTGGCCGCAAACAGAGCCCATCCCCCTTTGGGCCAAAGATGATGGAGACCCTGTGTGTGGGTATGTGTGTGTGTCTGTGTGTGTCTGTGATTTAGAGCCTGCATGAGGATGTGTATGAGTGAGAGATTTTGTGATGGTGCATGTTTGTGTGTGAGATAGGGAGCCCATATGAAGGGGTGTGCAAGTGTGCAAGAGAGAGAAGGAGCTTATGTAAGTATGTGTTTAAAAGAGAGAGTATGTAGCTTGTGTGAGGGTATGTGTGCGAGAGGGGGAGGGAGCCTGTGTGAGGGTGTGTGTGTACTTGAGACAGGGGGAGCCAGTGAGTGTATGTTTGCCTGAGAGAGGGAACCAGTATATGTGTATGTATGTTTGCATATGTGCCTGCCCAAGAACATAAGAACATAAGAACATAAGAAATTGCCATGCTGGGTCAGACCAAGGGTCCATCAAGCCCAGCATCCTGTTTCCAACAGAGGCCAAACCAGGCCACAAGAACCTGGCAATTACCCAAACACCTAGAAGATCCCATGCTACTGATGCAATTAATAGCAGTGACTATTCCCTAAGTAAACTTGATTAATAGCAGTTAATGGACTTCTCTTCCAAGAACTTATCCAAACCTTTTTTGAACCCAGCTACACTAACTGCACTAACCACATCCTCTGGCAACAAATTCCAGAGATTTATTGTGCGTTGAGTGAAAAAGAATTTTCTCCGATTAGTCTTAAATGTGCTACTTGCTAACTTCATGGAATGCCCCCTAGTCCTTCTATTATTCGAAAGTGTAAATAACCGAGTCACATCTACTCGTTCAAGACCTCTCATGATCTTAAAGACCTCTATGATATCCCCCCTCAGCCGTCTCTTCTCCAAGCTGAACAGCCCTAACCTCTTCAGCCTTTCCTCATAGGGGAGCTGTTCCATCCCCTTTATCATTTTGGTTGCCCTTCTCTGTACCTTCTCCATTGCAACTATATCTTTTTTGAGATACGGCGACCAGAATTGTACACAGTATTCAAGGTGTGGTCTCACCATGGAGCGATATAGAGGCATTATGACATTTTCCGTTTTATTAACCATTCCCTTCCTAATAATTCCTAACATTTTATTTGCTTTTTTGACTGCTGCAGCACACTGAGAGAGGAGAGAGCTAGTATGTGTGCCTGAGAGAGAGGAAAAAGTGTGTCTGTATGTGCCTGAAAAAGAGGGAGTCAGTGTCTGTGCAATGCATGTATGCCTGAGAGAGCGGAAACCAGTGTGTGTCTGTGTGTGCCTGAGAGAAAGGGAGCCAGCACATGTGCATGCCTGAGGGAGAGGGAGCCCGTGTGTGTATGTGTGTTTGTGTGTGTGCCTGAGAGAGAGGGAGCCAGCATGTGTGTGTGTGCATGAATGCGTGCCTGAGAAACTTAATCAGTGTATGTGTGTGCCTGAGAGAGAAGGAGCCAGCATGTGTGTTTGTGTGTGTTGTGTGTCTGTGCATGCATGTGTGCCTAAGAGAGAGGGAGCTAGTGTGTGTCTGAGAGAGAGGGAACCAGTGTGTGTGTATGTGTGTGTGTGTGTGCGCCTGAGAGAGAGGGAGGAAGAGAGCCAGTGTGTATCTGTATGTCTGTGAGTGTGTGTGATTTTTGAAAGAGCATTTGTTTTATGTCTGTGTGAGCATGAGAATGAACATATGTATATGAGAAAGGAGAAAGTTTGTGTACCTCCCTTCCCCTTCCCCTTCCCCTTCCAATAATCCATGACAATCTCAAGGTGACCGGAAGTCAAAAGTTTCCAGGTATGGAGAGAGAGTGATTTATTTTATTCTTATTGATTTTAATTAATCAAGTGTTATTTGATCTGTATGATGTTTGGAAATATTTATAGATGTTTGGAAAATTTTAAAAAATAGATTATATGAGTTTAAAATTATTCAATGTTATTCTGTTCATTATCTGTTTTGAAATATTCATTTTTTTTATGAGTATGATTTTACTATGATGAATGATGCTTTATTTTTCTTGATTTTATTGCTTGGTGTTTTCTAAGGAATGATAATGTTTCTGTTTTTCCATTGGTGCATTACATACAGAGTCTGACTTGTTGCGGTTTCAGTTCAGTTTTTGTCTGCACTTTTCCATTTATAGTTTATGGTCACTTTATTTTGTATTTGGTGAGGGTCTGTCTCAGTTCTGTATGTGTGACTGAGGTTAAGTATTCTGCTAACATGTCACATCTTTGTAGGGTTTTTGTTACAATAGTCCTAATACCATATGTTTTCCAATTGTCTTTTTGACTTTTATGCAGTTTTCTGGTTGACACTACAGCAGTGCGTGTAAATATAATATACATGCTGTTATATTTTTACTTTAAAAGACTGTACTTTCAGTGTCCTTTTTCATTTAAAAACTTGTATTATAAATGCATAATTTTAAATTCTGTGTGGCGAGGGCCAGGCACAAAGCTGTAAGATTCACTTAGGGTGCCTAATACTGGTTAGAAAAAGAATACAAATTAAAAGTAAAAACAAAAATCAAATGAGGAGGAGCCAGCACAATAATTGTTCACACAGGGCAGCAAAAACGCTTGCACTGGTTCTGCGCAGCAACGCCCTGTCGTGATGCGCTAGAGGGGTTCCCATCCCTCCCCAGTGAGAAGAGACCCTGCGCAGTGGTGAATGGGAGAGAGGGATGAGTGACTGAGAAGGAAGGGAAGGAGGATAAGTGACTGAGAGAGAAGGTATGGGGTAAGTGGCAGGGAAGGGTGAATGATAGAGGAAAGGGAAGATGAGGGAAAGGGAGGGGTGAGTGACAGAGGGAAGGGAAGAGGGGGTGAGTGAGTGAAAGGAAAGGGGCATTAAGAAGTAGAAGAGGGGAGTAAGAAGAAGAGAGGGTTGAATGATTTTATGTGTGAATGTGAGAAAGAATAAAGTTTGTATGTTCCTTGCTCTTCTCCACCAATCCACGACAATCTTAGGGTGACTGAAAACCAAAAGGTTTCTTGGCAGTGAGTAGGGTTTGTGTGTGGCTGTTACTGAGATGACACCAGAATTTGAATTTACGTTTGTATGGTGAGTTGGTGTGGGCTGTCTCTTAGAGAGTATATACCTTTTGGGTACCTGAGCAAGGGTTGTGGTGGGCATCTCATCCTATCCTGTTCCTTGTTTCAGGCAACAGATTGCCATGAGCTGATCCTAACTCTTGGCGTCAGTTACCGATAAAGTAAAGCTCTGCTCCTGCTCTAGGCTGCCAACATTCTGAACTACCTCCCACTGTCTGACATCATCATCAAAGGCCATTTCAATGCCGCATGTGTTAGCATGTCAGTGGAGACAATTTGAGCCTGGCCTTTATTGATGATGTCAAGCTGGGGAGGCAGCTCAGAGAGTTGGTCACATGGCAGCAGCAAATTTTCTGATGCACCACCAATTTCAGTAGTCACCCTATGCCCCTGCAATGATGGCAAATCACAAAAATTATTTTCATATTAGTTTCTTTAAATTATAGAATACCATTCTATCTCAATATTTAAACCTTGAGATGTAATTGTTTGCAGTGTGTAAATTTAAAATCACTTCCTTAAATTTAATATAGACTGTCTATCATCTCCTCGAGGGAATGATTTTAATTGTTCAATAATAACCCACTACAAATCCTGAATGAATGAAAATTATCTATAGAATGTTGCACAATAGGTGCCTGTGTTTTTCTAGTAGAAAGACAACTTTAATGTTCAGTTACTTAAGTTCTAATCTTTCGCTTTGTTCTCCCGACATAAATTTTAGAATATGACAAATGATTAAATAAACTATGGTACGTACAAGGACTTGAAAATGGTTGCGCCAGTCAGTCTATAAATTTTGCCAGTTGTAGGATCTTGCCATGTATCTCCCATGAGATGTCTCAAACACAGTGTGCACTTTTAAAATGTCCCATTATTTATGAATTAATGAAGCAATTGCTTTTGCTCTTGCTGAATACCTAATTGTACACACCAGACACGAAGATGTGGCATTTTTGTCAAGAAGTAACCGTTCTCTTTGTGCTTTTTCTAGTTACTGAAAAAGGATACCCTCGCATCAGTAAGAAATCTGCTACAAAGGTCTTGTGCATAGAAATTTCCCCCACAGGTAAATCAGACCTTAGACTCTATGGATGAAAGCTATCAAACCTGAAAAGATTATTTCTTTCTGTAGATCTTCTACAGTATAAAGTGAAATCTCCAGTTAGATTTGTTTTTTTATAAATAAAAAAGGGTAAAATCAAGAGGTATGCATGGAAGTTTCTATTTTATAAGAGATAGTCGCATATAAATTATCTAATTTATTCACACAATTTTATTCCTGATAATTATCTAGTGTAATTGATATTGAACTTGTTGCAAAGAGTACAGTATCTGTGGGCCCTTAGCACTGTGGCATGGTTGGTGCAACCTAGCTTGGAAACTCGCAAGGCCCATGCTGACAGCTGGTGGACGCGCCCTGCAATGGGACAAATTGGAACTTCACTTGCACCAACTGCCTCTCCTGCAGGTTGAGCCCTTGGGTTCTAGCAGCTGGAAGGACTTAGGTGGGTCACTGGGGGGGTCAAGCAGATGAAAATCCAAAGACAAGCTGAAGTCAGGGCTGGCGGCAGGCAGGAGATACCAGAGGCGGGCCAGAGGTTAGGGCTGGCGGCAGGCAGGAGATACCAGAGGCGGGCCAGAGATTGGGGCAGGCAGCGCACAAGACATTGTCAAGTCCGAGGCTAAGGTCAGGTCTAGGTGGCCAGCAAGAAGTGGTCAGGTCAAAGCAGAGATCAATACTGGGGTATCAAGCCAAGGAAGGATACGGAAGACGGAGGCAAAGATGAGGGAGGGCAAGACAACCAAAGACAAGGGCAGGACGGGGCAAGGCAAGAGAAATACAAAGCAGGGACACAGGAGCAAAACAAGAATACAGGAATGCGGGAACAAGGCAAGAACCCAAGCAGTATGCACTGGGGGCACAGGGCACTACAGGACACCTGTTGCTGCGGGGTCTGCTGTTCCAGGAAGGAGCCTTAAGTAGCAAGATGCCCATGATTTCATCATAGGGTACCACAACTGAGTCCCTGCCACATGTCCTTTAAGCACTTAAAGGAAGCCAGGGGGTGAGCAGCATGGCGACGTCTGTGGGCATTGGAGGTATTTGGTTGCGAGAGAAGCTGGTGGCATAATGAGTGAGGCAGCTCGCAGGGGTGTTCCATGAGCCGCTAAATGTAACACTTGTCTTTGCAGTTTTTGTGTGGGAGGTCTGAGTGAACTGTTGGGAGTTCAGGATGAAGTGTAGAGGGTATAGGTGGACTAGAGAAAACTAGGTGAACTGGCAGAGGTATCAGCAAACTGGTGATTTCAAATACACAAGTAAGAAAGCAATCATATGTGCATATGTTACAAAATACCTGGTTTTACGCATACATGTTCTATTTTTTTACACACCTAAAATATACACATGTATAGATAGGAAAAGTAAGTGCTTTTATTGCACTGGAAATGTATGCGCATACTTTTGGAGCATAAGTACCTGCCATTTTATAAACTGCACAGCTCCGGCTACACAGTTTATAAAAATACTATGATAAATCTCTGCATATCCACTTAAGCACTTACATTCAATAACACAAATAGGTTTGAAAGTTATCCTCCCTGGAGGTAGCCTACAATTACATTTGCACCCTACATTTCCCATCTCTTTCTTGAGAACATGAGCAGGGACAGATCTGCTAACTATTCCAATCAAATTGAAGATTCAGAATACAGAATGGTTCTACGCCTCTGGGAAAGGCTGAATTTTCCATGATGGCAGATAAGAAAATGAGTATCTGCTATCTTTTCCTATGAAATAGCACTGTATTTCCACGAACTCTCTAACAACCTCTATTCAAAAGTCTGAATCAGACTGATAGTGATTATATAAAAAAAAAAAAAATTCATGAAAATATGTGAAATATATCAGCAGGATACAAAGCCTTGAATTATTCTTCTTGAGTTATTGCTGCATTCTTCTGGGTTCGGGTCATCAGGAGGGCAGTTCTGAAGTTTTAGATTGCAGTTGTGTGACATACCTAGACTGCACTTCTCAGTGTGGCCACTACAATAAACTTCACAGCATTTTTCTCCCCTGTCTCCTCCTTCCCACAAAATACACACACACTCAAGTTACAAAAAGTTAAATTAGAAAAACAAAAATAAAATATAAATGTGTAGAATTTATTTTAACCATGTTTGCTCTTTGGCTTTTGTAGTGAGTTACGCCTTTTTAGACTTGCTGCATTTTTCCAGTAGTGGATCTACTAGCCCGTTGAGATAGGATGTACTCATTGTTCCCTATCTTACTGAGCTCTTTATTTATGTTTTCAGGCATAGGTAGAAAATAATGGCCAGAAACTGAGATTATATTTTCATAACTTGGAATTCAGATTTTCTATAGGTACTTATCCTTCAGTCAATGTATTTAATTACAGAATTTATATTCCACCTTCTGCCACCAAAAAGTCATTCCATGATAGATTATGTTCACTTAAAAATACAATGAGCAATAAAACACAGTGGAGTAGATTTTCAAAGGGGTACGCGCGTATGATACACACGTACCCCCCGAAAACCTACCCCAAACCCCCCCCCTGCGCGCGCCGAGCCTATTTTGGATAGGCTCGGCGGCGCGCGCAAGCCCCGGGACACGTGTAAGTCCCGGGGCTTGCATGGAGGGGCGTGTCGGGGGCATGTCGGGGGGCATGCCGCGAGTGACGCGGCGTTTCGAGGGCGGGACCAGGGGCATGGCGCCGGCCCTGGGGCGTGGTCGAGGCCTCCGGACCAGCCCCTGGGTCGGGTGATGGCGCGCCAGCAGCCCGCTGGCGCGCGAAGATTTACGCCTGCTTTTGGCAGGCATAAATCTGCCAACAAAGGTAAGGGGGGGTTTAGATAGGGCTGGAGGGGTGGGTTAGGTAGGGGAAGGGAGGGGAGGGGAAGGTGCGGGGGGTGGAAAGAAATTTCCCTCCGAGGCCGCTCCGATTTCGTAGCGGCCTCGGAGGGAACAGGCAGCGCGCGCCGACCCCGGATTTTATAAGATACGCGTGGCTACGCGCGTATCTTATAAAATCTAGCGTACTTTTGTTGGCGCCTGGTGCACGAACAAAAGTACGCCCGTGCATACATTTATAAAATCTACCCCAGTTTATATCATCTTAAACTCCCAAAACATTACAAAAAAACCAAAATAGACATCCCAAGGCATATGGAAAACTTTCTTAAGTTATTATCGCCCAATCAGGTGATGTCTATTAATATGCAACAGTTAGCAGCTCCACATGGTTTAGGCAGCAATGAATCAGAGCCACAGTTGGGCCTGGCTTGAAGGATATTGTGTCAGTTTCTGTTTTCTGGCGGAACGGTGCTGGAGGGAAATTGGAAGATGATGTGGAACACCTCAAGGCAGTGATGTTGCAGCATAGACTCAGCTTTTACGTGTTGCATGACAGCCCTTTAAATATTTTCAATGGATTTTCTAAATTTTTACTGTTGTAGGGACATTAATGGCATTTTCCAAGCATAAATACCTACAGTACCTGAATGTAAACTGATGTGATATCTTAGATCGAATGTCGGTATATAAAAAATAATAAATAAATATAAATAAATAAATAAATAAATAGATAAAGCCAACCCCTTGTGTTAACCTGGAGTGGAGTGCTCCTAGAGGGGACTAGTGAAAGAGAGAGAGAAGACTAGTGAAAGAGAGAGAGAGAGAGATCCTTAGGAGAGAGTTTGCATGGAGGAACATTCCTTCCTGAGAGAAAGGAATTCTTAGCCTCAGTAGAGGAACAAAGAGTGAACCCTCTTATTCTTAAAAGAGGAGCTCATTGTAGGATGTCCAGAGGTTTTCTGGAATACCAAAGCATCCAGCTGTGAATAAAATAGCTGAAGAAGAAACAATCTGCTTACAATCTACAAGAAAAAAAGAAAAATTAAAGCTGCTCGGTTGAGGACACGGGGACTGTAACTTTCAAAATGGCATGTGGTGTACATTATCGTGTGTACATCGGCGCAAGTCCAGAGATGCAGCGATTTTATAACTTGCGTGCACATATGTGTGCATGATATAAAATATCCTGTGCACGCACACATGTGTGCCTGATTTTAAGGGAGCACACCTAAGCGCATAAATCCCGTTTCTACCATGTAAATCAGGGTATTTTAAAACTGGCACACGTCCATGCCATGACCAGCTTTACCAGTGCATCCACCAGTTCACCCAGGGTTGAGCTAGGTCCTCCAAACCCCTCTGGTCTAATAGCCTGCACTCCCACCAGTTACTCCAGACTCTTTAAACCCCTCCAAAATGAATATTCTGTTTGTTTCTTTTTACAGCTTACTCGTCCTCCATAGCAAAAGTAAACTTATGCAGCAGTGGACCAGTACACATAAGTATTTACACGCACATCTCTTGGCCATGCCCCAAAACAGCCACACCACACCCCTTTTCGGAATCAAATGAGATGTGCATGCAGCAGGAGATACGTGCTTCTCTGGGCAGCTTTTAAAATTCAGTTGGCTTGCACGAGCCTGATTTGGATGCACAACTCCCGATTTTGGCACGCACCAGGGTTTTAAAATCTACCTGTAAGTAGTTTTGATTAAGTGAGTTTTGATAACCGGGCAGCCAATTGAGTCAGTTTTTGTGTATAGGATATTCCGTTACTTCCTCTTTTTTTCTTCTCTGAACCCTTTGGGGAAGGTGTATTCAAGTTTAATACCTTGCCGCCCTTCCCCTGTCTCTTTTTCAGTTTGGCTTCTTTGAGTGACCACTTTGCCACCTTGTCTTCAGGAGGGGATTCTAGTCTGCAGCCTTTCCCCAGTTTATTTTTTAACCCTGACAGCTTATTTCACATGAAGCTTCCTTATTTTCTTCCACATATTTCAATCTGTCATTTGGCTTTCCCTGCCTCACCACAGTTATAAGTTCTCCTTTTCTCTTTTGGTTAATCGCCAGCGTCCTCTGGCGATTTTCATCTGCAAAACTAAATATTGCGGCAAAGGCTCTTTGCCTGTTTGTGCTTTGTGTTGACTGTTGAAGTGTAGGGTTAAGTTTCTATCCCTATGGGTTATTTAATATCTTGCATTTACATTCATTTACTGTCTGGGGTTTTTCTCGTCCTTAGTGTCTTGTACGCCCTGACGCCTCAAGCTTCACGTTGTGGAGACAGTCTTTCCCTGCAGTTCCCGTTTTCTTTGAGAGTCCTTAGATTGTTGGCATTGCTAGTCTCTTCAAGGCACGTCGTTGTTCTGCCAAGCTCTTGTGACGCTGGCTCAAGCTTCCCATTCTTTTCTCTTCCCCATGTTTCCTCTCCCTTTCTCCACATCCCCTGTGAAGAACTCAGCAAGTCTAGCAACATTTTTATCTGTCATACCATTTGCTCCTTTTTTGTACCGCACTAGTACACTGCCTTGGTTCCACGGCATTTTGACTCCTCGCTGCCTATTCCTTCCTTGAACCATGCTGAACAGTGTTAGCTTACACCAACTTTCCATACATCATTGAAGTAGGTATGACGAAGTAGGGATGTGAATCGTTTTCCATATCGTCTTAACGATAGAAATCGTGTGGCAGGGCAAGAAAATCGTCTTAGGCACGATTTTTTAGTTAAAAAATCGTTAAAAATCGTTTTTTCCGATTAGTGCGCACTAACGAGAGTTAGTGCGCACTAACTGGGAGTTAGTGCACACTAACTGAAAATGATACAATTTGACACTTTTCAGGTCAGTTAAGGTCAGTTTAGGAATGAATATGTATTCCTATTGGCTGCCCTCTTATTTATTCATGTTACCAAGTTTCCTACTGACAGTATATGGGGGATGGGAAATGGAAACAGTTGGTAGCTTGACAAAACAAGTAATGTGATCAGTCAATGTGACTAGAACTTGTGCCCTAACCCTGATACCAGGGGTATTGTGATCTTCCTGCACACAGTGCCCTATCCCTATTAATACCAGGAGTGTTGTGATCTTCCTGCACACAGTGCCCTATCCCTAATACCAGGGGTGTTCTGATCTTCCTGCACACAGTGCCCTATTCCTGATACTGGAGGTGTTGTGATCTTCCTGCACACAGTGCCCTATTCCTGATACCGGGGGTGTTGTGATCTTCTTGCACACATCCCGATATCAGGGATAGGGCACTGCATGCAGGAAGATCACAACACTCCTGGTATTAATAGGGATAGGGCACTGCATGCAGGAAGATCACAACACCCCTGGTATCAGGGATAGGGCACTGTGTGCAGGAAGATCACAATACCCCGGAGGAGTGAGGGTCAGGCAGCTCCCCCCTGTCTGTGAAGCCAGCCTCTCACTAGTAATGCAGGGAGGGAGCTGTCTCAGACTTCACCATCCTCCCCCCCCCCCTTTACCCACACACCATTCACTAGCTGGGACATGGGGGAAGTCAGGAGTGAGGGTCAGGCAGCTCCCCCCTGTCTGTGAAGCCAGCCTCTCACTAGTAATGCAGGGAGGGAGCTGTCTCAGACTTCACCATCCACCCCCCCCCCCTCACCCACACACCATTCACTAGCTGGGACATGGGGGAAGTCAGGAGTGAGGGACAGGCAGCTCCCCCCTGTCTGTGAAGCCAGCCTCTCACTAGTAATGCAGGGAGGGAGCTGTCTCAGACTTCACCATCCTCCCCCCCCCCTCACCCACACACCATTCACTAGCTGGGACATGGGGGAAGTCAGGAGTGAGGGACAGGCAGCTCCCCCCTGTCTGTGAAGCCAGCCTCTCACTAGTAATGCAGGGAGGGAGCTGTCTCAGACTTCACCATCCTCCCCCCCCCCCCCCCTCACCCACACACCATTCACTAGCTGGGACATGGGGGAAGTCAGGAGTGAGGGTCAGGCAGCTCCCCCCTGTCTGTGAAGCCAGCCTCTCACTAGTAATGCAGGGAGGGAGCTGTCTCAGACTTCACCATCCTCCCCCCCCCTCACCCACACACCATTCACTAGCTGGGACATGGGGGAAGTCAGGAGTGAGGGTCAGGCAGCTCCCCCCTGTCTGTGAAGCCAGCCTCTCACTAGTAATGCAGGGAGGGAGCTGTCTCAGACTTCACCATCCTCCCCCCCCCCCTCACCCACACACCATTCACTAGCTGGGACATGGGGGAAGTCAGGAGTGAGGGTCAGGCAGCTCCCCCCTGTCTGTGAAGCCAGCCTCTCACTAGTAATGCAGGGAGGGAGCTGTCTCAGACTTCACCATCCTCCCCCCCCTCACCCACACACCATTCACTAGCTGGGACATGAGGGAAGTCAGGAGTGAGGGTCAGGCAGCTCCCCCCTGTCTGTGAAGCCAGCCTCTCACTAGTAATGCAGGGAGGGAGCTGTCTCAGACTTCACCATCCTCCCCCCCCCCCCCTCACCCACACACCATTCACTAGCTGGGACATGGGGGAAGTCAGGAGTGAGGGTCAGGCAGCTCCCCCCTGTCTGTGAAGCCAGCCTCTCACTAGTAATGCAGGGAGGGAGCTGTCTCAGACTTCACCATCCTCCCCCCCCCCCCTCACCCACACACCATTCACTAGCTGGGACATGGGGGAAGTCAGGAGTGAGGGTCAGGCAGCTCCCCCCTGTCTGTGAAGCCAGCCTCTCACTAGTAATGCAGGGAGGGAGCTGTCTCAGACTTCACCATCCTCCCCCCCCCCCCCTCACCCACACACCATTCACTAGCTGGGACATGGGGGAAGTCAGGAGTGAGGGTCAGGCAGCTCCCCCCTGTCTGTGAAGCCAGCCTCTCACTAGTAATGCAGGGAGGGAGCTGTCTCAGACTTCACCATCCTCCCCCCCCCCTCACCCACACACCATTCACTAGCTGGGACATGGGGGAAGTCAGGAGTGAGGGTCAGGCAGCTCCCCCCTGTCTGTGAAGCCAGCCTCTCACTAGTAATGCAGGGAGGGAGCTGTCTCAGACTTCACCATCCTCCCCCCCCCCCCCTCACCCACACACCATTCACTAGCTGGGACATGGGGGAAGTCAGGAGTGAGGGTCAGGCAGCTCCCCCCTGTCTGTGAAGCCAGCCTCTCACTAGTAATGCAGGGAGGGAGCTGTCTCAGACTTCACCATCCTCCCCCCCCCCTCACCCACACACCATTCACTAGCTGGGACATGGGGGAAGTCAGGAGTGAGGGTCAGGCAGCTCCCCCCTGTCTGTGAAGCCAGCCTCTCACTAGTAATGCAGGGAGGGAGCTGTCTCAGACTGGTATCAGGGTTAGGGCACTGTGTGCAGGAAGATCACAACACTCCTGGTATTAATAGGGATAGGGCACTGTAAGAGATGACTGTAGTAGATTGAATAAAGATCTGATGTTTTCTGCTCTCCTCACACCAAACAAAAACAACACACAAGCAGAGAAGCCCTTCTTACAAAGCTGAGCTAGTGAGTTAAGTAGGAGGAAAAGTAAACATACTGGTGCCAGTGTGGCTACTTAAAAAATACACTTACCAACAATCAATTACATATATTTGAACTGTGTACAGTTCCAGCCAGGACCACCTTTCTAAAATGCACAGTGATTGGCAAATTCAACATGCACTAGCATTTCAGGTGCCTGCTAACAAAAATAATAAACAAACAAGTTCTAGTCACGTGAGTGCTGATCATTACATTACTTTTTTTGTCAAGCTTCCAACTGTTTCCATTTCACATCCCCCCAACCATATTGGTAACATCAATAGATAAGAGCACAGCCAGCCAATAGGAATACATACATACATATTCATTCCTAAGTGACCTTTACTGACCTGGGAAGTGTGAACACTTTGTTTCATTTTCTGTTGGTGTTCGTTAGTTTCCAGTTCCATTTCCCATCCCCCCAACCATCACCTCAGTGGTAACCTTGATAACATCAATAGATAAGAGGGCAGCCAGCCAATAGGAACACATATTCATTCCTAACTGACCTTCAGTGACCTGGAAAGTGTTTATTTGTATCATTTTCAGTTAGTGCGCACTAAATCGAGTTAGTGCGCACTAACGGGGAGTTAGTGCGCACTAACACGATTTAACGATTTTTAACGATAAATCGTTAGAATTTCTATTGTATCGTGTTCTATAACGATTTAAGACGATATAAACATTATCGGACGATAATTTTAATCGTTGAAAAACGATTCACATCCCTATGACGAAGTGCCAAAGGGTGCTGTCAGGGTTGTAGGTGACACCCCTATAAGTTTTCAGTCTTTCTAGGATGTTGATTGCATGCCCTGCCCATGTTTCTTGGGATGTGTTTATGGCTACATGGATGCCTTCAATGATACAGCTCCCTGACCAGCTGTTTCTTCTTTTTCTGGACACTAAAAGCCCTAAGGGGGCCAAAGCCGGGAGATATGCGCGTGACTCGGCCCAGTATGTGCTGCGTGGATTTTCAAAACCTCTTGGTACACGTGTATCTCCCGGTACGCAGACATAAATTTTTTTCGTAAAAAGGGGCAGGGTGTGGACTTGATCTGGGCGGGCAATGGGCAGGACATGGGCAGGCTCGGTCTATAGCATGAAGTCTGTACGTAAGTCTTTACGCGCACAAGCGCACACAGGGGTCCCCTACCACGTAACTTTACTTCTTGTTGCGTCTGTCGGTCGCAGACAGCTGCGACCACTCTGCCTCACCTGTCTTTTACCCTTTTCCTCCTCCCTCGGAAGGATGGCTATCTCCACTGCTGTTTGCCAAAACCCTCGGTGTCTCTGAGCCAGCATGGGCACCCCCATCCGCCATGCTTCTTCCTGAGGCCTCCTAGGGCACGCGCGCGCACGCTGCCTACGTTTTTGAATATATCATGGCGGGAACCTCGGGGGCGACCCCACCGCATAATGTCAGTACCTCCAGGTATTTAAACCTATTTATTTCAGGAACCCTCAACGCTCCTAGTTACTCGCTCCTCAAGGGCCTACTCTACTCAGGGTATCCTGCATCTTGGACCTTGGGTCCCTCTCTTCATTCAACTACTGAAGGAAGTTATCAGCACTGCTATTCTATGAGTATCACTACGCTCCAGCTCTCTTCATTCCACCTTTCAGGTGCTCAGCTTATCCCGCGCTGCGGAACACTGTCACACCTTTGCTACATCTAGGTGAGACCATCAACTACAGAGACTGTCTGAGCCTACTGTGTTATCGCTGGATTACAGTACTGTCCATTCCTTGGGCAAGATTCAACTCTTCAACAGCAGTATAATAAGGCTTTCTTTCCTCAGTGTCTGCTTACTAGAGTCTAGCTAATCGTTGTGGTTCCCCACGGAGCCCCTACCCGTGGGTGAAGTCATCGCCACTTCGACCAAGAGTCCACAATATGCCACAAACCCAACACTTCTGCTATGAACAGCGTGTAAGTAGTGAAATAAAAAAAAATTAGGGTAGTCAGCAGGGTTTTAAGGTTTGGGGCTAAAAGGGTAAACGGGAACTGAGTTAGCGAGTGGGGTTAGGAAGTCCTCTCCTTTTCTGGGGAGAACTGGGAATGGGCTGGGAAAAGAGGTAATTGCGTTGGCGCATGTGTCTAGTAAACCCCCACACACACACACTTATGTGAGCGAGGCGCCATTTACATGCACATGCACTTGTCAGTTTGAAATTGTGTGCACATGTATGCATGAATAGCTGATTTTAAAATGTGTGCACATATACATGCATATACACATGTACGTTTTAAAATCGCTGCGTCCATGTGCGCGAGCCAGCAAACGTGCGCAAATGTGCACCCTTGCGCGGGTCTTAAAATATATATATTGAGAGAGGAAATTTAAAGCCAGTGGCGGGTCCCAACCATAGGCCCAATTGCAGGATTAGTCACAAATAGAGGTAGTACATGTGCAGTGCATGATGTTTGTAAAAGATTATAAGTTATATGCTCACATTTGGATGCACGCTCACAACTGGCTTTTCTTTTAATTTAAAATCCCCTGACTCCATGCTAGCTTCTTTGGAAATGATTTCTGACATTTCTACTCAATTTCAAAATCTCTTAATTTTAGGAGATTTCTACTATAATATGCTAGATCATGTCTCTGATAGAAATTTTTATTTTTAATTGGTGAATTAGACCTTCGTCTATGGGTGGATTTTCCCACCCATAATGCTGGCCATACTTTAGGTCTCATTTTTTTCTACTAAGCATAACTTGTTGATCTCTGGTTCTATCCTCTCTCTTTCTTTCCCATGGTCAGACCATTTACTAATTACTTTTTGTTTACATTGAACATTTTCTTCAGTTGTGTCACATGAATCTATTTATCACTTTAGAGATTTAAAAAATATATGAATATCTATTTATTGGCTAAAGAACTGGATTCTTTCCCTGAAGAATTTGAATCAATGTCTCCTTATCAACAAGTCAATATTTGGAATAATGTCCTTTCCATGCTATTGATAAAGTGGATTCACTTCATATTTGCAAAGCTACCTCTTGTTTTAAAAATAGTTGGTATCATTCAGGTCTCAGACTTTTGAAGAAGCAAGTTCACCATTTTGAAAGATTATGGTGCAAAGAGAAATCAATAGAAAATATAAAGTGTTTGTCTAAGGCCAATAATCATTATTAGTTAGAAGTACTAGCTGTTAAAAGAAATTCATTTCTCACAAGATGCAGCTGAGTCTCATCCTAAGCAATTATTTAAAATTATTTCTACATTATCTAATTCACCACAGCTTTTTCCTTCTATCAGCCCGATTTAAAAGAGCCATACATGTAAAAACAGGGGATTATGTGCATGGCCAGGTCTTGTGTGCGCCGTGTGCATTTTCAGAAGGGCCCAGCCATGCGCATAAACCCCGTTACGCGCCAAACTGCCAGGCTTCTCCAAAGGCGTGGGCCAGGAGGCATGGTCTGGGCGGGGAGGGGTGGGCCGGGACGGAATCTACTGCTGCTCCAAAAGTGAAAAATAAAAAAACTTCTAAGAGTTAGGTAGGGGGTAGAGGGTAGGGGTCGGGAAGGAAAGGGGGAAATTTAGGAAGGTTAGATAAGGGTATAGGGAAGTTCCCTCCCAGTCTGCTCCAATTAAGGAGTGGACTGGGAAGGAAATGGGGAAGGCCTACTTGTGTCGCCGTGTGTTGCATTGTAAAATTCTCCCCCCCCCCCATGCGTGCAAATTGCGGGCCGCCCACACATGTGTGCGCAGATTTTAAAATCCAGAGCACATGTGTGCACGGCCATTGGATTTCATAACATGCGGCGCATTCATGTGTGCGCACCGGGAACCACGTGCACATGGACATGCGCGCGCTCCTTTTAAAATCGACCCCTATGTGAATTGTTCTGCAAGTTCTTTTGTTTCTTTTTTTCTCTGATAAAGTTAACTCTATTTGCAGCAATTTTACTGTTAGTGCTACAAAGGATTTCACTTCTTCATCTTGTGCTACTTCTGAATTTTCAGTTCGGTTTTTCCTCATTCAGTCCTATCTCTGCTATGAAATCAAAATTATTAAGAAACCCAGCACTCGCACTTTCATCTTCTATTTCTTGGATTGTTAATAACTCACTTCTTCTGGCGTTTTTCATGATCAGTTAAAAATTGCTAGAGTTTTTCCCCTTCTCAAGAAGGAATCTCTTGATCCTAATGTGCTATCTAAACTATAGCCCTGTCTCTAATTTACCTGTGCTATCTAAAATAATTGAGAATGTGGTCTTTGACCAGCTGAATGATTTTGTTAACAAGACTAATGTTTTTCATCCATCTCAATTTGGTTTTCGAAGAGCTCAGAGTATTGAAACTGTACTCATGTCAATAACCAATGACTTAACATGGATTCAGGGAAAGTCCCTCACAGTCTTTTCAAATATGAGTGCGGCCTTCAACACAGTCATGTATTACTTTCTGAGCATCTTAAGGAAATCAGTGTTGATGATGTTGTTTTACGTTGCTTCACTTCTTATCTTTCAACTAGGCTTTTCAGGTTGAATGGAACCAAGAAGCTTCTGACTCAACTTCTTTGCCTTTTGGGGTTCCCCAGGGATCTATAATCTCTTTTATTATTTTTCCTCTCACCATTAGCAATCCTCATACGGAACTGTGGTTTTTGCTGATGATATTCAGGTTACTGCCTTTATGAGCTCAAAATCGTCTCCAGACCTCCTTAGTTTTAACCCAGTGCTTGGATCGTGTTGCAACCTGGCTTCAAAAACATGGCTTATAGGTTAATCTAACAAAATCAGAGGCAATGTGGTTCAGCATGAAATCTATGACCCCATCAGCTACTCTAGCTATTTGAGAAAATCCTGTTTCTTTAAAAACTGGGAGTACAACTCGATTCTGGGCTTTCTATGGTACCATATATCTCCTCGATAGTTCAAAAATCATTTTTTTGTTTGAGATATATTCGATGGCTATGTCCCCTATTAGATCCACCTGACCTGTAACTATTAACTCATGCATTTGTTATTTCCAAATTTAATTATTGCAATTCATTGCTTTTGGGTATCCCTAATTACCTTATTGAAACGTCTTCAATTACTCCAGAATATGGCTGCTAGGTGATCTTTGGCCTTCATAAGTTCGATCACATTTCCCCAGTTTTACAACATCTACATTAGTTATGTGTGTAATTTCAAATTAGATTCAAAATTCTATGCTTAGTCTTTCATGTTCTTCAGTATGGCCTCCCTCTTTATCTGTTTAGATTATTAATTCCTTACACTCCATCATGTTATCTTCATTCCTCTCAAATGGGTCTCTTCCATATTCCTCCTCCATCTGTATTTAGGTTGTCATCTACTAGGGATTAATCTTTTAGTTATCAGGCCCCATTACTTTGGAACTCTTTGCCCCTAGACATTCACATGGAATTTAATTATTTAAAATTAGAAAAGAAGTCAAACCTGTTTTTTTAATCAGGCATTTCAGAAAATGCTATAACTTTTTATTGTTGTAGGGCTCATTCAGTCTTTATTATAACTTTGTTTTTGTTACGCACCCCGTCTGCGGGCATCCCGTGCGCGGGCATCCCGTGCGCAGGCCTGCTCACCTTCATGGTTCCACAGCGGGTCCCGGGGCGATCTCCCTCGTGGTAGTTACCAGTCCTGCTAGGCCCCAGTGTCCCGCAGCTGCGGTCGCTGGGCCTTCCACTGCACGTCAAGCCTCAAGCCGAGGTTTGGCATCCTCGGCCATGTTGGCCATGCCCATACGTGCGCACGAGCGGACTGCCCGGACTCATGTAGGGCCAAGGGCAGATCCTAGCTCCACAGGGTGTCCTGATTGATTCCCCGATATAAGGAAGTTCCTGGTTCTGCTTCCTTGCCTTGGCAATCGGGTTGGTTTGTTCTAAGATTGCCTCTGCACTTGTACCTGTTCCTGCTTGTTCCTAGTCTTGTTCCAGGATCCTTCTGTTCCAGTTCTGTTCCTGACTCGTTCCTGCATCCTAGTTCCTGTATCCTGCTCGTTCCTGTGTTCGTCTGTCTGTCTACCCAGGCAGTACCCTCGGACTGACTTTCTGGTACTGACCTCTGCCTGTTCTTGACCTACCTGCCTGCCTGCCTCAAAGACCACAGCCTGTTCCTGACCTGCTTGCCTGCCTGCCACCTGCCTCAAAGACCACAGCCTGTTCCTGACCTGCCTGCCTGCCTGCCACCTGCCTCAAGACCTCAGCCTGCCTTTGACCTCATCTGACCTCTGCTTTGCTGACCACTCCTCAGACTGACCTCTGGACATTGACCTTTGCCTGTCTGACCTCGTCTCCAGATTCTGGCTCTGTTCCTTGCCTTGTCTTCACCAACACCGTTCTGGTTCTCCCTGTTCCAACCAGCAGCCACCTTTGAACCTGATTGCACTCCTTCTGTCTCCGTGGGCAAGCCAGACTTTCACTCTCCTAGGACACCCTGCGAGGTCCACTTAAGTCCAAGCGGCCCAGGTCCCTACGGGCTCCTCCCAGGGGAACCTTGGGCTTCCAGTGGTGAAGCTCTTCCTAGCCTCTGTCTCCTCCAGTGTTCCACCCCCTGGGGGCAGCTACCTCCTGTTCCCTTTCAGGAGGCATTCCACCTCTGCCCCAGGACAAGGGTCCACTCCTGAGCGCAACAGTTGTATAATTATTTTAGATTAGGTAATTTTTCTTTAACTTAATTACTTTGATTTCTTAGCATCAGCCCAACACAAATAGTAATTTGTTTTCTGTTGCCAGTGTTTCATTTTTGCTCCACACTGTTGATTAGTCTGTTGAATCAATTTTAATTTTAATTTAATTATTTTTTGTTTTATTATACTATTTGTTAACAGATTTGAATGTTGTTTTGTTTTACCACCTGGATAACATGTTTTGCAAACAAGATATAAAATTTAATAAATGAAAATGAAATGCCCCTTGGGGCTTATTTGTGCGATTGTAAATAGACTTTATAGAAATGTTACAGATTATTGTAGGTATGGTTACTAGAAATTGTTTCGAAAAATGTATTGAAAGAATTGATTCCATATTTCAGTATTTCTGATTGTATTGAAAAATTGATAGAATGTAAGCGCATTACTACTGGAAGTGCCCATATTTTCATGTATTGTTGCACACTTCAACCATATAGAGACTAAAATGTGTCCAGAAACACATAATCATCAGCATTGCTATATCCCTTGTGAAATATCAATGAGAGAATCTATACCCCCTATTCATATGTCTAAGCCCCATCCTGTGTAGAAATCAAGCTCGTGCAAGATAAACTTACTTCACGTTTTGTTCCTTAGTTATATCAACAGTTTAAGAAATATTCTCCAATAGTTGCTGCGGCATAGAAGAAGCTTTATCTACCACCTCTCCAGTCTCCAATATCCTACTGAGAGCCTTTCTTCTCTTCAAAGTATACTATAAACAAAACAGTTTATGGCCTATCTGGAAAGGCCCTGTAAGGTCTTATTGATATTCTCCTCCACCTCAAAGATACAACAATTGGACTGGGACGAAAGACTGCTGACCTAGCTCTGAGAAAATACAGACGAGGCACGCCTGAAGTCCAATGGGACATGCCCCTCAAGGTCTGGTGGTAGACAGACAACCAACATCTCTCGTCTGTTGAATGCATCAAGATTCACTGATCAATTGTTACCTGAACTAAACTGAGTGAAAGTCTCTACTCTGTCTGATACAGAAGGCTATTAGTGCCCAACTCCTTGAAGTATTCCCTGATTTCTGCTGGGACATGCTCCTCCGAGTCTGGTACAGTCAGATGTCCTTTTCCTTACATTATGCACCCTTATCATTGGCTCCCAGTGAAGATTAAACTTCTGAGTCAAAAGGAAGGAAAATATGTCATGGCATTTCACCTGCTTTGCTGTGAGGCAGAGGCAATTCTTCAAGACTATTTGGACGATCACCTCCTAATTGACTATGTTTTGCTGACACTGCTTCATGTGGAAGAGAGCTACCTTCTCTCAGGGTCTTACTTCGAATGAGTAAAGCCTGAGAGTTTGCCTTGTATGTGTATGACAGTGTCGACCAGGATGTTGGAGGTTGATGAAGAAAAGAAAAACAAGGAGGAGGTCTTCCTGGTGACAATGACTTATCTGGATTGGTTTCTAAATATCATGCACCTGAAGAAGTGCAAGCTGCAGGTACTGGGGCTACCTGCATGCTCATGGTCTTCAAGATCAGGGACACCATCCCCTTGACCATTGGAAAACTGACTTCTTACACTGATAAATTTGTCACTCCCATTGAACTGGTATATATTGGTTCTCAATAAATTTAAATGGGAGTTGGCTTCTATAACTCTCATGATTTTATTGAATATTTCCTACATAAAATGCCCCTTAGCCAGGATATGAAGCAGATTGTCAGAAAGAATGCTCAGACTTTTGTAGCTCTTTGCATCACAGATGAGATGTTTATTTCCAACCCTCCATCCATGATTGCAGCGGGGAGTGTAGTGGCAGTAGTGCTGGGCCTACTCTTGGAAATTGTTAACTCATTATTCTGCCATCAGTGTGTTGTGTAATTCCTCTCCCAGATCATCGAGTGTGATCCTGATTCCCTGCTAGGAGCAGCTTGAATTTCTGCTAGGAGCGGCTTGAATCAATTTTCGAATCTAATTTCATCAAGCCCAACAGTTCATCTCTTCTTTCGAACCCAAGAATGCTCAGAATGAAGTAAGGTTGTCTTGTATGCTCATGAAACAGCTCCGTGCAACTACTAATAAGTGAGATGTGTACAGTATGTGTTTTTCCATGGAAAACAGGCCTTGAGAATGACCATGGGGGATGGCGGCTTGTCATTTTACTGTTGTAGCAATACAGTCAAGATTTCATAATTTTAAAGTTTACAGGGATTAATGAGGCTTCTCTATTTACTTAAGATCATTCATATTCTTTTAGAAGTTGTATATTTGTGCCTTTATATCTGTCTTCTTTCCTCTAGTAGAACAAGTATTCCACAGTGGTAATACGTATTTTCATACCAACCCTGTGGAGATGGTTACTTTCCTCTTGCTGGAAGAAGTTCACCAATATCGCATCGTCCTTATTTGTTCTACCTTTCCAGTATCTATATGTCTGTTTCACTGTAGAGTATGATTCTGATTTGTGGGTTCTATGGATGAGGTTATATATCGCAAGTCTCAGAGCATAAATAGGAGTATGTTTTTGTGGAATTTTAGTTTGGGCTTGTTGCCTTTGACCTAATTTATGCTTTTCTACTTGCAATAGTGTAAGGTACATATGCAAAGTATATATCATTGAATCATAGCTAGTAATGCTTTAAATTTAGAGATACTAAGTAGGTGAGAGGTCAGAGCAGAAGGTAACACTGGTCCTTAGCTAGATGAAACCAGTATATATGAGAACTTGTTTTCACTTTACTTATATTAAGGAGAAGTTAAGCTAATGGTCCAACAATAACTTTCATAAGGGATCAGTAAAATTGCATGTAGCATGTTGAATAATACATATGTATGAGTTATTACATGGCTAGGATGTGTTAGATATCTATTGGTGATTTGCAGTATGATCTTTATCCTGAAATTAAGGGCTATAAATGTATGTCATTATAAAAGACGGTGCACTTCCTTATCTTGTTATAACAGTATTTCATCTTCTCTCTTATACAAGAATTGCTCTGTGTTAATAAACCAAGTCTTACCAGAACTTCTGAGTGTGGCCCTTGTTTTATATTCAAGCTGGGGAAAACCTCTCAAGGTCTCTGGATTCCTGGAATTGGGCTGGTCCAGTTTCCACAACTTGCACAGAGCCCCTGCCTATTTTGTAAGTGCTATTTATGTGCAGCAATGGCTTTGAAAATCAACTCTAAATTGTACAACAAGTTGTGAGAAGATCTATCCAGTTTAAAGAAGACACCTCTGCTCAGAGAATTATGTTTTTTTATCTAAGCAATAAAAGGAAGCAGTTGGGTTTCATGTACTGCAATAGGAGTGATTAGTAGAGTCCTTCCTAAATTGTGGAAGGAATTGCAAATAGTTGTAGGTGAGTAGCAGATAATGCAAACAGCTTAAGAAATGTTAAGTAGAAGTCGTAGTAGTAATAGTAATAGGAGTAGATTTGTGTGAAATAGGTGATCATTGGCCTCGCGGCAGGACACAGCTGATCTGTAAGACCCTATTTAAATCACAGTTTTGCAAACATTACAGATCCTGCAACATTAGGCCCCTACTGCAATTTACCGGAGGCCTTAGTGATCAGGTAATTACTGTCTTAATATTCTGCAACCAGATCCACTGGGAGCATGGTTTAGAGGAGCTTACAAAAGTAATTGTGGTCTTGAAACTGCCATTTGTGATATGGCTTTTGGCCAAAACAAACCTGCCTGATGTCATCCCCAGGGATGGAAATAGCTAACTGTTTCACCTCCTGATGGAAGATCTACCAAAAATATGATCATATGGCATCGATCCTAAACAGGACATTACAGCATATATTAGAACCAGACAGTTCTAGGAATTGTATATGATTCATCATTACTTCAGTGAAATATTTTCGGACTGGTTAGCTTTTAGCTTGTTATAGAGTCTGTGTGTTGGGAATTTTTATTAAACCAACATATGAAAACTTATTTTATGGTAACTTCTACAAAAAATAAGGCTGTTTTAAATAATATACAGAACACAGAAGGGAAACAATAGGACTGTTTCTTTTCCATATGAAACCAACATTGCAAAGTTTCCATACCCAAATATTGAGAATAGTGCTCAGGGGTGGATTGCAGGAAAATATCATCCTGGGGGATTTTTTGCAAAACAGGCCCACTTAGTATCTGTCTGACTCACTTGGGCACTTTCCCCTCAAGATGTATTTCAACAGTTTCCAAAAGCACACTATACTGACCCTTCAGAGGTACATCATGTGTCCTGGAGCCTGGCAGAATTAAGCCAAGAAATCTGCAACATAAATTTCATATTTTTCCTAAATAACTAAATAGTAGAACACACCCTTGACCAGAGGTGAGCAAACTGAGCTGCAGGCCCGCTTCCATCCATGCAATCGATTGCCATCTGCCCCCAAGTCTAGTTACATCTCTCATATTGGGGTAGATTTTATAAAACTACGCCCGTGTGTACTTTTGTTCGCGCACCAGGCTACGCACATATTTTATAAAATCTGGGGTCGGCGCGCGCAAGGGGGTGCACATTTGTGCACCTTGCAGGACCCGAGCTCTGCGCGTGCTGCCCGTTCTCTCCGAGGCCACTCCAAAATCGGAGCGACCTCGGAGGGAACTTTCCTTTGGCCTCCCCCCACCTTCCTCTCCCTTCCCCTACCTAACCCACCCCCCCCCCCCAGCCCTATCTACACCCACCTACCTTTATCGTGAAAGTTACGCCTGCCCCAGGCAGGCGTAACTCGTGCACGCTGGCCGGCCGCTTCCACACGATTCCCCGGTCCTGGAGCGATTTCGGATGCCTCAGCCACGCCCCTGAAACGCCCTGGGCCGGAACCACGCCCACGTCCACGCCCCCGAATGGCGCGCCACCGCGACACGCGCCCCTGACATGTCCCCCCAGGAAAGCCCCAGGACTTACGCGCATCCCAGGGCTTTTCTCCCAGTTTTGCTTTCTCTGTTAAAATGTAATTTCTAAGCTTAACTGTTCATTGTAAACCGGCATGATGTCCACAACTAATGCCGGTATATAAAAATGTTTAAATAAATAAATAAATAAATAAATATAAGGCCCCTTCACTGTTCTCCCAGGGCCTTAGCAATAGGTAGACTTCCTTTGGGTAGAGTGAGTTGAAATTGCGTGTTCCCGTGGTCCAGCCTCAACAGTGTCAGCCTCATCCCTGTCTTCATTCCTCGTGTTCCAGTGTCCTTCTGTTCTCCTTGGCAATTCAGTCCCATCCTCCTGTGGTCAGTATTGTCTCGTGGTCTGCTCTTCCTCAGTGTGTCCTTCTGGCCCCCACCTGATCCATTACCTGCCTGGACTTCCGGCTTGATCGCTGCTTGGACCTGACACTGATTGCTTGCCACCTGCCTCTGACCCTGTGTGCAATTCTGGTCGCTGCATCTCAAAAAGGATTTAATTGTAATGGAGAAGGTACAGAGAACGGCGACCAAAATGATAAAGGGCATGGAATATCTCCCCTATGAGTAAAGGCTAAAGAGGTTAGGGCTGTTCAGCTTGGAGAAAAGATGACTGAGGGGAGATATGACTGAAGTCTACAAAATCATGAAAGGACTTGAACAATTTAGTGTAAATCAGTTATTTACTCTCTCAGATAATAGCAGGACCAGGGAGCACTCCATGAGGTTAGCAAGTAGCTCATTTAAAATAAATCAAAGAAAATTCTTTCACTCAGCACATAGATAAACTCTGGAATTTATTGCCAGAGGATGTGGTTACAGCAGTTAGTGTTACTGGGTTTAAAAAAGATTTGGATATGTTCTTAGAAGTTAAATTCATAAACTGCTATTAAGATAATAAGGAATAGTAGCTTGTGATCTATCTAATGTTTGGGTACTTGGCAGGTACATGTGACTTGGATTGGCCACTGTTGGAAACAGGATACTGGGCTTGATGGACTCTTGGTCTGACCCAGTAAGGCATTTCTTATATTCTTATGCTCTTATGACGCATTCCTAAAGGTGAATACATGGAATACAATCTACCTGTGTTAATTTTCATTTACTGGAGCCCTAACCAATGATAGAAATTGTGTTCAGTTGCTCTACTTTGCTTCTGCTCTTTCTCTTATTTGGGCAGAACCTATAGAACTCTATTCCCAAAGAGGTCCAGGTTTTGAGTGACTATTTGAGTTTCTGTAAATCGAGTAAAGCATGCTTTTTCTCTAGCTTTTAACTAATATGATAGTATGTTTAGATTTTTATTTATTTTCATTGAATATTTTATGATGTTTTATTTTTATGTGTGGAGACCTCTTGGGGTCTCCACTTGATGTCCATAATCACAACCCTTGGATAGTCAGCTGCAGAGGGGCAAGCCATTCATTACACCATCTCCCCCAGGGTTTGTCTGGAATTGAACATCTCTTAGGCAAAAGGGGGTCTAGTTTAGGTGAGGTTAGGGCAGATGTAGTTTGCTTTCAGAAGGGAGGGATGTGTATCATATGTGCTCTCTGAGTTAGGCACACTAATTTCACATAGGAGAAAGCAGGCACATGCCTTGCAGTTCTGGTAAAAGGGCTGGAAGGAAGAGGAATATTTACAAAGTTTTAAACATTTTTTCTGATTTCTACATTTTTTTCCATTTATTGTTTATTAATTTTACAACATTCGTACAAAGCATACACTTTGCATAGAAATATGGTATTGAAATAAAAACAAAGAAATTGATTTCTACATTTTTGATCTGTTCCATTCCTGGCAGGCTTTATGCCTGCTCAGGAGGGTCAGGAGGGACTGTACACCTTTTCAACCAGTATAAGAAGAGGTTGCAACACCCAGCTGTGAGCAGAGATCCTGATTCAAGTTGTTTCAAGTT
The DNA here is from genome assembly GCF_901001135.1 of Rhinatrema bivittatum. Lineage (NCBI taxonomy): Eukaryota > Metazoa > Chordata > Amphibia > Gymnophiona > Rhinatrematidae > Rhinatrema > Rhinatrema bivittatum. The sequence goes on from NC_042620.1 coordinate 140,558,540, forward strand.
TGTATTTTTCCACCATTGGGGAAAGGGAGATTTTTTTCTGCCCCTTCTTTTCCCCTAAACTGGAGACTTTTGGTAACTGTTTTCAGTACAGGCCTTTCTTCCTTGGAGGTCAGCTTCTATTTTTGAAGAGGAATCATCAAGGACATATGGAGACAGTCCACGATGTTTCCACGCTGGGACGCCAGATGAAGTTCAGGATTCAACGTGGACCTCAGGTACCGTGGAAAGGCATCTTTCCTTACCATGGAGGATACTCATGTTCCCAGACCCTGCCTGGAGGGACATTTCCACAGAGTTAGAGAGCATTTAAATCCTGTCTCATGTAAATCTGGGACCACTGAACATAACTGGATAGTTTATGTTTTGCATCTAGTGATTCTTTTAAGAGGAATTACAGTAAACTTTAATTTGAACACCCATCCGGTGAGTCCTGCCTGGTTTGTAAGTGTACCTGTCCCACAGAGCCATGGTCACACACACATTTGTGAGAACGCTACTGTCTGGGCCAAGAAGGTTATCCTTCCCCCCACAGAGAAGAATCCCCCCCCTGGGAGAAAGAGGAGTTAGGGAAAGGACAGAAGAGTTAGCCACAGTTAATAAATTCTTTTATGGCCCTTTGGAATTGGACACATTCCCCGGGAAAGGGTTACCATGTGTTTTGTTATGCTGTTTTTATTACTGTATTATTTCTTGTTGGCCTCCTGGAGTTGTATATTATTAAATGGGTGGTGTATAAATGTAAATAAATATATGAACTATGACACTTCAGTTCTCTCGTTAAAATATGGGAACTTTTCAGGCTGGAAAGAAAGACTAGTAAAATCTGACCATATGGTTTCCAGAGACATACACCCTGTCATTGTGATATTGGAGTTCTTCATTTTGGAACTACTATAATTTTGAGACTGCCTTTGATCACTGTTACTATACATATATGCCGTATGCACCAAACTAACAGTTTTATCATTTAAAACAAGGTTATTCTTGCCAGCTGATTCGCTGCTGGCAAAGGGATTATTCTTTAGTGTAGCACATAAAAGCAGTTCTGAAGAATCAGAAGGTGGGCAAAATACATTTCTGCCTGTTTAATTGAATGCTACTCCAGGCATCCGAAAGAGCTGAATCTATTTTTAGTCATTTTAATTTGAGAGAAAACCATGAAATGAGGACTGTACATGTAGAACAAGTTTAACCTGAAATGACTCTTATGAGACATTCTGCTTTTTTTTTTTTTTCTCCAAGAAAAGCAAGAGCAGCTATAACTTTACAATATTATGTTATGCAACATTCATTTGGTTTGTCACTCTGATTAGAGATATGTAAGCACTTCATGGTAAAACTCAAAGGGGCCGATGCAATAAAAATGCACCAAAAGCAGGCGCTGAATGTTCCTAATGTGCACCCAGGCACCTCTCCTGGGGGTGCCATGCAATATTTAAATTAGGGGTCGCGCTGCCAAGGAGGCGCTAGGGTCGAATGTGCACCCCTAGTGTCTCCTTGGCAGCGGGCACCCAGGAGAGGTCGACTGTCCACGGGTTAAGAAAATGGATTTTGAATTTATCCGCATTCGTTTTCCTAACCGGCGCACAGCCACAGGTTCGGAAAACTGACGCTGGTTAACTGAGTGTCTGTTTCCCTAACCTGACCACTGGCACTCTTTTTTTTTGTTTAATTGTTTTTTTATTTTTAATCTTTTAAACTTTTCGCTCCTCCAACTTAATATCACCATGATATTAAGTTGGAGGATGTACAGAAAACAAGTATTTTCTGCTTTTCTGTACAACTGTTTGGGGTGATCAGAAATTAACGTCTGCTCTGGGCGGGCTTTAATTTCTGAGCGTAAAAATGTATGGATTGGTCAAATTTTATTTTTTTTTTTGCATGTGGGGTTAATAACAATAGCCTCATCAACATGCATTTGCATGTAATGAGCACTATTAGTATTGCAACGCGTTGGAGGCGGGTTGTAGAGGCGCTAATCCCGTTATTGCCTAAGGGGCTGTGGAGACGCGCCTACACAACGCACGTCCAACCGCGGGGTAAACACTGCGTTCAGCTGAGCACACTGTTTTACATCAGCCCCAAATGGGCAACTATCAGCCTGGTTTGAGTTCAATGGAAAATGGGGGGATTTTCTTGAGTTCCACTAACAAAATTCTACATATTTTATCAACACATTTGAACAAAATTCAAAATATATCAGAAATTTGTTTTACAAATGTGATTCAGAATTTCAAAAACTTCTACTAAATTCTATACAATTCACTTCTTTTTTTTCTTGTTTTTCACATTCTGCAGCAGATTCAATAAATGTGCTTCAAAATGAAATGCTGAACCAATCTGTTACAACTTGAGACTTCCCTCAGGTTTGTCAGATTAGTCAATGGATTTATTTTGAAGAAGCTTGCACATCTCCCACTGCAACAGATGAGCCATAGGATGTCATCAAAGAAGCTAGCTCCTAACTAATTTACCAACAGGGTGTTACGTTGGGCTTAATTGCCCCTACTTGGAAAGTTTACTTTCCTTACAACTCTGTGAAGATTCCGATTCACATCCCTACTGCTTATCATAGTATTGCATTCTTCAGTGAAGAATGCAATACTATGATAAGCAGTAGGGATGTGAATCGTTTTAGGACGATTAAAATTATCGTCCGATAATTTTAATATCGTCTTAAACCGTTATGGAACACAATACAATAGAGATTCTAACGATTTATCGTTATAAATCGTTAGAATCGTGAGCCGGCACACTAAAACCCCCTAAAACCCACCCCGACCCTTTAAATTAAATCCCCCACCCTCCCGAACCCCCCCCCCCAATGACTTAAATAACCTGCGGGTCCAGCGGCGGTCCGGAACGGCAGCGGTCCGGAACGGGCTCCTGCTACTGAATCTTGTTGTCTTCAGCCGGCGCCATTTTCCAAAATGCCGCCGAAAAATGGCGGCGGCCATAGACGAACACGATTGGATGGCAGGAGGTCCTTCCGGACCCCCGCTGGACTTTTGGCAAGTCTTGTGGGGGTCAGGAGGCCCCCCCCAAGCTGGCCAAAAGTTCCTGGAGGTCCAGCGGGGGTCAGGGAGCGATTTCCCGCCGCGAATCGTTTTCGTACGGAAAATGGCGCCGGCAGGAGATCGACTGCAGGAGGTCGTTCAGCGAGGGTTCTGGCGCCTCGCTGAACGACCTCCTGCCGTCCAATCGTGTTCGTCTATGGCCGCCGCCATTTTTCGGCGCCATTTTGGAAAATGGCGCCGGCTGAAGACAACAAGATTCAGTAGCAGGAGCCCGTTCCGGACCGCTGCCGTTCCGGACCGCCGCTGGACCCGCAGGTTATTTAAGTCATTGGGGGGGGGGGTTCGGGAGGGTGGGGGATTTAATTTAAAGGGTCGGGGTGGGTTTTAGGGGGTTTTAATGTGCCGGTTTTGCGATTTTACGTTTTTTTGATTTTTCATGATTTTTCACGATTTTTCACGATATTTTACCCCCCCAAACGGCAACAATACGATTCCCTCCCCCTCCCAGCCGAAATCGATCGTTAAGACGATCGAGGACACGATTCACATCCCTAATAAGCAGATTAATCTAAGAAGATATGTTTTGGATGTGATGAAGAATTCTTGTGGGCTCAAAGAGGCAATATTCAAAGGGATTTCCCAGGGTAAATGAGTGTTTGCCCTTCCCTACGCAGATAAAAGTGCATGTGTTGCTTCTGCATACTTTTACCTGTGTGAAAATGGGGCAGGGAGATGCAAGGGCATCAAAGTTTGCACAGAGATTGCATTTTGAAATCTCCACGCATGCTGTCACACACGTGTTTGCACCTGCTCCCTTACAAGTGCAAAGCACATGGGTACTTTTCTGCCCACATTGTGTTCACTGGGTAGCTTTTCTCAATTTCAGTGTATTTCTTGTATACCGCAAACTCCAAAATTGTTCAATGCAGTTATACAATACATAAAACAAAAAATGTGTTGTGGTTGAGGACCCAGCTAGGCTGGGAAACCACCCTGGGAACAGTCCAGGTCTACAAGACAAGACAGAACTAAGCTATGGAATCTTCAGCCTATAGTAGTCATCTTCCCCACAGGTTGAGCCCTTGGGTTCTGGCGGCCTGTAGGACTTAGACGGGATGGAAGACTGAAGTCAGGCTGGACTAGAGCTGAGATGAGACTGGAATCAGAGGCAGGCATGGAACTAGAGTCTGGAACTGGGTGCAGGGAGGCATGGCACACCAAAGCAGGCTGGGACACTGGAACAGGTTGGGACACTGATAGGAAACTGAGACCAGGCAGAGCTGGAGGCTGAGGCTGTGTAGGACTATAACTGAAACAATACTAGGTCAAGAACAATGGTCGGATACTGGGACAGGGCAAGACAAAGACTAGACCAGACAGATAACACAAAAGGCTAGGAAAGTCACAGAGCAAACTAGGAACAAGAAGACTTAGGGAAGCCACTGAGCAAGGCAAAAGCAAGGCCTATGGAGGCCATAGAGCATACACAAACATGGGGTCAAACAGGGTTCCAAGCCGACTTGATGGCAAGGCCTCGAGGAGATACAAAAGTGGGGTTAAATAGGCTGGGCCCTACTGAGACATGAGGTCACAGAAACTATAGTTGGAGAGAGGGTAGAAGCAGCTGCTTGAGGACCTCTGGTGGTTGGGAGGCTGCACAACAGGCAGAATCACAACAAAATGCAAATTGTTTCAGTACAGGAACATTAAATTCAATGGCAATATGCAGAAAATAATACACTTTTAAGCAGCTTCTAACACAAATGAAAAACAATCGCAAAACAGATAAGATGAAAAGATCCTGTCCAAAAACAGAGAATCTAAATCATAGCTTGTAAGATAAAATTCATGTAACCCTCCTTGGCCTAATTTTAGAAATAGATGGAATATCAAATACTTATAAATAAATAAAAAAATAGAAACCAGGAGGTCGATATTCAAAAGCCATTTAGATGCATAAGTCAGGGGCATTCTAGGGGTAGGCAGGAGGCATTTCTGGGAAGAGCAGAGTTAGTTCTTAAGTTATGCGGCTATCTCCGATATTCAGAGTTAGCTACTTAATCTATGTGACTAACTCTGGTCGGGCTGTATGGATATCCCAAAGTTAGCTAGTTAGACATAACTTTAAGATATTCAGGTATATTCAGTGGTGTGACTGTGATGCTGAACATACCCTGCTAGTTAGCCAGATATGTTTACTAGGTCAGGAACAATGTTTGTCCGGCTAACTAGCCGAGCCACCAGCAGCTGAAAATGGGCCACCAGGACTTCATTTTTCATCAAAAAAGTAAAGAATCTAGCTCCCAACCCAGAAAATGTTCTTTTCTTAGTTTTTGTCAGAAGGAATCAGAAGAACTAGATACAGTTTTTACAATAAGTCTTCTTGTGCTGACTTTAACAGACACAAAGCTACATACTAATCAACAGGTCACAAAAGATACCTTCAACTGGAATCTCTTAATAATCTAAGGTAGGCGTTTCCCTTTGAAAAAGGGCCTGCAGTCCTGTGGACAATATCAAAGTTGCCTTTTCAATTTCTTACAAGATCTTCCATCTATATATCAAGGGGGCAATATTTTAACCCACAGAGAGCTTGCAGGAAAGTCTCACAAAGTTGAGATTTCTACTATGTTCTCTCACCCTAGCTTAATAGTAACCTGTTATAGAGTCCATCAAGCTAGGGTGAGAGAACATTATAGAAATATCTTTGTGAGGCTTTCCTTACTCCAAATGATGTCAAATCTTCACCAAGGTGTACTGTGCTGTTTGTACATCTCACTCTGCATATAAAACTGGCCCCTAAACCCTAAACTACCACCACCTCACCTCGAGCTATTAGCTGGCCCTCCTATAGAAATATAAATAGTTGACTACTATGAAGGCATTTTAAATAGTCTCTCTCTCTCACTCTGTCTCTCAAGCTGCAAAATAGAAGTATTGCAGGATGTGAAAACTTTACTGCACCCCACAATTCTACCTATGGAAAGCATGTGGTGCAGTAATTCTAAAATTACCATAAACACACCCCTTTTTCTTGCCGAAGGCATTATTATAGCATTTTGATGAATCTAGGGGTTAGCTGGCTAGACAGCAGATAATGGACCGTATTCTGTACAACTATTACTTATTGGCACTGGAATTAGCAAAATTAGGCAAAACTGATATGCTGTAAACTTTTGACCTCAAGTTGCTACAAAATCAGAAGAAATGTTTGGCTTCTAACCAATTCAGTTTGAAAAGCTCATGCTTGCTTATGAGAAAATTTCCCATTTTTTATTTTACTACTGTGCAGATACAGGTTATTAAGCTGTCATGATTATTCATTCAAGTAGAGTAAGTTCTTTGACTTGAGGCTCTCTCCGATTTCCTTCTATCTCACAAGACAAGTGATATATGGTGCAATCAGAGCTCAGCCTGCCCATTGCCGGACTCAACCATCTGCTGTTTGGATCTTCACTTATCAGCCCCATGGCTCTCATCTCTGACCAGCTCCCAACCTTCTGGCTCCATAGGCACAAATTCCTAGCTTCCAGTTGTTTTTTAAATGCTAAAATCTGAATTGCATGTTGTACAAAATCTCAATTTACCTGATGTTCTGATTAAGGACATGTGAAAAGTAAAATGTTCTTGATGCAAATAGTCACACAAACATTCTTCAAACTTTGCGGACTTGCAAATGTATTTACCCTAGGTCCTAATGGGAATGATGAAACCAGATCCTGAGAACTGATCATTTTAAATTAACTAATATTAATTTTCTGATCTGATTCAGCATGCTGTGAGTGAGACCATCTCAACTTGTTTTAGATGGGACCAGTATCTTTCTCACTGATGGAGTTTCAGCTGAACACATCCTTTTTACTAATACTTTGTTGCCCTCAGTTCTTTTTGTGTCATCAAAATGACTCTCTTTAAATCTGTGGTAAAATAAATTCACCTAAGTAAATGTAAGGGGTTGCCCTTAACTTTTACGGCCACAGTGGTCTCAACAGACCTGATATGCCAGTAGTGTAGGATCAGTGGTCTCAACAGACCCTGCCCCTTCTAGTGAGATCGGTGTAGGTAGAAATGGGTTAGGAGGTTTGTTGCGCCCCATGAGAGGTGTCCTAGGTTTCATAAAACTGTTGTTCCCATGTGACACTGATTCAGGGAGAAAAGAAGATTGAGATTGCATGAAGGGTACTGAGACCAGGAAGGAAAAGAATTGCTGGGGTTCAACAGGGAGAACCCTAAAGGCTCTGAAGGGAAGAGGTTAGCAGAGAGCAGAAGAGTTGAAAATTCACTATCTGTCCTGGGAGAAGTTTTGAAGAAATGTTTACTGAGAAGGGAGCTTGTCCCCAGTGGGAGTTTGGGAAAAGGGAAGCTACCCATCTGAGGAGGTAGTCCTAAGGAGTTTCTGGTTGACGAGGAGTCAGCCAGAAGCTCCCCAGAGTTGAAGAAGCTGCTGAGAGAAAATAAAAACATCTAGCAGAGCAGGAACTTGGGAAGAACGAAGGGAGGAGAGATCCTGTCCTAAAAGTTGACCTGTTTGGAAGGACAGTTGTTATTGCTTCTGGAACTGATTGAGATTTGTTTTTTGTGCTGTTTTGGACTCTCTGTTGCAGTCTGGTGTACTAGCAATTGGTATATCATTAATTTTTTGACTTTGTGGTTTGCCTGCCTGGATTGAGACAGGGGATACATAAACATTTGTCACAATATTTTCTCAGAGCGGAAAAGTTTAGATTTCACATTTTTGTTGGAATCTCTAATTCTGATGCTCTAATAGCAAACAAACAATTATTTGATTTAACAATGAGCTACATTTGAAAAAGACTGCATTTTGTCACAATAGCAAAAAGGAAAAACAGCAATCCCCTGGTGTAGTGTGGACTAAACACATTTACTGTGGAATAGGACAATACAACATTCTATATTCTTGCATTAATCTGTTTTCATTATCTTTTATGACTTTCTATTTTCTAATAACTTTAGATGACGAGAAGGTGTGCAATGTTGTGAAGACAAAATGTATAATATACTCAATTATAGTGATAGTAATATATGCAGGTTTTCTCCAACTAAAGAAAAGGGGTATTATTTTAAGAAGAGTACACATTGTTTTGGCAAGTTGCCTTGAACTGTTTTAATCTTACAATTCTGGATTAATGAATGCTATATAAGACAGGTGTGGCAAGTTCAAGCATAGTATTATTTAATCATTTCTTCAGAATCTCAAATGACATCACTAATCGTCCCTTGCAGCAACATCTTTTTAAACAAATATGTATATAAATAGTATAACATGCCCACAGCTTAAAGAGCCTAGATAAGAAACATTAGAGGTGTAATTCTTCATTTGAAATGATAGCACATTTTTTTCTTTTTTTGTCTACACCTGGAGAGATAATTTTTTTTTATGACTTCTTTTGTAACTTACTCTTTAATTGTTTATTATATTTGCCAAGCAGATTATACAATGCATAAAATGTTGAGGCTTGGTACTTCCTTCACATAGGAATCAAAATATAACAAAAATCTGCTCAATCGAAAAGTAAGTGCTAATTAAATGATGTGCAATAATTCCAGCAAAAGTAAACTGCTATTCTTTAATACAGTGCTCTGGTTATGCAGAGACTAGCAGGCGTAAATCTGAAGGATTTCATTTATTGCAGTTCCTGAAAGCAGGAGATTATAATTGTTCAGTCTAAATTTCTCAGATGAGATCCCTCAGATTTGACCAGTTGAATTAAGTAGAACTTGCTTGTTGCTCAGAAAGGCCAAGAGCATCTCAATTGCATTGGATTTCTGTCTGAGATTTGCCCTATTTAACATAGGAAATTTCATGACATTAATTGCACTGTTAAATATGTTTCTCCATTCCTAGACACTTCCACAGTTTTTAAACCAGTGGTTCCTATCTGAAGAATGCTATTTCTCCCAGGCTCTTACCATAAAACAATTTGCTGCTATGAGATGCATTATGAATTTAAAGTGAGCATAGGTCTTTTTTCATCATCATCATCATCATCATCATCATCATCATCATCATCAAGAGTTACCTTCGCTGTGAAAAGGTTGACATTTATGTTGTGCTAGTTCTCTCTTGACTCAGATTTCCTCATTTTTTCACTCGTGTTTCTAGTTCTTGATTATTTTCTAATGTCCCTTTTCCAGGCTGCTCTTTGCCTTCCTCTTTCTTCCTTTATTATTCTACTAGATTACATAATGTGATCACCATTAAGACATGGGTGAGCCCTCAGTTCAGCTAGCAGGTTAGTGTGAGGGGGAGTTACCATTCAAATGCAGCCCCTCCCTCTGAGGGGTCTGGAATGGTCGTCTCCCTGAGAGTCTATATAGTAGCTCCCTACAGAGAATTCGGATGGCAGTCCCTTTAGGTTTGCAATGAGATAGGAGACAGAGAGGAGTTTTGCTTTAGGTTTTTTTTCAGGCCCACTCAGAGGAGCCAAGCAAGCCCTGCCTGGTAGTTCTGGCCAGGATCCGGAGGGGTTTCCTTTTCCAGTCCATTCCTTGGCTGGTTAGGATTTTCCCTCTAGGTCTATTTTTTCAGGTTTTAAGATTTTAAGTGGTAGGAGCCTCACTGGACACCTGGACCTTTCTTGAACTCAGGACACGAGGACATTTGTAGGGATGTGCAGACAAAAAGTTTATGTTCATAAGTCCATAAGTCGAAAAGGGGGGTCAATTTCGGTCAATATGGACATATGGAGAATTCCATAAGTTGAGTCTATGTCCATACGTGCACCGGTTCCCTAATTATAAATTTAAGCCCCTCACCCTCCTTAATCCCCCCCCCAAGACTTACCAAAATTCCCTGGTGGTCCAGCGGGGAGTCAGGAAGCCATTCCTCTATTCCTTTGCGAGGAGCACGTGACGTCCGCGTCACGTCGGAGTGACGCGGCCGTCACGTGGTCCACCGCGGTTCCGCTCCCGGACCCCTCGTTGGACACAAACGGAACTTTTGGCCAGCTTGGGGGGGCCTCCTGACCTCCCCAAGCTGGCCTCCTGACCTCCCCAAGCTGGCCAAAAGTTCCGTTTGTGTCCAACGAGGGGTCCGGGAGCAGAACCGCGGTGGACCACGTGACGGCCGCGTCACTCCGACGTGACGCGGACGTCACGTGCTCCTCGCAAAGGAATAGAGGAATGGCTTCCTGACTCCCCGCTGGACCACCAGGGGGTTTTGGTAAGTCTTGGGGGGGATTAAGGAGGGTGAGGGGTTTAAATTTTTATTTAGGATCAACGATCGCGATTTCCAACGTATTCAACATAGCTATGTTGAATAAGTTGGAAATCTGATCGTTTTCGCCTCATCACTTTTTTAAGTTAAACAAAAAAAAAAGTAGCGTTTTACATATAAGTTCAAAACGAATGCACACCCCTAGACATTTGTGTCTGGGATTCTAGGGATCTGGAAGACCTACTCCTGAAGTGGTGGTGACCCGTTGTGAAGAGGAACTCTGGTGTTAAATTCTATTGGGGAAAACAGACTTTGATTTCAAGATCCAAGAGGATGTTTTGATTTCCCTTCCTTCCTGTTTGAAACAAAGAGAGCTGCTTGCTTCAAGGGGATCCCTACCATCAGGGATCCAGAAAGAAGAAATAAAGAGACTGTGTAAGAACAAGGAGATCCTGAAGTTCTGCTAACCATGAGTAAGGGAAATCAAAGATCACTGTGGACCCCATTCAGGTGTTTTCACTACCCAGGGGAGAGAGAGAGAAGATTTACTCACTGTGCCATAGACTCTACCATTTTTATGAGATTGGAAAGGTTTTTTTTGACCAATCTAAAGAGATTCTGCCCACCTGGGAACGCCACTTTAACTCCACAAATATTAATTTGGAGATTTAGTTCCAATCAAAAACTGTACAGGGTCTCAAAAATTGCTCTTTATAGTCGCAGTTCACTCTGCCAGGGTACTTGTGCAGAGCCAGTACTTGAACACTTTGGGGCAGATTTTTAGAGGAGCACATGCAGGGTACATTTGTGCGCACTACCTGGTGCACACAAACGTACACCCAATTTTATAACATGCTCGCGCTACCGCAGGTGTAACTTGCGCGCGCCGGCCAGCTGCCAGTGCACTGTCCCCCAGCACAGCCGCTGTGCCGGAGGACTCGGGACCACCCCTGGACCGCCCCCGGACCGCCGCTCCGCCCCCAGCCCTGCCCTATGCAAAATAGGCTCGGCGCGCACAGAGGGGGTTTTAAAGGGTTACGCACATATATTATGCGTGTAACCCTTTGAAAATCTACCCCTTTATTCTAGTCAGTTGTTACAGCTTCTGGTTTTAACACCAGCTTCTGACTGAACAGATCCTTTAATCTAGTGTCCAAATTCACAATCAAACAGATTCAATTTAAACTTTTCTTCTTTCAAACTTTTAACTACAACAAAGTCTATTGTTCTGGATGACTCTACTGGTAAATTTCATTTTAACTAAATTTCCTTTCACACAAATTTCTCCTTTTGCATACCTCTTCTCTAAATTTTTTTCTAGTAGAGCTGTATCACTGGGTTAGAACATAAACCACATCTGCCAAGGTTAAAGGGTTTTACTCTGTCATATAATTTCTTTTACTTTCTGACTGAAAATAAACATTTTTTTCTCACTAGCTGCAGTTACACTGGGAGTGCTTCTTCTTCCTTCTAGGTTATATCTCCATCTGCCCCAACAGTCTCATAAGGCTTTCTGCTCCTTCCTTCTTCCGGCTAAAGTTTTGTGGGGATGAGCTATCTCCCAGCTCAAATCTTGTTTACTTTTCTCCCCTGTTCTCAGGCTTTGCTCTTGTGCTTTTTTTTTTCTTTTATTTTTTGCTGGCTCTGGCTTCTGTATATACATTTCCTTCCTATAGATGGATCTATGAGTCAATTACCGTAATTAATATAATTAATTGATTAATTAATTAAAGAGCCACAGGCTCTCTTTATTAGAGCCAATGTGCCTCTGACTATCTCTTTCCCAGGACCATTTCTGAGGGACCCAGACAATTAATTATTTGTTATTGTATTCTTGAGGCTGATTATTATACAATATTCTTGTGGCTAATTATCATAATTTTTATTTTCTTGATTTTCAAGCTAATTCCATAGACCTTACAAGTCTTATATATATATATATGTGTGTGTGTGTGTGTGTGTGTGTATGTGTGTGTCTTACTCCTCTTTTAATTTCCATGGTTTTCATGGGGACATTTTTCAAACTGTTCACACTGAGACAATGTCTACAGATCTTTTTAACCACAATCTTTGCATCAAGTTTCAAAGAAACAGTATGCATGTACTTTCATTTTGAAATTTGCCATAGATATAACATACCTAAGGACATTTTCACCTCCTTGGGTAATTCATTTTCCCATACTCGTAATGCATTCCCCCACCAGGCTGAATTTTCAAAGAAAATCTTCATGGATAGTTTAAATATGATCAAAATACTATTTTCCACTATAAAACAGAGGCATGAGAAAACTTGTAACCCTCTCCCTTCCAATACCTCATCAAACAATGGCTCCCACTAGGGTGGAAATCTTGCTACAGGGCCTTTAGGACTAGGAACACACCATTGCGTTCTCAGATCTCTTAGTTAAGGTCCAGCTTAGATTTGAGACATTTCTACACTCATGGATTTGGAGAAGCTCTGTCAGATTCTTCTCAGAATAGATTTTTTCCTTTGAAATCTGTTATGGCACAGATCCTGTTAAGAATCTTAAAGGTTACTATTTGCCCTCTTTATATTCGACGTTCTATTATGTTGAAAAATGCTGAAGTCAAGCTTCTGGATTGGCATACATATATAATTAATTGCTCACTTCTTGCTTTAAATTAGCTGTTATTCAGCCAATTTTAAAGACATCATCTTTGGATAGCTCGATACCTTCCAATTATAGACTGATTGTTAATTTGGAATTTGTTGGAAAATGAATTGGAAGGAGATCTTTTTGCAGGTGACCACTTTTGTCTTAGCTCAGTCCCTGGCAATCAGGATTTTGAGCTGATTTTGGAACAGAGACTTATTACTCCCTCTCGTTGATAAATTGGTTTGTTGAATGGATAAAGGTGATTCTTCACTTATGGGATTTATCAGTAGCTTTGACACATTAAATTATGATGTTCTTTGGGCCAATTGGCAGAAATGGGGCTTGGACAGAAGGTTCTGACCCGGTTTAATTCCTTTTTAAGGGCTGCTGTCAAAAAATACTAATGGGCAACAATTTTTCCAACTCATGATCCAGTGACTGTGGCATCTCCAACCTTGTTTAATATATATTTATATATTTGGCTCCTTTGGGGAAAATTCTGGCTAAATTTAATATATTCTAATGATATACAATTTATGTTCCATTAGGTACTAAACCAGAATGAATCAATGTCTTTTGGCTTTTTCTTCTTGGATATGTGAAAATTGACTATTGTTAAACCCTGGAAAAACTGAGATTTTGTGGGTGTGAAAGCTTTCTCCTGAGTTATTACCAGTGAAGTTTGGTTTTTTTTAAACTCTTTCTTTAACAGATTTTTCCAGCATGCAATATATTAAATGTCAGTAATAACAGCTGAAACAGATTACAGCATAAAGAGGGCACATGTATTCAACATACAAGGTATTGCAAAGTCATAACTTAACAGCCCATAATAGAAGAGGATAAAATCCCAGGCTTATAGGTCAAATAGGATTACTTCACACAGATAATGGCATAGGCTGGCCATAATATTGGTGCTATATATACCCCAAACGTTTTTTAACTTAAAGGATTCCCCTTTTAAATCAAATCAAAGTTTCTCAATATCAACCATTAGGGATGTGAATCGTTTTAGGACGATTAAAATTATCGTCCGATAATTTTAATATCGTCTTAAACCGTTATGGAACACAATACAATAGAGATTCTAACGATTTATCGTTATAAATCGTTAGAATCGTGAGCCGGCACACTAAAACCCCCTAAAACCCACCCCCGACCCTTTAAATTAAATCCCCCACCCTCCCGAACCCCCCCCAAATGACTTAAATAACCTGCGGGTCCAGCGGCGGTCCGGAACGGCAGCGGTCCGGAACGGGCTCCTGCTCCTGAATCTTGTTGTCTTCAGCCGGCGCCATTTTCCAAAATGGCGCCGAAAAATGGCGGCGGCCATAGACGAACACGATTGGACGGCAGGAGGTCCTTCCGGACCCCCGCTGGACTTTTGGCAAGTCTCGTGGGGGTCAGGAGGCCCCCCACAAGCTGGCCAAAAGTTCCTGGAGGTCCAGCGGGGGTCAGGGAGCGATTTCCCGCCGCGAATCGTTTTCGTACGGAAAATGGCGCCGGCAGGAGATCGACTGCAGGAGGTTGTTCAGCGAGGCGCCGGAACCCTCGCTGAACGACCTCCTGCAGTCGATCTCCTGCCGGCGCCATTTTCCGTACGAAAACGATTTGCGGCGGGAAATCGCTCCCTTACCCCCGCTGGACCTCCAGGAACTTTTGGCCAGCTTGTGGGGGGCCTCCTGACCCCCACGAGACTTGCCAAAAGTCCAGCGGGGGTCCGGAAGGACCTCCTGCCGTCCAATCGTGTTCGTCTATGGCCGCCGCCATTTTTCGGCGCCATTTTGGAAAATGGCGCCGGCTGAAGACAACAAGATTCAGGAGCAGGAGCCCGTTCCGGACCGCTGCCATTCCGGACCGCCGCTGGACCCGCAGGTTATTTAAGTCATTTGGGGGGGGTTCGGGAGGGTGGGGGATTTAATTTAAAGGGTCGGGGGTGGGTTTTAGGGGGTTTTAATGTGCCGGTTTTGCGATTTTTCGATTTTTCACGATTTTTCACGATATTTTACCCCCCCCAAACGGCAACAATACGATTCCCTCCCCCTCCCAGCCGAAATCGATCGTTAAGACGATCGAGGACACGATTCACATCCCTATCAACCATATCACGTAGTTGTGCTCTCCAGTGATCCATACTTGGGTGGAATTTCCAAACGTTTGAAATTGTAAACCTAGCTGCCAACAACATCTGATTCACTAATTTACGAGATTTATGAGGACTAAGTAAGCCAGTCTAGCTGCCTATTAGACCCAGTATAGGCATGACATGCCCAGGGATACTAAGGATATCTCTTGGGTTACCTGTAACCAAACTGATTCACATTTGGACAATACTACCACATATGTATGTATTTGCCCCCTCCTCCCACAACTATACCTACACAGAGGGCTCAAACCAGGGAGGAACTTAGAGAAGTATACTGGGGTACAATAAGTTCTGTGTAACAATGAATTCCAGAGCTTAATTGCAAGTATAGTGAAAAATAATTTTCTCCAATTTGTTTTAAATGTGCTACTTGCTGACTTCATGGAATGCCTCCTAGACCTTGTATTATCCAAAAGAGTAAACAACCAATTCACATTTACCCATTCAAGTTCTTTCATGATTTTGCAGACCTCTTTCATATCCCTCTTCAGCCATCTCCTCTCCAAGCTGAACAACCCTAACCTCTTTATCCTTTCCTCATGGGGAGCCGTTCCATGCCCTTTACTATTTTGGTCACCCTTCTCTGTACTTTCTCCAGGTATCTGAGGATCCCATCTGGAATCCTCACCCTAGGAGTGAGGTACTTTTGAGGAAACTGTGCAAAAGCTGAGCCTTTTTATTTTTCCATCAGTATTTTGGGAGGGGATTTTTTTTGACCACCTAGGATACCTCTGTCCACCTAGGAAGTCTTGCTTTTCCAAGCCCTGGAAGGGTAAGAGCATTCCTGGCCCAGATACTGAGAGATCCTTGCACAGATTGAGAAAAGATTGGAGACCTGTGATTCCCTATTGTTTTGTGCCAAGAACTGATGTAAACTGTTGCTAGCTCCTCTATGCTTTCCCCATCTCTTCATTCACCTGGAGGGTCAGGGGGATTCTTCCCTATGGGGGAAAAGATAACCTTCTTGGCCCAGGCAATAGTATTCTCTCATGTGTGTGTGTGTTACCATAGCTCTTTGGGACAGGCACACTTAAAAAATCAGGCAGGACTCACTGGATGGTGTTCAAATTAACGTTTACTGTAATTCCTCATAAAAGAATCAATAGACACAAAATATAAAAAGGTGAATTTTAAAAGACCTATGTACACCAAAGCCTGGAGATACATGCAGAAGATGGGCCAGGGCGTGCCAAGCAGATTTTAAAAAGCACACGATTACACACTATCGCCCGTTATGCGCACAAAACTTTTTTTCCAAAACAAGGGGCGGGGATGGGTGTGGTCTGGACAGGGCATGGTCTTCCTAGATATCTCAATGAAATCTGCACATAAGTATTTATGCACACAAGCGCAAGCCAGAGGCCCCTACTGTATAACTTTATTTCTGCTATGGATGGCGTATAAGTCTTGAAACAAAAACAATTAAAGAGGTTAGCAGGGTTTTAAGGGTTGGGGCCAACAGTGTAAAAGGTAGGCTAGTTAACTAAGGGGGTTAGGAAGTCCTATCCTTTACCTGGGCAAACTGGGAACAAACTGAGGAAACTGGTAATTGCATCGGCACACTTGTCTACTAGAATCCCCCTACTTACATGATAGAGGTGTCATTTGCATGTACATACGCAAGTCTATATAAAATTATGCACACATTGTTCCAGCCAACTCTGCCTTCGATGGTGGGGACCTACAGGGCTCCTTTCTTTGGGTTACACCAACTCCATCTCAGTTCCAGGGTCCACTCCTTCAACAGATTGCTGAGGCCATGGACTTGGCAGATCTCTTGGGCCTCCAGGCCACTTCTGGCATATAGAAGATCTAGCAGCAGCAGCTGTTTCTTGAGCTACTGGTGGGTTCCATGGAGCAACTCAGTGCCTGCCTGGATGCTATTGCCACTTCAGCTGCTTCTCTGCCTCCTGCAGCCATCGGAGTGCCTCCAGCCATGCTGCATCCATGATACATCTACCAGTTCCTCTCTGGTACACTGGAGATCTGAAGCAGTGCTGCAGGTTCTTGAACCAATGCTTCATGCACGTCTCTCTCCAGTCTTTACTGTTCCCCACTGATTCTGTCAAGACCACCTTCATGCTCTCTCTTCTGGATGGAAAAACCTTGGTCTGGGCCTCTTCCTTGTTGAGCCTGGGCATCCCCTTCTGCAAGATCTGCAACAATTTGTCAAGGCCTTTAAACCCCTTTTTGATGAATCCGGCCGGCTGGCCACAATGGGTTCAGACCTTCTTTACCTTCATCAGGGCAATTGGTCCTTAATGGACTATGCCATTGAGTTTCAGACTTTGGCCAAAGAATTGAATTGGAGAGAAGACAGCCTCCTTAGCATCTTTATAGAGGGACTGTCATCCAGAGAGAAGGACGAGCTAGCCGCCCATGAGCTTCATGAAACTTTGGACACTCTTATTGATCTGGCCAGGAGAATCGACCGCCAACTCCAGCAGTGAGCCTGGGAGCTTCGTTCAAAATGCAGAAAATTTACGGTGGCTCCTTCATTTTCATACACTCTTTCTCCCATGCCAGTGATAGCTCTAGCCCAGGCACAATTGGAAGAACTGATACAGCTTGGACAGGGACTCCTCACTGCTGAGGAAAGGTTCCACCACTGCCAGCTGGGCCCTTGCTTTTACTGTGCGAGACCAAGCACCAGCTTGTGCACTGCTCTCTGAAGCCGGGAAACTAACAAGCCTAGGATATAGTTTGGATGTAATCCTAGGCTTCACAACTCCAGCTCCTCAATTGACCCTTCCAGTGGCTATTACTGTGGATAACCAAGAGTTTTTACCCTGGCACTAGTTGACTCAGGTGCTGGGGAAACTTTATAATGAAAGTCCTCATCAATCACTTACGGCTTCCCATAGTTGTCAGGAAGATGCCCCTTGTCATCTCCTCCATTCATGGGGATCCTCTCCCCAGCTGGATCAACTTGGCTACTCTACCCTTGCGCCTCCACACCAGTTTCCTACATGTGGAGAATATAGTCTTCCATGACAAGGCAGTACATACCATTGTACTGGGGCTACCCTGGCTGCAACTTCACTCTCCTCACTTTGACTGGG
Source organism: Rhinatrema bivittatum (assembly GCF_901001135.1). NCBI lineage: Eukaryota > Metazoa > Chordata > Amphibia > Gymnophiona > Rhinatrematidae > Rhinatrema > Rhinatrema bivittatum. The sequence goes on from NC_042620.1 coordinate 140,576,560, forward strand.
GTACGCTACAACTGACAAGCTGGGGCTCCTAGTGCCATGATTCATGACTACAAAGCATTGAACCACTACTGTGCTTGCCCTTGTCAACAACCTTGATAGGGTGTATGCCAACGTGTTCCCCAAAAAGGAGGCTGAGATCCTGCCTTCCCACAGGGTGTACGACTGGTCTGTCGATCTGCTATCCAACACTGAACCACCTCGAGGGAGAGTATATCCCTTGTCTGCTCTGGAGACTAAAGCGATGTCAGAGTGCATCAAGGAAAACCTTGACCTGGGTTTCATTAGACCCTCCACATTTTCTGCTGGAGCAGGGTTCTTCTTTGTGTCCAAAAAAGTTGGCTCCTTACACCCCTGATTGATTACAGGAGGATGAATGAAAAAACGAAGAAGGACCGATACCCTTTACTGCTATTACTAGCAACAGTAGCATGGGATAGACTTCATTTTTGGGTACTTGCCAGGTTCCTATGGCCTGGATTGGCCACTGTTGGAAACAGGATGCTGAGTTTAATGGACCCTTGGTCTGACCCAGTATGGCATGTTCTTATGTTCTTATGTTCATCTCCAAGCTTTTTGACTATCTCTAGGGATCTAGAGTATTTACAAAGCTGGACCTCCCCAGGACCTACAATGTAATTCAGATAAAACATGGAAATGAATGGAAGACAGCATTCAATACTCATAATGGGCACTACAAGTATCTGGTGATGCCTTTTGGGTTATGTAACATTCCTGCTATATTTCAGAAAAAGATGAACAAAATCTTTAGAGACCTCCTTTAGGTCTGTGTCATCGTGTACCTCAATGATAGTCTCATCTTTTCTAAGTACCTCATTTCCCATCATCAGGATGTTTGCCTAGTTTTCCAGAGGCTTCAAGATAAAAAAAAAACTATATGCAAAACTGGAGAAATGCCTTTTTGAGAAAGAGATCCTTCCTTTCCTAAGATACATCATCTCCAGCAAGGGCTTCAGTTTGGATCCAGATAAGGTCAAGTGCATCCAAGAATGGCTGCAACCCTCTGGTCTTCATGCCCTGCAAAGATTCTTAGGCATTTCATTCCAAACTATTCCCAGATTGCGGCTCCACTCACAGTGCTCACCTGTAAGGGGGCTAACACCAAAGCCTGGCCTTCAGAGGCATTATGGCCTTCCAAGAATTAAAGAACACATTCCCACAAGAACTGTGCCTCCATCATACTGGCCTCGCTGGGGGTAGGAGCATTACTGAGTCAACACTCCCATATGGGGTGGTCCTTCGTCCCTGCTCCTTCTTCTCACCGAAATTCTCCCCTGCGGAAACCAGTTATGGAATTAGGGATAGAAAACTGTTGGCCATGAAGCTTGCTCTTGCGAAATGGTGCCACTGGCTTGAGGGCACTGAAAATCACACTACTATTTACACTGATCACAAAAACTTAGATCATCTTCATCATGATCAATGACTGAACACCCGCCAAGCACCCTGGTTGCTGTTCTCGCATGTTTTGACTTTGAATTGAGGTACCAGCCAGCCACCAAGAATGTTTGAGCAGATGCCCCAGTCCTTTCTGAGAGAGGACATCCAGGATCCACCCTGCCACATTATTGCTCTGGTTCGGATCCTCCTGGCCTCCACCATGACCATTCCGCCAGGGAAGAAGGTTGTTCCATGCAAAATCCAAGAAAAAGTGGTTCCATAATTCCCATGTCACAGGTCACCCTGGAACAGCCTGATCTCTCGCACTGCTCCAGCAATACTACTGGTGGTCCCAAATGCAGTAAGATGTCTGGGCCTACGTGGACTCCTGTCCCACCTGCACACAGTAGAAACCCTTAGTGTGATGACCCTTGGGGTTGTGGAACCCTGAAACCATATGTGGAACCCTGGAACCATACCGATTTTGTGGTAGATCTCCCCCTCTTTAATGGCTACACAATTATTTGGGTCGTAGTCGACCGGTTCTTAAAGATGGCTCAATTTATTCCTCTTCCCAGCCTTCCTATGGTGCTGGAACTAGCCCAATTATTCACTCACCACATCTTCCACCTACATGACCTGCCCAAACATATCATCTCTGATCAGGGGACTCAGTTTATAGCCAAGTACTGGTGCTCCCTCTGTAAAAAATTCAACATCACTCTGGATTATATGATGGCATACCATCCTCAAACTAATAGCCAGACACTGAATGGCTTCCTTAGAGCCTATGCAAATGATTGCCAAGATAATTGGACCATGCTTCTTCCATGGGCAGAGTTTTCCCATAATTCACACATCTGCTCTAACATGGGGTCATCCCCTTTTCAAATTGTGTATGGAAGACAGCCATCTCCCCCGTTACTGATTCCATTGACCATCCCCTCACCTGTGGCCTAATTGTTTGCCCAGGAACTCCAGGAACTCTGGGTCTGCACTGAAGAGATGCTCCAGAAGATGGAAAAGAGAGCCAAAACAACCACGGATGCCCACCATAGACCTGCGCCACAGTTTAAGCCAGGGGACAAGGTCTGACTTAACACCCATCATATGAGAATCACCCTTTATTACATTGGGCCCTTCCAAATCACCTACCTGGTGGGGTCGGTAACCTATCAGTTGCACCTACCAGCTTCCTCAAGAATCCACAACGTGTTCCACATTTCTCTTCTCTAGTTCTCACATGGCCCTCCAGGAAACCTCCAGAGCTTCAAGAAGTATCCTCTAAAGAAGATGCTACCTACCGGGTGAAATAAATCCTGGACATAAGATGTTGAGCCAAGAGGTGGAAATACCTGATATGATGGAATGAGTATGGCCCGGAGGAGAATACATGGGAGCCCATCTCCAATATATTGGACAAAAATATCCTGAAGGAATTTCACGCCTCACACCCCAAGACACTGAAACCCATTGGAGGGGGGGGGGGGTTAGAGGAGGGGTACTGTTTCACTTGGTGGACCACAGGTCTGCCCCATGGCTTTTTGGGCTTACCTCCGGCCCGAGCCCGTTTCATCAGCTTCCTTGCAATGTGGCAGATCCTTCTGGCTGAGGCATGGCTGCCTTACGTGGAGCAGTTGGGCTGAAGCTGACGCTGCTGCATGTCCTACTGCAGTGCTTCCCTAGGCGCTCACATGCCCAACTTACTGGGGTTTAAAGAGCATGTGGTAGGAAATCCATCACAGTGACCACTAATGACATCATGGGGCCTTCTCTATAAAAAGCCTGCCTGAACACTTCCCTTGCCTCGGTAATAGGGTAGTGGTTTGCCTCTGCGTTCCTGGTTCCTGTTCCACTGTGTGTCCTGTTCCTGGTTCCCTCACAAGTCTGGTCTTCTCCCGAGTTCTCATCTGTGTGGTCTGCCTCCCCTCGTCTGTCTTCAGCATCTCATCTGTCCTCATCCTTTCAGATTGGACTCCTGGTTTTGACTTCAATTTGGACTCCTGGCTTTGACTTCGGATTGTACCTTGACACTGCTTGACCTCTGCCTGCCTTTGACCACTGAGTGTTCATCGTCTTGCTTGAACTTTGCCTGCCCAGACCTCTGCCCGAACCATGACACTGAACGATCTCTGCCTGACTCCAACCACAGCCTGCACCAGTCTCCACTGCCTGCCGCCTGCCCAACTACTGCCCGTACTGACTTCACTTCTCTCCATGCTGGCCTGTAACACCGTATGTGACAGATCTACGTTTCCTCAGAGGCCTGCGCCTAAGTCCAGCTGGCCCCGGCTGGGGCCAGCTGGACCTAGGTTCCCTTAGGTTGAGCTCAACCTAAGGTTGAGCTCAACCTAAGGGAACAGCTGGACTTGTTCCCTTAGGTTGAGCACCCAAGTGCTCAACCTAAGGGAACAAGAGCTGGTATTAGTGAAGTTCCTGTTGGGCTTCTGCTCCAGGTAGTTCCACCTACTGATGGTGGGGATCTACTGGGCTCCTCCCTGTAGGTTGCACCAATTCCACCTTGGTCCAAGGGTCAACTCCCACAACAGGTCTAACTCAGAGAGCACACATGATACTCATCCTTCCCTTCTAAAAGCAAACTACATCTGCCCTAATCTCACTTAAACTACCCCCCCCCCCCCCCCCGTGCCTAAGGGACTTTCAATTGCAGACAAACTCTGGGGGAGATGTTACAATGAATAGTTTGTCTCTCTGCAGCTGTCTACCCAAGGGCTGGGACTAGGGACATCCAATTACAAACTATTTCCGGTAAATATTTATTCTATACAGTCAGTCTGAGCCTCCAGATTATTTTTTGACACATCCTTTAATTGTGAAAGTGACCTGATACCTCCCCAGGACAATGAAACTAAGAGTCACCCCTGCTACCTTGGGCCTTGAAGGATCTATGCCCCCCTCCCTGGAAAAGAACCTTGCTCAGGGGTCCTAGACTTTGTTGGAGTGGGATAAAGATTGATGAAGTGGCTCCAAGATCCTGCTGTGTCCCTGTCCTCTAGGATCACAAACCAGAAGAAGGGCTATGTCTATAAATGACAGTTATTTGGAGAAACACAATTGTGTACATTTATGCTGTGAGATGAAATGCCGATATTAGATTTATTTAGTACCATAAAATTTAATATTATGTGTTTATTTTATTTATTTATTTTATTTATTTATTTACGTTCTTTTATATACCAAAGTATACATTGTAACAAAATCATACAAGAAACAAAGTTTTAACTTGTAATGTAAGTACATAAAAATATGAATATAACAACTCAGCAGAGTAAAAACTAGGGGTGTGCATTCGTTTTGAATGCATATATAAAACGCAACTTATATTTTTAAAAGAGAAAAAAAAGGTTTGATGCGCAACGCATCGCGACTTCCAACTTATTCAACATAGCTATGTTGAATACGTTGAACCTAAATAAACACTTAAACCCCCCACCCTCCTGACCCCCCCCAAGACTTACCAAAACTCCCTGGTGGTCCAGCGGGGAGTCAGGAAGCCATCCCTGCATTCCTTTGCGATTTCCTCACGGCGCCGATAGCCTGTGTCACAGGGGCTGCCTGTGCCATTGGTCAGCCCCTATCACATGGTCATGGCGCCATCTTGTGCTTCTACCACGTGACAGGTAGGTCATGTGGCAGGAGGTCGCTCCAGGACCCCCGCTGGACCGAACCGGAACTTTTGGCCAGCTTGGGGGGGCCCCCGGAGTGGAGGCGCGGAGGAGCACGTGACGCCGACGTCACGAGCTCCTCCGCGCCTCCGCTCCCGGACCCCCGTTGGACCCAACCGGAACTTTTTGCCAGCTTGGGGGGGTCAGGAGGCCCCCCCAAGCTGGCCAAAAGTTTTGGTTCGGTCCAGCGGGGGTCCCGGAGCGACCTCCTGCCACATGACCTACCTGTCACGTGGTAGAAGCACAAGATGGCGCCATGGATTAAGGAGGGTGGGGGTTTTAAATTTTTATTTAGGGAACCGGGAAACGTATGGACAGATCCACAACTTATGGATTTCTCCATACTTCCATATTGAACGGAATCGACCCTCACCTTCAATGTATCAACGTTTCAACAAACACTTTTTGCCTGCAAATCCCTAGTAAAAACATAACATTTCAAATATTACAGTAAATATTTACTAAGATATGTATTATATAGTATCATTCAAATTTTCATTCCAAGGACAATGATCATTAAAATTTTAAAAATGACTTCAGTCAGCTTACTAGATTTCACTTTATGTATCATAAGAATGTATATTTAGCATGCTTTTGAGATTTATCATTTGGTTTCTGGAAAACTACCAAGAAATCAATGCAGGAGTACACTGCTCAACTACAAAAAATAATTCTTTGAGAATGTCCTTCCTACTCTTTAAAGCATGCAATGAATAAACAGATCTTGCAGAAACATTCCCCAATAAAATATAATCTTGGTGTTACCTTAGTAAAAGCTTTCAAGGAAAAATAATTTTCAAGAAAAGTAAATGCTTCAGAAGGATGTTCCCAATCCCCTCTTCCTCTCTTTGCTAAAATAGCTGAAGATTCAATACTGCAAACCTGAGGTAGGTGAACCCAGCTGAAAACCAGATTAAGTTCTGCAATTATCTGGTTCAAATTTATTCTGATAATCAGAGGCAGTTTTGCCCTGATAGAACTTTCTTATTCCTTTTTAATGTAGAAAATATTTGTAGATTTAAATATCTGATAGAGAAAATCTTCAAGTAATATAAATGTAAGTGAAAATGTGCAAATATTCATACATTAAACAGTGCAAACAAATCTGAATGGGATAAATATGAAGATCTAAGCCGAGTCAAGGAAGCTGCAGATTTATTTGAACTGATTCATGGCTTGTCCCCACTTTTTTCCACTCTAGCCTCCAACCCCAGATCTAGCTGGGGATTGGATTTAAGATAAATTAGATTGCTCATCACAACTGCAAACTTTGGGGGTAATTTTCAAAAGGATTTACATGCTTAAAACTGGGTATTACACATGTAAAGTCACTTTACGTGCATAAGTGGGCTTTTGAAAATTGCTACAATATACTGTATATCATTGAGCTGTCAATAGATTTTACCTGCAATAAGTGCACTTAATGCAGGTAAATGCCTTTTGAAAATTGCTACTATAGTATGTTACATGTACATGTGTAACTCTTTTGAAAATTACCTTCATAAGTAGCTTCTAATGTATCCAGGGCCACACATCCTAAATGTTAGGATGAACTAGCTGAATTGTTACAATGCATAAAATGTACTTTTTTTCTTGCATTCCAGTAAGTAAAGGTAATGTCTCTATTTTAGAAGCGCCTGAATGCAAGACATCCTTTCACAACCAAAATAGTGAATGACAGGCCTTTGGGATTGACGATATCAATGAAAAAAGCAAGAATGGGAAAACTTCTTCACGATTCATCCACTTCTCAACAGACAAGAAAAAAAAAAACATCCTTGGCATCAGTGTATAAAATATCCTCTTTCACATCTGTCTTCTTTGTTTTAATAATATAATTTTAGATAGATAGATAGATAGATAGATAGATAGATAGATAATTCAAATCATGTTACTGCCTTAGGCTTCAACATACCCTCTATGCAAAAAAAAACAAAAAACAGCTTTGAATCGTTCAAAACAAGATTCTAGCATGCTTGACCCAACTGCTTCATTGGTCTGTTAAAGCAGGGGTGCACAAACGGGTGTGGAGGGGCGGGGTGCGCCCAACCCCCGGGACCGTGAACGAGATTACAGAGGGCCGCAAATGGCTTACTGTAAGGGAAAGTGACTGTGACCACTGGTGGACCCAATCCCAATGACGACTGAAAAACAGAGAGAGAGGCCATGCAGCTGCCAGTGGACCACATCGCACTGGCAGCTGAGAAGAAAAGGACACCCCGTCTGTGCAGGCACGTGGTAATAGCACTTTCTCTATGCTGATCTCGTAATGCACAAGATCAGCATGGAAAAAGTGCTAGTCCTGCCAGTTTTTAATATCGCGGGGCCTGCACTGAGGAGGAAGCAACAGAGTGGGCAGTGCGAGGAGCAGCGGCGAGGGATCGGCTCTTTCCAACAGCTACCTGGTGCAGTGACAGCAGCAGCAGAAATGAGAGAGGCTCCGAGGCTGCCAGCAAAACAGAGAGGGGGCCTGCCTATAGTGTGTGTATGTGTATGAATGGGAGCTTGTGTATGTGAGTGAGGGAATGGGTGCCTGCCAGGGAGTCTTTCTATGTGTTGTGTGAGAGAGAATGGATGCCTGCCTGGGGGTCAGTTTGTGTGGGTGCGTTTTTGTGAATGTGTGCATGTGTGTGTGAGAATGAATGACTGCCTGCTTGGGGATCAGTCTGTGTGTGTGAGAGAGAATGAGTGCCTACCTGGAGATCTGTGTGTGTGTGTGAGTGTATGTGTGTGTGTGTGAGAGAGAGAGAGAATGAATGGGTGCCTGCCTGAGGGTCTGAGTGGGTGAGAGCCTACGTTTGTATGAGAGAATCTGTGTACAATTCAGGTCGCCACATCTCAAAAAAGATATAGTTGCGATGGAGAAGGTACAGAGAAGGGCAACCAAAATGATAAAGGGGATGGAACAGCTCCCCTATCAGGAAAGGCTGAAGAGGTTAGGGATATTCAGCTTGGAGAAGAGACAGCTGAGGGGGGATATGATAGAGGTCTTTAAGATCATGAGAGGTCTTGAACGAGTAGATGTGAATTGGTTATTTACACTTTCGGATAATAGAAGGACTAGGGGGCATTCCATGAAGTTAGCAAGTAGCACATTTAAGACTAATCGGAGAAAATTCTTTTTCACTCAACACACAATTAAACTCTGGAATTTGTTGCCAGAGGATGTGGTTAGTGCAGTTAGTTTAGCTGGATTCAAAAAAGGTTTGGATAAGTTCTTGGAGGAGAAGACCATTAACAGATATTAATCAAGTTTACTTAGGGAATAGACACTGCTATTAATTGCATCAGTAACATGGGATGTTCTTAGTGTTTGGGTAATTGCCAGGTTCTTGTGGCCTGGTTTGGCCTCTGTTGGAAACAGGATGCTGGGCTTGATGGACCCTTGGTCTGACCCAGTATGGCAATTTCTTATGTTCTTATGTTCTTATGAGGGAATTAGAGCCTTTGTGTGCATGGGGGAGGGGGGAGAGGAACTTAGAGCCTGTGTATGAGTGTGTGGGTATTATGAAAGCATGTATGTATGGGTATGTGTGAGAGAGAATGAATATGCAAGTGTGTGTGTGAGCGAGAGAGGATAATTTTTGGATGAGCCCCTAGCCCTCTAGACCTCGACAATCTCAGGGTGACTGGAAATCAAGTTCCCAGGTGTGGACAGCAGGGGCTATTTTTTATCCTCATTAGCTTTAATTATTGGGTACTAGTTGATATGTGTGCTGTTTTGAAATATTTTATGGGTGGTTGGGAAATTTAAAATATATATATATGACTTTACTAGATGCTGTTCTATTTGTCAGTAGTTTTGAAATATTTATTCTTTTATTAGCATGATTCTGCTATAATAATAGATGCTTTATGTTTCTTGAATTTATTTATTTATTTATTTATTTAACAGTTTTTATATACCAATGTTCATCAAGGATATCACGATGGTGTACATTGAACAGAAGTATTACACGCGAGGCGTTTGACAATAAAATATGATAAGGGTATATAAGTTTAAACTAAAGAGGTAGTATAAGTGATAAATAAGATATATAACAGATAACCAAGGCTAAATAATATATACATGATAATGAACACAGCAAGATGCATAAAGATTGCAAGAGGAGGGGAATGATAGCGTGACTAAGGGGAGGGAGGGTTTTAAAGGGGGTGTAGTAGGGGAGTTTGAAAAAAGGGGTACAGGGGGGTGTGTGGAGGAGGATGAAGGGTGTAGCTATTAGGTGATATTAGGCGAAGCCTGTGAGAAAAGTTAGGGAGTTTGAAAGAAGGGAAAGAGGGGGTATGTGGAAAAGGAGAGTGGGTGTAGCTATTAGGAGATATTAGGAGATGCTAGGAGTAAGCCTGTGAGAAAAGCCAGGTTTTGAGTTTTTGCTTAAAGCTTTTCGGGCATAGTTCTTGATGCAGATCAGCAGGCAATGTATTCCATAAGGCAGGGCCAGCTAATGAAAGCGCCCGGGCTTTGGAAGAGGCAAGATTGGTGAGTTTATTGTTTTATGAGGAATGTTGGTTCTGTTTTTCCATCTTGGCGTTCTCCATTTGTTATGACCGATTCAACTCACGTCATGTGCTCTCTGCTCTCCTCTCCGGGTTTTCTCGTGGCTGGGGCTAGCCGCTACCGCCACATACCTCTGGTTCCTCTAGTCTCCTCGTGGCAGCCGGTATGCCGCCGCCATCCATGCCGATTCTGGGCCTTCCTAGGCATGTGCGCGCACCACTGGGCCTCCCTTTGAAGGCCCAATGGCAGGAACCTCAGGGGCGTCCCCGACTGATGACATCACAAGGTTGGGATTCTTAAGCACCACCTTCACCCCTTGCAAACTGACTTGGCAACGAGTTCCTTCGCTACTGGTACTGTTCCTGTCTCTGCGGACCATGGTTCCTGTATCAGACCTTCCTATGACTCTGGACTCTGGCTCGGGTACCTGCTCCTCGGGGACCTGCTTGCACTCCAGTTGGAGACCTTGTCTTCAGGCTTTCCCTGCTCCTCGGGCTAGCTCTGTGCCTTCCAGAGGTCCTGCCTACCGGCCTCCCTGCTCCTCGGGGTAGTGCCTCCGTTTCTCTATCAGAGATTCCTTCGTGCGCAGTCCCACTTCTCAGGGTTGCTTACTTCACTACTTCAGAGATTCGACTCGGGCTTCCCCGCTCCGCGGGACAGCCTTCGTCATTACACTAGAGCCTCTCTCAATACGCAGTCCCACCCCTCGGGACAGTCTCTGCTGCATTCTTCCAGAAGTTCCAGTCTCGTGCTCCCCGCTCCTTGGGGCCTGCCTAACGCTTCTCTGTCGGAGGTTCCTGGTCTGGTACCTGCATCTCCAGTTCTGCCTGAGTACTGTAGGTTTCCCTCCGAACTGTGTCTCTTATCCCGCTCCTCGGGATCCCTCACAGTACTCTTACAAGCTCCTGCGATCACGTGGCTGTGACGCAGGTCGCTCTATTCTTCTACCACTACTATTTCCTGCTGTAGCTGACCTCGCCTCCCGATGGTGAGGACCTGTGGGGCTCCTCCCCAAAGGTGGTAACAACCCTCACTTCGGGTCAAGAGTCCACGAAACCCACGAATCCTAACACCATTTCAGTTTTTGTCTGCATATTGCAGTTCCAATTTGTGATCCTTTATTCTATATTTGATAGGGTCTGTCTCAGCTCTATGCATATGACCAAGGTGAGAGATTTTGCTAGTGTGTAGCGTCTGTATAGAGATCTATAGCAATCAGGTTTGTTTTGTTTCCTCAGTAAGTGTTGTATTGGTATTCTGGGACTCAGTGTAATATTTACAGTGCTGCTTTTTCACAGGGAGGGTTCTTGTTTGAGTTCTTGCTGTTGATACTGTTATTTAAAAGGTTTGCTGTATAGATTTTGAGTATCTTTTTTGTAGGGTTTTGTGGAAGGAGTTTGTGCTGCTGTTACTGGGAGGTGCCCATCTGGATGTGGTGTAGTATCTGCCTCTCTTTGTGTTTGTGTGTATCTGATTGCTCCTATCAGCACCCTGAAGAGAATCAAAACTGGAATTTTGTGCTTTTGGCTGGCAGCGTGATTGCCTATTTGGCAGATGGTTCAACAGCTGATTGCTTGATGAGAGACTTTGACACATATATATATATACATACATATATGTACACACACACACATACATATATATATATACATATATACACACACATAAATACATATGGATACATACATATAAATATATATATAAATACACACATATAAATCTATTCTCTATACACAATGTAACCCGACTTTGGTGGGTGGGGAGGGGGTGAAGCTAAAATGTTTGCTCGCCCCTGTGCTAAAGCACCAGGTACATTCAAGTAATTTAAATGGAACGGAAATATTATATTTCATACATTTCAGAACCACTATAACAGTTCACATTCACAGCCCTTTACATATTTGATCTGTACAGAAGGGGGTTAAAGTGTAGTTTTCAGACTAAATTGTTAGTTGGTTTCCTCAAAAATGTCTTACAGCAACTGTACATGTGGCAAGAAGATTCCAAATTGTTTCCAGACCGTGCTATTTTTACAATTTGGTCATACAGAGCAAATCCTGCTCAGCATGTTCTTTTCTTGGATGCTGTTTTAGGAACAAGGTTTGCCCTTTGTGAGCGACAGTCTGTGGCAACCTGGTTCACCCAAATTATATGGGAAGTCCAGATGTGACTTCTCCATATTCTATAGTTAAAGGCTGCTAAAGGTAACCTTTCCAACCTTGCTATATGTGGGTCTAGAAACACAGGAACATAAGAAAATGAGCCAGACTTGCAACAGTAATTAGATTAAATCTACCCAAAGTGATTACATCACCTTTCAGTCACACAAAGTCCTAGTGGTATTTAGCATATTAATTTTAGGGATATGCATTTGTTTTAAACATATCAATAAAATGCAATGAATGAGACCATTTTCACTCATTCATAAACCCCCAAAATGAATGGAGGATGCCCACGAATTTAAACAAAAAGTTTAATTTCATTCATGTTTCCCATTTAAGTATATGGCTCATTGAAAAATGCTGTAGTGAGACTGGTAACTATAGCAACCAACCATTGCCTGTATGAGGTAGCAGATGGCCAGAGCCAAGCAGAAGTAGGCAAGTAGATGGATAGAGAGCCGATCGAGGTGAAGCTTTTTGTTAGTGATCCTATAGCTGGCATCTAGCTATAGGATCACTATATTTTCTCTGTTGGATTTTGCTGGAAAAGCTTAAAGAAAATCTTTGGAAAAGGCATTGCATTGGCAAAGGGCTTTTTGTTATCTTCACTGCTACAGTCATTGAATCACTGTGACAGAGAGACAAGGGTACTGCTTTCTGTTTATTCACTGGAGCAGGATAGTGGACTGGAAATACAGAAGCAGTGAAAACTGGTTTTTTGTTTCTGAGTCTGCACGGTATATTGCACTGGTGATCTGCAGACAGCCGCAGTGAAGAGAAAAGCAGTCTTGTCAGCCTTCTCAGTTTATTCTCTATCTGGCAGGTTTTGTGTGTGTATGTGTGTGTGCAAAAGGAGTCAGTCAGTAGATCACATACATGAACTTGCATATACTGTGAAGGATAGCCCTAGAAAGACAGAGACCGACTTTGTGCCACTAGTAAGCGACAAACTCTACTTGACATGTCAGCTCTGCTTGCTGCTGAAGTGAACTCAGTCTGCCAACTTGATTGTGTGTGTGTGATGGACAAACAGTTGATATTAGATTGGTACTCGTGAGTGGTACAATATCAATAAAGTATATTGTGACATCAAAACCCCCAGTACCCACTTCCAATTTCATGATGCCACCATGAGGAAATGAAAGAGGGGGGAATGGCAAAGGCAGAGGATTGGGTGCTGCTGCAGAGCCTACCTAGAAGTACAAGCAATAGTATTAGCAATGAGAAAAAAGGTAGTTCTGCCCTTAAAGTTAAATGAACTTTTGTAGCTACAGAAAGTCAGGGGTGGAAGCCAGCTAAAGCCAAAAGAAATTAAAATTGGAAGAACATGTGCTACCACCACCTATTCCTCTCCCTTATGCTTTGGAGGAGGGGAAACGGTGGGAAAGCCATCCAAGGCTAGTGTTAGCAGGACAGGAGCAAAGACAGGGTCAGCAAAAGTGCAACACTCAAAATCTGCCATGCGCTATTCCATGATTACTGCTTCTAATGTAATGAAGGCAGTATTGTCAAAAACTGATTCTGAGAAAGAAGCATGTCTGCATTTCATGGATCAGAAGATACCAAAGAACTAGTACCCAAAGAGAATTTGGGAGCTCTAGACAGAGAGTCTTAGTCTTCAGTGAGGGGGTGACAGAAGTAGAAGATCCTGACAGTGTTGAGAGCAACCTCCAGAAAGAGCAGGTAAGGAGCATGAGCAATTCCCCTGGCCTTTTTCTTCATGGTCCAACTCCAGTACCAGTAGCCCTCAAGGATGCAGAGAGGAGATCCTAAAAGACATCTGTTGTATGGAGGCATTTTAAAGTGAGTGGGGACCCATATTTTGCTCAGTGTATTCACCGCAGTAAGGCCGTCAGCCAAGGAAAGGTACTGGGACATCTGACAAATGCCGATACGCAGCATCACCCACAGACACACCACCTTCTAGGACTGGAATCAGGGAAGGATGGCAGTACTAGCCTGTGGACCCCCTCTGCCACTCAAAGCAGAATCTAAAGCAAACAAGTGAAAAGGGGAAAACTTTTCCCCAAGCTGACCTACAGTCCCTTCCACTGATCAGGTAGCAGGCTAGTAGCCCCCTGCCAAAGGTCTGCAGCTGCAAACCACCATAGTGAAAATGGGGTAAGAGGCAGGTAGCGTCCAAAGTAGTGATGAGGTGCATCAGGGAAATGATTTCCTTGGATGAGCAGCCCCTGCAGATAGTGGAGAACCTGGGCTTTAAGTTTCTGCTACACATCTTAGCTCCCAATTACAAATGGCCTATAGTATCTAGGGCCCAATTTTAAAAGCCCAGTGAGCACAAATCCCGGGAGATAGGCGCGTGGCCGGACCGTGCGCATGCTAAGCGCATTTTCGAAATGGCCCGGCCGCTCATGTATCTCCCGGTTCGCATTGGAAGTGCCGGGCTGCAAAAAAGGGGTGGGCCGAGGGGGGGGGGGGCAGGGGGCGGGGCACGGGCTGGCCAGAACAGTGCCACGCGGTGCTGTCCCGGGGAAGTGCACGCCAACAGCCGGCCAGCATGTGGAACTTACTCCTGCTCCGAGGAGCAGGTAAGTTCAATGACAAAACAAATTAGGGTAGGTAGGTGGGGTTTAGAGGTCAGGGAGGAGAGGGGAAGAGGGAGGAAGAATAAGGTTATGGTTAGGGAAGTTCCCTCCCAGTCTGCTCCTTTATTGGAGCGGTCTGGGAGGGAACTGGGGTAGGCCTACTCGCGTCACCGCGTGGTTTTTACAAAAATTCCCCCCACTGCGCACGCTTGTTATAAAATTGGTGCACGGGTTTTAAAATGTACCTGTTAGTAGGCAGGTTATCCCCACCCTGTACAATCAGTGCCGTAGTTGCATGAAGACACAACTGGCCAAGGCAGAGGGGAGTTGCATGCATTTCATCAGTGACATCTGGACCAGTATGAATGCTCCACATGCCTGCCTACACTGGAGGAAGCTGGCTGAGGCAGGGGCAGACAGTTCTAGCAGTCACCGAGCATCAGGGCCGAGGTGAGCTGTGCTGCACACCCAGATGATGGATACTATCCATATCTTGTTTAATATCCCAACAGCCATAAGAAAGATGCTGGAAGGATAGCAGCTAGCCTGGAGAGACATGAATGTTCATAGAGGTTTTTTGTGACAGACAGTGGTGGAAACATGATATGGGTAGTGGAAGATGGAGGCTATATTTAGATTTGTTGCTTTGCACATTTATTGCACCTAGCAGTGAGAGGTGGCCTGGGACAGGGCCCAAGGATCACAGGATTCCAATTCATTAGGACCTGATAGAAATGTGTAGGAAAATAGTGGAACATTTTCATAATAGCATGAGGGAGGGGGCAGTTTCTCTGTGAGAAGTAGGAAGAATTTGAAATGCCTCATAAGCAACTGATTCATGATGTTGGCATCCGCTGGAATTCCATCTATCTGATGCTGCAGAGCACCCCTTCCTGACCTGTCTCTGGACATGGAGATAGATCTGGATTGCCCCCAGGAGCATCATGATTGGGTAGTGATGAGGCAACTGATACAAGTCCTGAAACCCTTCAAGGATGCCACAGAGGATCTGAGTTCCAGAAATGCCACCCTGGACAGGGTCATCCCTATAGTAAATATTCTAAAGGAAAGGTTACTGGGTATCCAGAAGCAGAAAGAATTAAAGCAGACCTGTTTCAGTTTCTAAACATCAAAATCACAGAACATATAGAAAGACAGGGTTTAATGGAACAAAGTCAGCATGGCTTTACCCAGGGCAAGTCTTGCCTCACAAATCTGCTTCACTTTTTTGAAGGCGTTAATAAACATGTGGATAAAGATGAACCTGTAGATGTAGTATACTTGGATTTTCAGAAGGCGTTTGACAAAGTTCCTCATGAGAGGGTTCTAGGAAAAGTAAAAAGTCATGGGATAGGTGGCAATGTCCTTTCGTGGATTGCAAACTGGCTAAAAGATAGGAAACAGAGAGTAGGATTAAATGGACAATTTTCTCAGTGGAAGGGAGTGGGCAGTGGAGTGCCTCAGGGATCTGTATTAGGACCCTTACTTTTCAATATATTTATAAATGATCTGGAAAGAAATACGACAAGTGAGATAATCATATTTGCAGATGATACAAAATTGTTCAGAGTAGTTAAATCACAAGCAGATTGTGATAAATTGCAGGAAGATCTTGTGAGACTGGAAAATTGGGCATCAAAATGGCAGATGAAATTTAATGTGGATAAGTGCAAGGTGATGCATATAGGAAAAAATCATCCATGCTATAGTTACACAATGTTAGGTTCCATATTAGGTGCTACAACCCAAGAAAGAGATCTAGGCGTCATAGTGGATAACACATTGAAATCGTCGGTTCAGTGTGCTGCAGCAGTCAAAAAAGCAAACAGAATGTTGGGAATTATTAGAAAGGGAATGGTGAATAAAACGGAAAATGTCATAATGCCTCTGTATCGCTCCATGGTGAGACCGTACCTTGAATACTGTGTACAATTCTGGTCGCCGTATCTCAAAAAAGATATAATTGTGATGGAAAAGGTACAGAGAAGGTCTACCAAAATGATAAGGGGAATGGAACAGCTCCCCTATGAGGAAAGACTAAAGAGGTTTGGACTTTTCAGCTTGGAGAAGAGATGGCTGAGGGGGGATATGATAGAGGTGTTTAAACTCATGAGAGGTCTAGAACGGGTAGATGTGAATCGGTTATTTACTCTTTCAGATAATAGAAAGACTAGGGGGCACTCCATGAAGTTAGCATGGGGCACATTTAAAACTAATCAGAGAAAGTTCTTTTTTACTCAACGCACAATTAAACTCTGGAATTTGTTGCCAGAGGATATGGTTAGTGCAGTTAGTATAGCTGTGTTTAAAAAAGGATTGGATAAGTTCTTGGTTTTGATTCCTCCATGCTGTTTGCTGCTTGGATCTTAACCTAGTTCTCCCACCTACTTCTATCTTGGTTATACTGTGGTGTTTTTTACCCAAAATAAAATGTGAATATAATAAAATACAGGTTTTCCCTCATCCTCATTTCTTTTCTGGTTTTCTACCTAACTGTTTTGTTGTACCCCTCTAGGATTCTAGCCAAGCTCTCCCACCCTACTTCTTTCTTGGTTATACTCTGATTTTCTCTTATTTGTTTTAAATGTGCTACTTAATTATTTCATGGAGTGTCCCCTAGTTTTTTTATTTGATGAAAGATTAAACAATTGATTCACATTTACATGTTCCACTCCACTCATGATTTCATAGACCTCAAGCCTATCTCCCCTCAGCCATTTCTTCTCCAAGATGAAGAGCCTTATCTCTTTAGCCTTCCCTCATAGGAGAACCATTCTAATCCCTTTATCATTTTGGTTGCCCTTCTCTGAAGCTTTTCCAGTTCTGCTATATTTTTTTTGAGATATGGAGACTAGGGATGTGAATCGTTTTTTGACGATTTAAAACAATCATCAGATATATTTTAAATCGTCAAAAATCGTTACAGCCGCGATACAATAACAATTCCCTCGATTTATCGTCAAAAAATCGTAAATCGGGGGAGGAGGAGGGCGGGAAAACCGGCACACCAAAACAACCCTAAAACCCACCCCGACCCTTTAAAACAAATCCCCCACCCTCCCGAACCCCCCCAAAATGTTTTAAATTACCTGGGGTCCAGTGGGGGGGTCCCGGCGCGATCTCCCGTGATCTCCCACCGGTGGCCCTTTGCCCTTACCATATGACAGGGCAAAGGTAGCGCCGGCGCCATTTTGGTTCCTGGCTCCCGACGTCACGAGTGCAGGAGATCGCTCCCGGAGCCCCGCTGGACCCCCAGGGACTTTTGGCCAGCTTGGGGGGCCTCCTGACCCCTACAAGACTTGCCAAAAGTCCAGCGGGGGTCCTGGAGCAACCTCCTGCACTCGTGCCGTATTGCCAATATTCAAAATGGTGCCGGCGCTACCTTTGCCCTCACTATGTCATACGACCCGCAAAAGTAGCTGCAGTTTGTTGAATTTGATGGACATAACTTCGCATGAGAGAAAGAACATTTCAAGGCAATATTTATGTGAACACACTGTACCATAGTAAGAGACAATTTTTGAAGACTGTTTTAAAAATTACAAAATTGCTTTTTTTTTGCCTTGCAGTTGGAAGGTGACGGTCACTAGTGGGTGATTGCTGTGGCATACACATAGTCCACCTTCCCACACTGATGACAACACCACAAAAACTATATTGTGGTCTGCATGTCGGAAGCATGCATCAGAGAAACATAAAAAAGCTCCAATCTACTTTGTTATTATAAAAAAAATAAATACATACATAATAAATATTGGGGGTTATTTTCTAAATGTTTATCGCATGCAATAAGGCCCTAATGCACGCGATAAACCCCTATCGCACGCAAAAAGGGCCTTTTCGCGTGCAATAGGATGCAAATAAGCTGGAGGGGAGGAGTTGGGGAGGGGAGGGGGAGGAGTCGGCCGCGGCACCACTGCTGGCGATAATGTGAGGGACATTATTTCCGGCAGTAGCGTGGCAAATTGGTGCTATTTGTGTGAAAGGCTGCGGCCGGCAAAATCGCACCACCATGGTGCGAATAGCTGCGGCCTTTTGCAGGCCCGCCCCCTTTTTTGCTGGATTCATCATTCTGCGAAGAATGATGAATCCAGCCCAATGTTTGCTATTGTGGTAGGGTTGACACTTCTTTCATATTCCTGCAGTTTAAATATTACTCAGAAACTGGAACAATCCCAAGACGAAAGTGACTCAAAAGCAACTCTTGTGATTACTTTGGCTTTACCCCTGATCAGTACAGGACTTAGCATATTTTCTTTTCTCATTGTGATACAGAGTTTTTGGATCATGGAGTTAGGTTATTCTCAAACATGTCCAGGGCTATGCAAGCAAAGCATCAAGACGTTCTGAGCTTGTGTGCTCAAGCTGTAGTGCTGGATGTTACATTTCTTGTTAAATTTCCATGTAAATGTGTTGTGACATTGCAAGGGAACACTTACACTTTTTCTGATCCAAGTCCGTTTGAGGCCTTTCTTAAGGCTATTTCTAGGCCCAGTGAGGAATTTATTCCTGATGCACAAGACTCAGGTTTCCCCAGAGGAGCATCTAGGAAGTGATGTTTTATTGTTATACTGTAACATTTCCCAATATGTATTACTTTAGTTGACAGTTTGTCAGCTGTCGTGTTTTTCTTTTCATTCTTCTTATTTTTAGGGACCTCCCCCTCCTCATTTTTCCTTTTTTTCTTATTTGGGGGCTTGTGACACTAACTATTCACTCTTGGGTTTATTATTCTCGTCTTTTTTTTCTTTCTGTTATTTTCACAGTATTTTTCAGTATTTTAAGTTTTGCTATGGAAGCACTTTAAAAGCTAATATAAATTCTGTGAGTCTGTAAATTAAAAATTGAAAACTGGAAGAACAGTGTCAGAAGAAAGAGCTTAATGTTCTCCAACTTTCCAAAACTCCTGGCTGTACCTTCTAAAGCAATTCCACCAGTCTCAAGTATCTCTCTCAAAGAAAAGCCCGAAGAGGTGGGAACTCAGCAAGTTCCTCAGGTGTCCTTAGACTGATCAGGAGGATCAAACCTCCACTCTGATAATTAACTTAGGCCTGGATTTTCTAAGTTCACAGAAAGCCGGCAGTGATTGCACCACTGCGGTGCTATCGTGCCAGCTTTCGTAAACCAATAGCGCCACCGTGAAAGGTGGTGCTATTGGCCGCGTTACTGACAGCGATAAGGCTCCTTACCTTTTCGCCGTCAGCAATGTCTTTGCGGCTTCCGCCTTTGTGCCGCCCCGACACCTCCTCTTCCGGTTCGTACGCCGCCCAGAACCTGCCCCAATCTAGGTATCGCATGCGAAAAGAGATTTTTCGCATGCGAAAAGTCCCTTTTCGCGTGTGATAGCTTTGGAAAATGACCCCCTTAGTTTACTTGTTTGTTGCATATTATGTTAGATTTTGATGTTATGTGAATTTTGCTGGTTATGTATGTTTTTAAAAATGTAAATCATTTAAATGTGTTTTGCACGAGCGGTGTATCAAATACAATAAATAATAATAATAATAATTTCACATTGGACCCTGACTGAGACTGGGTATTGAAATTTTACCTTTGAAATCACAATGTATTGTTTTGTATTTTGCAGGTTAGATTGTTCCCAGATGTGGTGAGGGCAATGGATAAAAATTGTACAGCTTTTTTGGATTTAAAGTCAAAAGTAGTTCAGATACATGCCCAAATGTTTATGAAGTTTCCAAGTTTATTACCTATGGAAATACTCATTGAAGGTTATTTTTTCAAAAGGATTTATGCAAACAAAACTGGTTTTTGCACATGTAAATGCACTTTACATGCATAAATGTGCATTTGAATCGCTACTTTTATGTGGGAAACTCCTTTGTAAATTCACTCCATAGAGCTGAATTGTCAAAAGTTTTATGCATTTTAGGAACATAAAACCTTTTGACAATTCATCCCTATGGAGCAAATCTTCAAATGAGTTACACACATAAAAAAAACAATTCCCAAAAACCCATTTACTCATGTAAACCCCAGTTTTACACATGCAAATCCTTTTGAAAATTACCTCCATTGCATTTTCTTTGATCCATCACAGTTAAAAAATGTTTTGAAGGATAAACCTTCAAACCACCTGCCTCCATAATCTGCTGGCAGTCATCCTGAATTGTTAGACCTACCATAATTAATGCTCGCTATATTATAGCTCATATCATCACTCCTATGAAACTGCTTTCTTTTATTCCTTAATAGCTTAATTTCTTCTTTCTATATGTGGGCTTTGTGGACATTAATTGAATTATATATTTTTTTGCTGTCCTGTGTTTTTGTCTGTATTTCTTTCAGTTAATTGTAATTTCCAGTTAAGACTGTTTAATATTCAACATGCTGAAAGTTATACTGTACAAATAAAACCCACAAAGTGTGGGGGAGGGGCTGGAGGCCTGTGTAAATCTATGGGGAATGGGGGACTTGATCTGGAAAAGGATGGGAACCAGTGAACCACCGCTCTACACTGTGACGTACCGCAGTAAGGGTTAAGACCATATTTCCACTCTTGAAGCTTGCTGTGCTTGTTTGCTTCTTCCCATGAAGCCTTTCTCAGTGACACTCTGTGGCTCTCATTTATTTTCACAACAAAGAGTCCTACCATGCCTTCTGAAACTGGCGTGATGTGTATTCCGTGTCAGACCTGGAGAGCAAGGGCAGGAGGAGCACTAATAAGCAAATGTCTAAAACAGACTTGTTGACGCAATTATTCTGTTTTAGTTTACTTTTAATAGCTACAATGGCTTTTTTTTTTTTCTTACAAACGCATCAAACTTTTTTAGCTGCAGATTTCTGTGAACTTCTGTTTTCAGTTTTGCTTTATGTATGTAAGATGTAACAGATATTTACTGCTGCTTTAAAGCAGACCAATATTATTATTGCATGCTATGTTCTTGGAGCTGAAATGTGGCCTCCATATGGAGTCAGATCATATGTCTGGCACATAGTTTGTTCATTGTACAAACATTTCTATTTCCCTTTCATTAATCTGCAGTGATCTAAACATTATCACGCACACCCTACCCACAAAAAAATAAAAAACCCTGCAATACGAAAATGTGAAATGAAATATGGTAAACTAACAATAAAAAATCCAGATCATACATGCCAATTTATAGGATTCTATATGCCTAAGACTGGTTAAATTTAATTGATAAAGAAGAAGAAGAATTAGAAATGAGTAAAAAATAGTTTTGTATGATGACAGTTGTAATGGCTGACCAAATTCCTTGCTAGAGTTAAATGAATTGTAATTATAAAACATGTGGAGAGGAACCCAGGAAATCAGGGACTAGCTGGCAAACTCCCCAATAACAGGGTGGCCAACTCCAGTCCTCAAGAACCATAAACAGTCCTGGTTTTCAGGGTATCCAAAATATATATGCATGAGGTAGATTTACATGTACTGTTTCCATTATATTCAAATGAATCTCAAGCATATTCATTGTGGATATCCTGAAAACTAGGCCTGTTTATGGCTCTAGAGTACCGGAGCTGGCTGCCTCTACCATAATATGATAGGGGCTTTGTCATTTATTCCATTGTTTCCTGGGTCCTTATGAACATGATTTGTGATAACAATTCAATAACTCTATCCATGGATGAATAAACAGATTATGAGTCAAGTTGACAATTATAAATCACAATTTTTTAATCACCTGGACCGGATGGTGTTGCGACCATCGCTGCCCGACATCTCCACTCCGCCCTCCTTACCTCCTTGGCGACTCCCTCTTGCTCAAGTGGAAGGTTGGCTGCCGAGGCGTCTTTCTGCCGACTCCCTCCGGCATCCCCGGAGTGGCTCGACGCTGCAATCCGCCATGATTCACAAGGGCCTAAGGGCGCACGCGCAGCACGGCCCCGACTGATGTACCAGCAGTGGCGCAAACTTCAGGGGCATCCCCCTGAGATGACGTCATCCGTTCCGGATATATAAGGTCTCTGAAAACGCTAACTAATCGAGTTAGCAAGGATAAGGATTCCTTCTAAGCTAGTCTGCCTCCTCGGACTTACCAGGGGAACCCGCTCCTTGGGGGCCTCGCTCTCTCTTGTTTTTCAGATCACAGTCTGGAACCGGTACTCGCTCCTCGAGGGCCCATGTTCCTGGACTGGTTGCTGAATACCTCTTCTGCCTGGAAGTCATCGCTGCCTACTACACCAGTGAGTCACCATCTCTCTCTCAGAGCTTTCCCTGGAACCAGGTACTCGCTCCTCGAGGGCCTAAATTCATTCCAACACCTGGGCTACTTCTATGAGACTATTGTGTGAGTGTTACTATCAAGGTTTGGTACTGGAACTCTGCATACCTGCCTACCTACTATATTTAGTTTCTCTACAGCTCAGCCATCCTGGGATCGCTGTTCCAGTATCTGAGGGACTACAGCCCAGCCGGGCGCTTCCAGCTCACTACTGCTAGTGTGTGTCTGTCTCCAACCTCTGAGCCTGACCAGTGGTCCCTCTTGGGATCTTCCCCCGGGGGTGTGGTCATCTGCCACCGGCCCAAGGATCCACCCACAACTACCACAAATAATAACAGATGGTATGCATCCTAGGGTTCTGAAGGAACTCAAAAATGAAATTTCAGATCTATTAATTAAAATTTGTAACCTATCATTAAAATCATCCATTGTACCTTAAGACTGGAGGTGGCGAATGTAACCCCAATATTTAAAAAGGGCTCCAGGGGCGATAAGGGAAACTATAGACCAGTGAACCTGACTTCAGTGCTGGAAAAAATAGTGGAAACTATTCTAAAGTTTAATGGAACACAGTCAACATGGATATACCCAAGGGAAATCTTGCCTCACAAATCTGCTTCATTTTTTTGAAGGGGTTAATAAACATGTGGATAAATGTGAACTGATAGATAAATAAATAAATGTAGAGTATTTGGATTTTCAGAAGGCATTGACAAAGACTAGGGATGTGAATCGTTTTCCATATCGTCTTAACGATAGAAATCGTGTGGCAGGGCAAGAAAATCGTCTTAGGCACGATTTTTTAGTTAAAAAATCGTTAAAAATCGTTTTTTCCGATTAGTGCGCACTAACTCGAGTTAGTGCGCACTAACGGGAGTTAGTGCGCACTAACTGAAAATGATACAATTTGACACTTTTCAGGTCAGTTAAGGTCAGTTTAGGAATGAATATGTATTCCTATTGGCTGCCCTCTTATTTATTCATGTTACCAAGTTTCCTACTGACAGTATATGGGGGATGGGAAATGGAAACAGTTGGTAGCTTGACAAAACAAGTAATGTGATCAGTCAATGTGACTAGAACTTGTGCCCTAACCCTGATACCAGGGGTATTGTGATCTTCCTGCACACAGTGCCCTATCCCTATTAATACCAGGAGTGTTGTGATCTTCCTGCACACAGTGCCCTATCCCTAATACCAGGGGTGTTGTGATCTTCCTGCACACAGTGCCCTATTCCTGATACTGGGGGTGTTGTGATCTTCCTGCACACAGTGCCCTATTCCTGATACCGGGGGTGTTGTGATCTTCTTGCACACATCCCGGTATCAGGGATAGGGCACTGCATGCAGGAAGATCACAACACTCCTGGTATTAATAGGGATAGGGCACTGCATGCAGGAAGATCACAACACCCCTGGTATCAGG
This sequence comes from Rhinatrema bivittatum, assembly GCF_901001135.1. Taxonomy (NCBI): domain Eukaryota; kingdom Metazoa; phylum Chordata; class Amphibia; order Gymnophiona; family Rhinatrematidae; genus Rhinatrema; species Rhinatrema bivittatum. The sequence continues at coordinate 140,600,486 of NC_042620.1, forward strand.
GATAGGGCACTGTGTGCAGGAAGATCACAATACCCCGGAGGAGTGAGGGTCAGGCAGCTCCCCCCTGTCTGTGAAGCCAGCCTCTCACTAGTAATGCAGGGAGGGAGCTGTCTCAGACTTCACCATCCTCCCCCCCCCCCTCACCCACACACCATTCACTAGCTGGGACATGGGGGAAGTCAGGAGTGAGGGTCAGGCAGCTCCCCCCTGTCTGTGAAGCCAGCCTCTCACTAGTAATGCAGGGAGGGAGCTGTCTCAGACTTCACCATCCTCCCCCCCCCCCCCCTCACCCACACACCATTCACTAGCTGGGACATGGGGGAAGTCAGGAGTGAGGGTCAGGCAGCTCCCCCCTGTCTGTGAAGCCAGCCTCTCACTAGTAATGCAGGGAGGGAGCTGTCTCAGACTTCACCATCATCCCCCCCCCCCCCCTCACCCACACACCATTCACTAGCTGGGACATGGGGGAAGTCAGGAGTGAGGGTCAGGCAGCTCCCCCCTGTCTGTGAAGCCAGCCTCTCACTAGTAATGCAGGGAGGGAGCTGTCTCAGACTTCACCATCCTCCCCCCCCCCCCCTCACCCACACACCATTCACTAGCTGGGACATGGGGGAAGTCAGGAGTGAGGGTCAGGCAGCTCCCCCCTGTCTGTGAAGCCAGCCTCTCACTAGTAATGCAGGGAGGGAGCTGTCTCAGACTTCACCATCCTCCCCCCCCCCCCCCTCACCCACACACCATTCACTAGCTGGGACATGGGGGAAGTCAGGAGTGAGGGTCAGGCAGCTCCCCCCTGTCTGTGAAGCCAGCCTCTCACTAGTAATGCAGGGAGGGAGCTGTCTCAGACTTCACCATCCTCCCCCCCCCCCCTCACCCACACACCATTCACTAGCTGGGACATGGGGGAAGTCAGGAGTGAGGGTCAGGCAGCTCCCCCCTGTCTGTGAAGCCAGCCTCTCACTAGTAATGCAGGGAGGGAGCTGTCTCAGACTTCACCATCCTCCCCCCCCCCCTCACCCACACACCATTCACTAGCTGGGACATGGGGGAAGTCAGGAGTGAGGGTCAGGCAGCTCCCCCCTGTCTGTGAAGCCAGTCTCTCACTAGTAATGCAGGGAGGGAGCTGTCTCAGACTTCACCATCCCCCCCCCCCCCCCCCTCACCCACACACCATTCACTAGCTGGGACATGGGGGAAGTCAGGAGTGAGGGTCAGGCAGCTCCCCCCTGTCTGTGAAGCCAGCCTCTCACTAGTAATGCAGGGAGGGAGCTGTCTCAGACTTCACCATCCTCCCCCCCCCCTCACCCACACACCATTCACTAGCTGGGACATGGGGGAAGTCAGGAGTGAGGGTCAGGCAGCTCCCCCCTGTCTGTGAAGCCAGCCTCTCACTAGTAATGCAGGGAGGGAGCTGTCTCAGACTTCACCATCCTCCCCCCCCCCCTCACCCACACACCATTCACTAGCTGGGACATGGGGGAAGTCAGGAGTGAGGGTCAGGCAGCTCCCCCCTGTCTGTGAAGCCAGCCTCTCACTAGTAATGCAGGGAGGGAGCTGTCTCAGACTTCACCATCCTCCCCCCCCCCTCACCCACACACCATTCACTAGCTGGGACATGGGGGAAGTCAGGAGTGAGGGTCAGGCAGCTCCCCCCTGTCTGTGAAGCCAGCCTCTCACTAGTAATGCAGGGAGGGAGCTGTCTCAGACTTCACCATCCACCCCCCCCCCCCTCACCCACACACCATTCACTAGCTGGGACATGGGGGAAGTCAGGAGTGAGGGTCAGGCAGCTCCCCCCTGTCTGTGAAGCCAGCCTCTCACTAGTAATGCAGGGAGGGAGCTGTCTCAGACTTCACCATCCTCCCCCCCCCCCTCACCCACACACCATTCACTAGCTGGGACATGGGGGAAGTCAGGAGTGAGGGTCAGGCAGCTCCCCCCTGTCTGTGAAGCCAGCCTCTCACTAGTAATGCAGGGAGGGAGCTGTCTCAGACTTCACCATCCTCCCCCCCCCCTCACCCACACACCATTCACTAGCTGGGACATGGGGGAAGTCAGGAGTGAGGGTCAGGCAGCTCCCCCCTGTCTGTGAAGCCAGCCTCTCACTAGTAATGCAGGGAGGGAGCTGTCTCAGACTGGTATCAGGGTTAGGGCACTGTGTGCAGGAAAATCACAACACCCCTGGTGCCAGGGTTAGGGCACTGTGTGCAGGAAAATCACAACCCCCCTGGTGCCAGGGTTAGGGCACTGTGTGTGCAGGAAGATCACAACACTCCTGGTATTAATAGGGATAGGGCACTGTAAGAGATGACTGTAGTAGATTGAATAAAGATCTGATGTTTCTGCTCTCCTCACACCAAACAAAAACAACACACAAGCAGAGAAGCCCTTCTTACAAAGCTGAGCTAGTGAGTTAAGTAGGAGGAAAAGTAAACATACTTGTGCCAGTGTGGCTACTTAAAAAATACACTTACCAACAATCAATTACATATATTTGAACTGTGTACAGTTCCAGCCAGGACCACCTTTCTAAAATGCACAGTGATTGGCAAATTCAACATGCACTAGCATTTCAGGTGCCTGCTAACAAAAATAATAAACAAACAAGTTCTAGTCAGGTGAGTGCTGATCATTACATTACTTTTTTTGTCAAGCTTCCAACTGTTTCCATTTCACATCCCCCCAACCATATTGGTAACATCAATAGATAAGAGCACAGCCAGCCAATAGGAATACATACATACATATTCATTCCTAAGTGACCTTTACTGACCTGGGAAGTGTGAACACTTTGTTTCATTTTCTGTTGGTGTTCGTTAGTTTCCAGTTCCATTTCCCATCCCCCCCAACCATCACCTCAGTGGTAACCTTGGTAACATCAATAGATAAGAGGGCAGCCAGCCAATAGGAACACATATTCATTCCTAACTGACCTTCAGTGACCTGGAAAGTGTTTATTTGTATCATTTTCAGTTAGTGCGCACTAAATCGAGTTAGTGCGCACTAACGGGGAGTTAGTGCGCACTAACTCGAGTTAGTGCGCACTAACACGATTTAATGATTTTTAACGATAAATCGTTAGAATTTCTATTGTATCGTGTTCTATAACGATTTAAGACGATATAAACATTATCGGACGATAATTTTAATCGTTGAAAAACGATTCACATCCCTAACAAAGACCCTCATGAGAGGCATCTAAGAAAACTAAAAATTCATGAGATAGAAGGCGATGTCCTTTCGTGGATTACAAACTGGCTAAAAGACAGGAAACAGAGAGTAGGATTAAATATAGTCAATTTTCTCAGTGGAAAAGGGTAAACAGTGGAGTGCATCAGGGCTCTGTACTTGGACCGGTGCTTTTCAATATATTTATAAATGATCTGGAAAGGACTATGACGAGTGAGGTTAACAAATTTACAGATGATACAAAATTATTCAGAGTAGTTAAATCATAAACGGATTGTGATACGTTGCAGGAGGACCCTGTGACACTGGAAGATTGGGCATCCAAATGGCAGATAAAATTTAATGTGGATAAGTGCAAGGTGTTGCATATAGGGAAAAATAACCCTTACTTTAGTTACACGATGTTAGGTTCCATATTAGGAGCTACCACCCAGGAAAAAGATCTAGGCATCATAGTGGATAATACTTTGAAATTGTCGGCTCAGTATGCTGCAGCAGTCAAAAAAGCAAACAGAATGTTAGGGATTATTAGGAAGGGAATGGTGAATAAAACAGAAAATGTCATAATGCCTCTGTAACGCTCCATGGTGAGACTGCACCTTGAATACCGGGTACAATTCTGGTCGCCGCATCTCAAAAAAGATATAGCTGCGATGGAGAAGGTACAGAGAAAGGCGACCAAAATGATAAAGGGGATGGAACAGTTCCCCTATGAGGAAAGGCTGAAGAGGTTAGGGCTGTTCAGCTTGGAGAAGAGACGGCTGAGGGGGGATATGATAGAGATCTTTAAAATCATGAGAGGTCTTGAATGAGTAGATGTGAATTGGTTATTTACACTTTCAGATAATAGAAGGACTAGGGGGCACTCCATGAAGTAAGCAAGTAGCACATTTAAAACTAATCAGAGAAAATTCTTTTGAATTCAACACACAATTTGTTTCCAGAGGATGTGGTTAGTGCAGTTAATGTAGCTGGGTTTAAAAAAGGTTTGGATAAGTTCTTGGAGGAGAAGTCCATTAACTACTATTATTAATTAAGTTGACTTAGGGAATAGCCTCTGCTATTACTGGCATCAGTAGCATGGGATCTTCTTAGTATTTGGGTACTTGCCAGGTTCTTATGGCCTGGTTTGTCCTCTGTTGGAAACAGGATGCTGGGCTTGATTGACCCTTGGTCTGTCTCAGCATGGCAATTTTTTATGTTCTTATGTTCTCTCTCATTCCTGATTTCCTTTCAAAAACTGTCAAAGTCCAACCACTCAAAACAAAAAAAAATCTGCTAAAATCTTCATCTAAGAGGTCACTGTTTTCACAGTTCTGAATAAAAGTAATTATAAACCATTATAAAATTAATGCAAATTATTATTATAATTATTGCTGTTGTTAACTGTTAGGACAATTATAAATAGTACTACTATGATTATTATTATTCACATCATTACATTCCTATGCACAACCAAAATTAAATGAATTTGGAACATGATTAATGGATTAAGAAAAAGAAATAAAATTATTAGAATTATTATTACATTGATTTTTCTGAGGTATTCTATACAGTGCAATAAGATTTAGTGCAGTTAAGGTTAAATAAAAAGGTGAACAATAATGTGATCTTGCTATTATCATGTCAAGACACCCAAAAATACATCTGTTAAATAGTGTGAGCATGTAACTTACCAAGGGGAAGATACATAGTGTGATCATGTGTGAGGGTTAATGGGGTGTGAACCTGCTGCACTGAGGATTCCAGCCCATGGACCTGCCAAAGAGCTGCAGTCGCTTGTCAGGAAGTTCTAGTATTTTTAGTGTTTTCCTGGAGAGTCAAACACCCCTGCAGCCTCCCTTTTGGATCAGCATTAGGTGTGTCCCAAATTGAAGGCTGTATATAAAGAGCTCTAACCTGCCACCCCTTTGTTGGTCCAACAACCCTCTTGGTGTCAGACCTGCAGAAGTGCTTCCATGTGACTACTAATTTCCTGTAAGTATGTTCTGGTATTCTTGCCTGGTAATCATGTTCCAGCTTGATAAACCTTCCTGTCTTATAGTTCAATGTTTGTGTCCTGTTTGTGCCCAGTTCCAGTGTTCCTGCCTCATGCTTCTCCCTTGGTTCTTCTCCAGCCTCTGAACTACATTGGTCTTGCCTCTCCAAACACTCACCTTCCTTCCAGGGCAGTGCTGATTGCCAAGTCCAGATACTCCCTGGCAATTTGGACCAGCCCAAACCAGAGGCAAGCAAAGTTTTGTCCTTCACAAAAAATGTATTATGGGTTCTTTTCTTGTGTCCATGGCTCTATGCAAAAACAAAAGCCATATCGAATTCAGCAACTAAGTAGCTATTCAACTAGACCATTAGACTATGAGTGTCACCTTTGGAAGGCCGAAGAACACATAACTGGGGTCATGTATGATGCCATATTGGTGGCCAAGGTCCCAGAATGGGATCTTGGCTCACAGCAATAGACTACTCCTATGGCCATGCCAGCCATCTTTACAGCACTCAAGACTCCTCTCCAGGCTGTGCACGCAACAGCATACAAGACTTCATTCCAGGCTACTTTACTCGTACCAGTTTCCAAAAATCAGAGGCTGCTTCTCCCACAGCAGTTTCCAAGACTTCATTCCAGGCTGCACCTGCAGCAGTTTCCAATACTCTGTGCCAGGCTACACCCACTGCAGCAGTTTCCAAGCCTCCACTCATGACTGCATCCACCACAGCAGTTTTCAAGCCTCTGCTCCAGGCTGCACCCTCCACAGCAGTTTCTAAGCTTCCACTTCAGGCTGTGCGTGCCATAGCACCAAAGACTCTGCTCCAGGCTGTTTCTCCTGTAGCTGTGCCAAAGACTGCTCCAGGTCACCACAGCGGTAGCTAGCCTATGGCCAATACGGCCACGCCATAGGCGCCATCCACCAGGAAGTACCACCGTGCTCTCACAGTGTGGCTGAAAAGCAAACTCTTGGTCCTCAAGACTAGAGCTCTGCCTCCCAAGGGAAGAACTGCTGCACCGGCTCCTGGTGTCCCCCTTCCCTCAGGGCTGTCCGTGAAGGCAGATGTGGGAGGGTGGAAGCTAAATTGGGACAGCACTGGCGATCCAACGACTCCCTCAAGAAGAGGCTGAAGAACCTGAATATGTATACCCTGGAGGAGAGGAGGAGCAGGGGAGATATGTTACAGACCTTCAGATACTTGAAAGATTTTAATGATCCATGGTCATCAACAAACCTTTTCCATTGGAAACAATTTAGTAGAACTAGGGGTCACGATTTGAAACTCCAGGGAGGAAGACTTAAAACCAATGTCGGGAAACATTTCTTCACTGAGAGGATGGTGGATGCCTGGAATGCCCTTCCGGAGGAAGTGGTGAAGACTAAAACTGTGAAGGATTTCAAAGGGGCATGGGATAAACACTATGGATCCTTAAAAGGCTAGAGGATGGGAATAAATAAAAAAGCTAAATCTAAGAGAAACATGGGGGTGACCTGCATGGAGCGGCAATTACTACCCTTAAGAGAAACATGGGGGTAACCTGCATGGAGCGGCAGTTACTACCTTGGGAAGCTTGCTGGGCAGACTAGATGGACCATTTTGGTCTTTTTCTGCTGTTATTACTATGTTACTATATGTAAGCCCTTCCCCCGAGACACAAGTCAGGGTTTTTTTTCCTTTTTGGGTGTCTCTCTCTCTCTGCATCCGGAATATGCTTCCTGTGCTCAGGCAGCCCCTTTCTCTTAATTTCTTTTTGCCGCGATTTTCTCTGGGTGCGCTACGGACTGCACTCTCGGTGTGATTCTTGCTTCTGCAATGTTTGCTTTCCCCTCACTTTTATCTTGACGTGGCTCAGGTATGCTTGAAGGGCCAGCCTCTCATCTCTCTCTCCTTTATCCCACGTTGCCGCTTCTAAGGGCTTTCCTCGCCACACCAGGCCTCCTCTTAACAACACGGCCTACCCCTCCCACTCTTCTTATGGTGCTTTTGCCAGGGCTGCCCCCTCTTTCTCTGCTCCAGTGCTCAAATACTGTGTGCACATGGCTGCCAGTATGATCATGGCTTTCTATTCATCACCAGCTCACGCCTTCCTCTCTCCTTTTGCTGTCAGCTGTTCCGACGCCTCCTTCAGCAATGCCCTCCTTTTTGGCACTGCCTATTTCTCGGTCTGATTCTTACTTCAGAAATGTTTTTTATTTCTTCCATTTTCCCCTCTGTACAGTCTTCTTAAGCTTTGGGGGTGGGGGGGGGGGGGTTTGTCCCTTTGTAGCTTCTCCAAGTCTCTTTATCTTAATGGCCGGCGTTTGATTCATTTTCCACTGCTGCTGCTGTAGTGGATGTCCGGCCCAATCACCTCAGGCCCCAGTGTTATCTTCCACAAATTCCTGGGTTTAATGCCCTTAAGTACATTTGGGGCTTTGCTGAAGACAATCCTGGCATTATGATTGGCTAAAAATGCACACTGATGACCAGTTTTCACACCACTTAACCCAGTGTACAAGAAACTAAGCCTTGAGGGGCAATTTTTCAAACTGCCTGCATTACTGCAAAGTGCATGCATACCTTTTATTAATGTCAAACTTTTTATTTATTGCAACAAGGTCAATACATAAATACATCATAAGACTGCAATTTCCATACACATACAGACATTGACCTTTTTCTTTTATCCCCTTCCCATCCTCTCAAACCTTAAACCCAACATCATATAATCCATAAGTAGCCATGTGCTTACTTCACCACCAAAACTATACCAAGTGGTTCTGCCTCATGCCCTTTAAATCTTTAATGTATTTACCTGCTCACTCCTTCCCCTTGCAGTCGGAGACTTGAGAAATGGCTCCTGTATCCTAAGAAAACATTTTCAGAGACAACAATATTGTTAATCACTGATCATTTTTCCATCCTTAGTAATCCATGCATTTATATTCTCCACATTGTTACATTTGGGGGGAATCTTTCTCCATCCAATGAATCAATAATCATAGCTTTGCTATTAACCAGGATTTCCTTAAGAGCAGCAAAAAGAAGCGTTCTGTATGGAAATGTTTTTCCTATTATCGAATTCAGCATTTTAGGGACTTCCTCTTTTAATAAACTTGCCAAATGTTCCCAAATGGCATCCCAGAATGTCTTTTTAGATGAGGGCATATCCACATGTAATGAATGTGTGGGCTCTCTGCACAGCCACATTTAAGACAGCCTGCAGCGTTAGTAATTTGGAACTTTAGATGCCATTGTGGATGAAAGCATGTGTATTAATTTAAAATGAAATCCCCTCAGTCTGGCACTTTCCACTAATTCATAGCATTGTTTTGAAATATCCTCTGAGATTTCTACTCCCAACGCTGCCTGCCATTGCTAAACTGCTTTGCAAAAAGGCTCAGTTACACCTTCTCTTATCAAGTTTTTACCGTTCCGAGAGACTAATTTTACACATTACTTGCCTTCCAGCATGCTAGCATCAAGGAGGGTAATTTTATAACTACTCACATAAGGCTAAAGTCTGCGGGTCCTTAAAAATGGCACATAACTTTATATACAGATAAATTATACATAGAGTCACTATGCAAATAACTTTACACGTAGATAGGAGAGGCATTCCCGAGGGCAGGGCTGGGGAGGAGTTACCACTTACGCACGTATCTCTGAGGATCCAAAAGTACCCGCAGATATTTTCTCAGATAAGCATAGCAGGAACAGGTCTGTTCTGAGTCAATTTTCAAAGGGGAAATTTTCCATTTCAAAATTGACGTAAATGCTGTGAGTAAGAAGTACCTGCAGATTTTGCACTTCTGCACACAGGTTTAAAGCTGCTGCCTTTATGTGCTGGTCAGTATTTCAGGCAACGAAGGAAAATGTAGGGTGGGCACCTGAAAATAGTTTGATACATGTTTTCCTTCCATTACTGCAGTCTGCAGTGCTTTGTATCTTCCTGAGATATGGGATAACCAGTTCTCAATATGTGCTTTCTGCTTTTTTTTTTCCCCCCATTGTCTCCTAGGCAGCAGGGCACTTACATGTTTGAAAACAAATTTAAATGAGGCAATGTAATGACTGAAGTATGGACAAGAGTTTTGCTAACTTCCTGTCATGAACATGCTCCGTGCATTTTCTCCACAGTCCCGATCCAGATGTTGGAGACTGAAGAGCACATCCAAAAAGGGAGAATGAGGTTAATATACACTGCGATGAAACGAACAATGCATTCTGTGCTGGAGAGTGTCTAGGAAATCTGCGTAAAGGGTGTTTATGTGGCTTCTCCAACAAACACTGGGCCTCTTTAGTGCCTTTTTCCAACAGAGAACACAATTATTTGTATTCATCCAACATGAGAAATAACTTTTGACCCTAAATTCTTGTAATCCCTGAATGAGGGTGAAGTGAGTCCAGAGTGATTTATTAGTATTTAAAACATTCCATGAGGTTGCAGAAATGCATTTTCTCACATGTCCAGAACCACCAGGAATGATGCCGGTCCTCTATAGCAGAGATGTTCTTTGGTTGCTACATTAATCCTTTCTTCTTCTTCTTCTTACTATAATTGTGATATATTTGTTTTTATACAAGCATTCTTTCATATAAACTTTAAAACCCCCCAAATCTCCCAAATTATCTCTATTAAGTCACCAGATTAAATAATATAAACAAGCTATATTTCTAATTTTTTTTGTAAAGGGGACTAATTTATGTGTGATTATTATATTGTCATCATATCGAACGACAGTATATAAAACTCGACAAATAAATAAATAATGAATTTAGGTTAACCATAAATAATTTCTTAGTCCCTTGTGGCACTTTTTAAAACTATGAGTATAGTTGCATAAACTATGGTTACCTTTATCTGCAGGCTTTGCACTGGTTCTTCACAGGAAAAAGCACCTACCGAGATTTTCAACTGCTTTGTCTGTAAACACTTTTTCCCAGAAAAACAGCGCACAAGGTTTTTAAAACGCAAAATGCCATGCATTGTTGCCTCCCCTATTCTAACCCCACCTCTGATCCCACCTACTTTCCCCACTGGTAAAACTGCACGCTTTGTTGATCCCCACACATATTTTTATCCACATACAGGGTGCACAATTCTCAAACAGCCTATTTATCCAAGTAAATGGCTTTAAAATTGCCCCTCCCATGCCTGTCTCCATCTCCTTAGCTGCTTTTTTGTTCAACAGATATTTAAATTTAAATAAGTATTTGATATTTAAGATGATGTGAACCACAATAATATATATTTTAAATTCTGGCTGAAACTTTCCATGAGATCATGTCAGATGTTTAAAACGTGTTCTGTTTACTAAGCATCATGGGAGAAGTCAGTAAGTCAGTTTCTCTCTCTTTCTCTTTCTCTCTCTCTCTCTCTCTCTTTCCCTCTCCTTACCCTTAAGATTATATTTATTGAGATCCTGGAGTGGATCACAAACTCTTCATGACTGTCCAAAACCTATGACTAGAATAAGCTTCTAATTTTTTTAATCATGCCTATGTACAGTAAAATCTACTCTCTGTTTAATAAACATATTCTCACAGTGGGCAAGATTTCTTACATTATTCCCTAGAAATATGCCCACATTTTTTCTAGATTTCAGTGAACCAGGATAAACAGAAGGAACTCTGTCACCTGCGTATCCCAAAGTTTAACTGCTTTCAGCATTAGCTGTGGTACAATCTGTCCTTTTCATATTTCCTTTCTGTTTTATTCATTGCATCTGTTTATCTAATAAATGCAACATTTTGCACTATATTAAAATGTCTTGGGCTATATGGCTCGCCAGCTTATTCAAAATTTTTTACACATTAATAAACACAAGAAGTAGATTCAGTAGCATACTAAGATCACTCCACATTAGTTCTACATAATGCATGATACATTACAATTAAAAAAAACTTGTATCTGGATGGGCTAGTTGCTAATTCCAATAATTCCTTTTGCCAAACAGGAAACCACTAGAATAGTATGAAAAAACACAACTTATATAGAAAAGTGGAACTTAAGTTTTTGCCTCATGCTTCTACAAGCAAAAGTGTTGAAAATTGCTACTGCATGGTTAAAGGAGAATAATTCACGCTGAATGGAAAATGTTAGGAAAGCCAAGGTTACACAACACTGTGACTCATTGCATAAGTATCCAAAAGGAGGCTAGGAAGATCCACTTTTTAAAGAGAGAGAGAGCTGAGACAGTTTATTTTCCAAGAATTTTACTCAGAGGCACTTTGAAGGGAGGATGGGAAAACTGATGCAACCCCAACTACACTAATAGAGTTCTCGATTCTGCCAGATTTAGCAGTGTGTGCAGAAAGCCACCCACAGGGATACTTGATAGGGGAGTTATGGTATAAGCAAATACAATTTATATTGTAAGTTCTAAAGTTAGTGGGTCCAGTTAGCACAGATTTTGTGATATAAAGCAAAACCAGACTGCCCACCAGTTTTAAAAAATTGATCATGGAGTCTGGCCAGCCAGCATCTACACACAAAGGAGAGAGTGGTAAATGTCAAGGATAGGCTCCCGCCACCCCTGCTAATGGAAAAAAGGGAGGCTAGAGTTGTGGAGATGAGAAAGAGGCTAATGTGTATCCATAGCTGCAGAAATTCGGTTACCTTTTCCTTTCTTTAAGTCTCACCATCTCAACAACATTGGGGGAATTCCCTATGTTCTAGGCTACAGCGTAAAAGAAACTCAAGAGCAGGACTGAAGAGAAACATAGAACATAGAAAGAAACAAGATGGCAGAAAAAGACCATATGGCCCATTTGTCCAATTAATTTAGCATTATAATTCTCATCACTTCCTTAAGAGATCCCCTGTAATTATCCCATGCTTTCTTGAATTCAGATACTGTTTTTGTCTCCACCACTTTCACTGGGAGGCTATTCCAAACATCCACCACCCTCTCTTTAAAGAAATATTTCCAATAATTACTCCTGAGTCTACTCCATTTCAACCTCATCTCATGACCCCTCATTCTTGAGCTTCTTTTCCATTAAAAAAAAGCTCACCCTCCTGTGCATGGAAACCTTTGAGATATCTGAGAGACGTGTAAGATCAGATGCAGTTGGAGAGTAAAGGAGTAGCAGAATAGGGAGATAGCATGAGTCCAATGAAGTACAACAGTATAAGCCCTGTCAGCAGGAGGTAAAGTGAAAAATCTGTTCTAGATCATAAAAGCGTTGCTTTCTTCCTCAAGAGTGCCATAGTGGGATGACATCAGGGAGAAGAGCATTGGGCTGCGCCATCGTCAGACTCCCAGTGCTTCTGGTGGCAGTGGTCAAAGATATACTGGCTCCTGTGGTGAAAGATGATATTGGCAAAGATGTACTGGCTATGACTAATAGGGCTCAACATCCAGTAGATGTTCTTGCCAATGCTATATCAGTGGGATGCAATAACTGTAATAAATGACAGGCGATGTCATTTGAAGGTTTTCTTCAGGGTGGAAATATACCTCACACTAACCCTGTTGGGAATTCATTATTACTGTGGTTTTCAATGGCCCCCAAAAATTCACAATGAATACAAATGCAATACATTTTCATGTATTTTGTCTAAGAGCTGAGTAAATAGAGTTTTTCATTGTCTGGATATACAGAAAACTAAATGTAACCCTCCCTGGAAGGGCACTATAAAGGAGACTATGTTAGATCCTCTTTAAAATCTAGGACCAGCATTTAGCCTGGTCCACGTTAAGTCAGCCCACAAGGGAATCCTGATTGCAGGACATTTCCCTGGGGAGAGGGGTAAGAAAGGCCCAGGGAGGATAGTGGGCCCCACACATGAGAATGAATAAACAGGAGCTTTGCTACTTATCTGAAAAACTACTGCATTTTGTTACCAGAACTGTTGAGGTAAGCAGGCTCTTGCTTGTCTAATTTTGCCTGCAAAATTTAATAAAAGTCTATAGAAGAATAGCCAGAGTCCAGTCTATTCTGTTGTCCAGCAAGCCAAAGACAGCTCATGCCGTGTTACAGGCACAGAAAATATGAGAGGGTCCAGTGCCAGTTTGGGAGCACAATGCTGATCTCACAGTATGGTTCAATGAAATCGGAGTCAAGTAGATAGTGTATGGACCTGGGCCCAAAGGCAAGAGAGGGAATTTCTTTTTCCTGAGTTGGACAGGGACACAAACAACATGGGTATCCCCTCTATGACTGTTCTTCCAGTGTTGTTCCCCAGGAACTCACACAGTTAAAGTAGGGACTCACTCCAAAGTAAAGTCAAACAACCAACTTTTATTTTTGTGCGGTTACTCAAGAACTCAACATACACTGTTTAGATCAGGGGTTCACAGGTTTCCACAGCCAGACTACAGCAGCATCAATTTCAAGACAAAAATGTATTGTTCAGAACTTTAAACTTTCAACTGTTACTTTACAAAAGACATAGGCTACTTGCTACTCCTTGACTTCTTCCCCCAACTTCCATGGTCATGGAAGCTTCAATTAATTTCAAGAATAAAATACTCACATCATAGCAATCAATTTCTCTTACCCCCTTGACATTGAAGATACACTATAAAGACATTTAAAACTCTCATTCCGGGCTTAACAGAGACTTCCTGGAATCTCCAGCTCAAGCCTATCTGGTTCTCCTCAATTCAAGGTTTTCCAGAACAGTAGGACTACAGGTTTCTTCTTCTTCCTCAGTTCAACCCATTTCAGGTCATCTAGTTATTTCTCCTTTTTTCTCTAATCAACCTAGGATGGGTCATCTAGTTATTATTCCCGTGAGGTACTCCATGCCTCAGGCCATTATTCCTCCATAGACTCTTAATTCCACATGCATAATGTAATTTAATCATTTTGGGTGCAGTTTTGTTTTTATCCAGATAAAATTTGCCCAGATAAATTGAGGTATCCATTGTCATATCGAGGTTGGCCAAACTTAGGGGTACATTTACTAAGACACGATAAGCATTTAATGTGCTTAAAACAGCATTTATCATATGAAAACTCTATTTACTGAGCAATAAATACTTTTCATTGCAATATTACATAATATTTTTCTATAACTGTACAATATTTTTCCTGAAAAATGTGCATATTTAAATGAGCTGCTTTGCATGCATAATCTTTACACATGTTATTTATTTTATTTATATTGCATGCAAAGCAGCTCATAAATATCACATTTTATGGAAATAAAAGTAACATGGCATGCCTCAAACAAGCAAGCCTCGTTATTTTCTGAAAAGTTAGTTACAACTCAGGAGCTGTAGCTAACTTTTCTTTTAGGCATTGTGATGCTAACACACATCCCGATGCCTTCAGGCTGCTTCTTAAAAGGCCACAACATCCGTACAATCAAAACAATCCTAAGTACTTAATTAGGAGGTTATATTAGTTTTATCTTTTTAGGTTGCTTGTAGGCTACTGCTCATTTTATGTATAGTCTAATTTTTATTTGCTATGTTTTATATTGTCATGGTGGGGTTTTTTTGTTCTAAGTTGATTTTTATTCGATTTTTTACTGTGTTATAAGCTATGTTCTTTATATAATTTCAGGCAGATACAGTAAAGTCCGCGGGAGAGCGGGCAAACGCCCGCTCTCCTGGCGCGCGCACTGGCCACTTGTCGGTGCATGCGATGCAGTATTTAAATTAGGTCCAGCGGTAGATCCGAGCAAAAGGAGGCGCTTGGGACACTAGCGCGTCCCTAGTGCCTCCTTTTTGACAGGAGCGGTGGCTGTCAGCGGGTTTGACAGCCGACGCTCAATTTTGCCGGCGTTGGTTCTCGAGCCCGCTGACAGCCACGGGCTCAGAAACCGGACGCCGGCAAAATTGAGCGTCCGGTTTTCGGCCTGACAGCCGCGGGCCAAATTCAAATTTTTTTTACTGCTTTTCTGTGCACTTTTCCGGTGCTGGAAGTAAAATATGCGGCTTGGCTGCGCATTTTACTTTCTGTATCCCGCGCGCATACCTAATAGCGCCCTCAACATGCATTTGCATGTTGAGGGCGCTATTAGGTGCCGCGGGTTGGACGCGCGTTTTCCTCCCCTTACTGAATAAGGGGTAAGGGAAAACGTGCTTCCAAGAGCAGGCGAACAGTGCGCTCTGTCGGAGCGCACTGTACTGTATCGGCCTGCTAGTTTGTACATCACTTAGAGCTCTTAAAGACATAAGGCAACTGATAAATTTGACTAACTATACGAATAAATACTAATCCTTTACAGCAGTATGATCAAATGCTGAAATCTTAGCAGTGCAGCAGTTTTACTTCCTGAGAACATATTAGGAAGAGCAAGAGATTGAATAAGACAATGGTTTTGCATACGTTTACACTGTGTAATCCTTTCTTAAACAAGAAGATAAATAACATTTTTGCCATGTACTAATGACATAATAAACTATATTTCACTGACTTTAAAAAAGATGCAAAGTGCATGATGAAAAAATGTCATACTTAATTTATTAAGTGCTGTACTGCATTCTGGAACATATTGAGGCCAATATTCAGTTGGCCGTTTGGTGGACAAATTATCCAGCTAAAGTTAAGCCAGATAACTTATCCTGCATATTCAATGGGAGAAACATCCTCCTACCGTGATCCGGGCCCAGCGCTTCTGCTGGTGTTTCTGCCATTGCTAAGCTGCTTGTACACAGAAGCCTAGTAATGGCTGAAGCACCAGCAGAAGCGCAGGGCCAGGATCATGGTAGGAGCCACCACGATCCGGGAGAACTAACTACACATAAAGATATGGGGTGGAGGGCATTGGGGGAGGGGGGAGATCTGGAGATGGTGAGATCTGCTTAACACAATTAAAGAGAATGCAGGAGCAGGGGATGGGCAAGGGGGTATTCCCAGCTCTAATCATTTTTTTTAAAGAGTGAACTGGGCATTCTTGGGGAGGGGGCAGCAAGTTCAGCCCCATAGGGCCTTTGCAGCTCAGGTGGGAGGGAGGTGGGGGACAAGCTGTGATTAAGCTATATTCTCTTGAATATAGCCGGTTAAGTTCAAAGTTATCCGGCTAACTTGGTTGGGTAATTGCCAGGTTCTTGTGGCCTGGTTTGGCCTCTGTTGGAAACAGGATGCTGGGCTTGATGGACTCTTGGTGTGACCCAGCATGGCAATTTCTTATGTTCTTATGTTCTTATATGTGATTTTCGGCAAAGTTAGCTGGATAACTCAACCCTTCCCTGGAACACCCCTAAAAAAAACCCTTTTTTATCCTGTTATAATTTAGCCAGATAAGTGACTGAATATGCCACATTTGTGAGATATCTGTCTAAATGACTTTTGAATATGGAGCTCATCTTGTTAAATTCTGAACTTAAAAATATTGATCCCCCAGATGTGTAAATGGCCTATTGCAAAATCTTGTGTTTACTGGCATCGTTACAGGGGGGAAAGGTGTGGCAAGTGCTCTCTCCCCCCCCCCCCCCCCCACAACACACACATACACACAAAATGGCTTGCCACCCGTCTCCCAGATCCCAGTTGGCCAGACAGGCAGGATTAGCAGTGCAGCACAAACAGCAGAGCAATTGCTGCAGTACAGCAGGGACTCAGAACATGCGCAGTGCTGCTGGTGTCTGTAGCCCCCTCTTCCCTCCCCTGGAGCAGAAGCACACAAGTAGAAGGAGGAAAAGACCATAGGAGCAGGCAGCACTGTGTGTGCTTTGAGTCCCCTTGTCCTGGACTGCTGTGATCGCTCCATTGTCCATGCTGAGAACAGACCAAGAGAGTAAGCAACACTGTTATTCCTGCCTGTTGGGCCAGCTGGAGATTGGGGTGGTTACACAGGAAGAACTCAGAGAAAGAGGAAGGGAGTGATAGAAAAATGAAGGAAGGGAAGAGGGAAATGGAGAGGGGGAGAAGAGAGATAAAAAGGAAGGAAGGGGAGGAGAGAAATAGGAAGGCGGGGGAAGTTGAGGTAGCAGGAATTGGATGGGAGACTGGAAAAGCATGGACTTGGGGACTGAAAGGAGAGTCCTCAGGTACAGGGTGGGAGAGTGGGGAGTTGAGGATATAGGGATGAAGTGAAAGAGTGGTGGGTATGAGAAGGGGTGTGTGATATGGGCTGTGGAGCGTGATGGTACAGAAAGGTGGGGAGGAGAAGTGGTTATTTTCTAAATAATAAAGGTACTGGGTTGTGTCCACTTGCAGCCTCCACCTTCCACGTTTTCCCAATGGGGTTAAACAAGCAAGTTCAAACAGTTCTGGGTTGGTGACCTGGCAGAAAATGACTTCTAGGGAAGGGTGGAGAGGGGATGAGAGGTAATTGAAAAGGACTGGGTGCTGTGCGAGGATCAGTCTATGTTCTGCATATGTGACTGAGATGAATTCCGTTAGCGTGGAGCATCTCTGCAGGTTTTCCAGTAGGAGATACATTGGTGTTCTCTAAGGTCTGGTGTAATATTTGCATTGCTGCTTTGTCATAGGTAGGGTTGGTACCTGTTTGAAATCTGGGAGTTTGTGCTGTTATGATATGGCAGGTCTGCTATATAGGTTCTGAGTGTCTCTTTTGTAGGGTTTTGTGTTACTTACAAGTGTCTGGAAGTGGAGGGAAGTTGTGCTGCTCTTAATGAGGTGACACCAGAATTTGATTTAATTTTTTTATATGGTAAGTTGTAAGGAGAAGTATGCTAGTTCTGCTTTGCTCTCAAATTTTGGGGGAAGTTCTGTGGTTGCAGAGTGTACCTTAGAGAAATGGAGCAGCAGGGTTTATAATGTGATTTTATCCCATCCGATGTAGACTTCAGACTTCAGACTTCATTCCAATATAGAAGAATTGGTTCAATGATGCTATCTATAATTTTAAAGGTAGTTTTACTGAGTGATTGAAACTGGCCAGGGTTATTTGGTTTTATTGCATAGAAGGACCTTGAACTTTTTCTTGTACTGCCTTTTATAGACAATTTAAAGGCACGGGGCTGTGCTGTGGGGGTGGGGGTGGAGGTGATGTGTGTAAATGTTACTTTAGCTTGCCACTTTCCATACTTAGCTTGAGCCTTCCTTCCCCCCAACTGATGCTCCCTCAAATATTTCTGTCTAAAGATGCCTTTGCCTGTTTTGTGATATATTTACAATTATCATTTTCAAACTGCAAATGTGCAGGCCAGATCTAGATGAACTCCACCAAATCACTTTGTCCTTCTACAACAAAGCCATTCTTACGTGAATATGAAGGCGCCAGAGAATGTGGTCAAGCCTAGTAGCATAGCTGAGTTTACACAAGGTCTGGCCAAGTTTCTGGAGACAGGTCCATACAAAATGATTAGCCAAATAGACTTGGGTGTTGTCACTTCATACTTCGGCGTGTGAGTAATAGGGAAGAGAGTTTCCTGGTGGGAAAGACTGGTCACTATCGGAGACAGGATGCTGGGCTCAATGGACCATTGGTCTGTCTCACCACATCATTTTTTAAATTCTTATGTTCTTAAGTTTTAGAATAGTTCTTTACAGCACAAGAATTAGTCTCATCAATCATTCCATATGTAAAAGAGAAATTGCTTCCCAGGAAATTCTGGGAGAATTCTTTACTTCCACAAACCTTTTCTTCAAAAGCACAGGGAGAGATGACCACTGCCATGTGCAGTTAGGAGGCCAGAGTCATGACACAGACATTGCTCCAAAATGAAGAAACGCTGTTAGAGAGGCTGCAACCTGGATTGATGAAATGAGAAAGAGGAAAGTTGAGGGGAATGCACTGATGTGAAGAAAACGTTAACTAGAGTTCAGAAATGATCCTGAAAGAAGAAGAAGGTGAAGAAAAGAATTAAGTGGTGAACAGCAAGACACTGTACATATAAAAGGGTCTATGCAATGAAGCTTAACATGCACATTAAGGGCCAATCGTGCACACTAAAAATAGCATGCAGTGTGCAATAAAGCCGTAACATGCAAGTTAAGACAGCTCCTCAGTACACTAATATCCATGTGCTAAAATTAAGTGCAAACCCAAATGTCAATGAGGGAGCATCGTATGTAAAGCTCTCCTCAAACGTTATTTACTTTGGGTTCATTAATGCCCAAAACGTAGCACTGGCTTCAGAAGATGTGCTAAATTTATAGCAGGGCTGATATCAGGAAATCCCCTATGCTAACAGACCCAAAATGAAAGAGCAGAGGGATTTTGCCCCACCTTCCCACCCCACACCAACAGCATAACATGCCAAGGCCCAAAAGGCTCAGTTTCTCCACCGTCCCAACCCTTTCATACCAAGGAAAAAGGACCTCTGAGCCCGATCCTCCTTATCCCCCTCCCAGTGCCAAAGTAAAGGGTCTTTGAGCTTAATATACTTATCCCCTTCCCACCACCTCCATGGCATCAAAGTAAGAGGTCTCCAAGCCATGACATCCCCTACAATCCCTAGACCCATGAAGAAAGGATGCCCAAGCTCCCCTGTAATACCTCCTTTCTCCTTGGAAGGTTTTCCTCATATCCTGCTCATCTGATGCTGGCCAGATGAATGTCAGGGCAAGAGAGAACTGGACTTCCTCCAGTCCCAGTATTCACCTGGTCAGCATTGGATGATGTGGGAGGACCTTCTGGAGAAGGAAGGGAGGGTGTCGGGCCTCAGAGGCCCCTCAATTTGGTGCCAGGAGGTGGGAGAAGGATTGGGGCTTGGAGGCTTCTTATTTTTCATGCCAGGGTTGGTGGGGAGGGGAAGACATTGTGCCTTAAAAGCCCTTTGGGATGAAGAATATCCCATGCTAATCATCTCTTTAATTCCATTTAGCATAGGCAATTTCAGCAAGAATCTAGTGTGCACGACATAGAAGTTTTAGTTACTGTAAATGCTACTTAGTGTGGCCATGATAGTGTGCCAAAATGTTTAATATCCAACTGGTAAAATGTGTTGCACATCACTATGCGTGGTGTTTTACTTTGCATGGTAAATTTTTACAAAATTCAAACTAAAAACTGTTTAGCCCAAGTTTTATGGCATAGGCCCCAAATTGATTAATTCTTAACAACCACATGGCATCTATGAAGCTTTTTGGTGTGTGAGAAAATTATTAGATGTGATAATTGATCTTTGAGCCTATTGTTTTCCTAAGTAAGTCACCCCTGTAGAAGAAGTAAAAAACGAAACATGAATCATGTCGGGCTTGGCGTGGGCTTGCATTTTACATGGCTCTTCTAATGGACTCATGACACAAAAACTGAAAAGATAAGTGTCAATTTTTTCATTAATGAGAGAAGATTTTAGATGCAAAAATTTACTAAAAAAATATTTTTAAATTACATTGCCTAAGAGATCTATGATTAAATGTTTGAGCTGAACATATTTAAGTGAAGGTGTAAAATATTAACACCATGTAACTGCTACTAAGTAAGTTTTGGCAAGCTCATTTTTTCTATGATATTCTCAAAAGACAATTATCTGTGTTTTTTTCTTATCTTGGTGGGTTTTTATGCATGCTGTAATTGTTCACCACTGAATGTTTGGGTTCAGTATTTACTGATCCCAAATTATATGTAGCAGATCCTCTGTTTATGCTGTTAGTATCAACCAGAGGGGCCAAGTCAGGATGGGGGGAAGCTATTAGGGATGTGAATCGTTTTAGGACGATTAAAATTATCGTCCGATAATTTTAATATCGTCTTAAACCGTTATGGAACACAATACAATAGAGATTCTAACGATTTATCGTTATAAATCGTTAGAATCGTGAGCCGGCACACTAAAACCCCCTAAAACCCACCCCCGACCCTTTAAATTAAATCCCCCACCCTCCCGAACCCCCCCCAAATGACTTAAATAACTGCGGGTCCAGCGGCGGTCCGGAACGGCAGCGGTCCGGAACGGGCTCCTGCTCCTGAATCTTGTTGTCTTCAGCCGGCGCCATTTTCCAAAATGGCACCGAAAAATGGCGGCGGCCATAGACGAACACGATTGGACGGCAGGAGGTCCTTCCGGACCCCCGCTGGACTTTTGGCAAGTCTCGTGGGGGTCAGGAGGCCCCCCACAAGCTGGCCAAAAGTTCCTGGAGGTCCAGCGGGGGTCAGGGAGCGATTTCCCGCCGCGAATCGTTTTCGTACGGAAAATGGCGCCGGCAGGAGATCGACTGCAGGAGGTTGTTCAGCGAGGCGCCGGACGACGAGTGAGATAATCAAATTTGCAGATGACACAAAATTGTGCAGAGTAGTTAAATCACAAGCAGATTGTGATAAATTGCAGGAAGACCTTGTGAGACTGGAAAATTGGGCATCCAAATGGCAGATGAAATTTAATGTGGAAAAGTGCAAGGTGATGCATATAGGGAAAAATAACCCATGCTATAATTACACGATGTTGGGTTCCATATTAGGTGCTACAACCCAAGAAAGAGATCTAGGTGTCATAGTGGATAACACATTGAAATCGTCGGTTCAGTGTGCTGCAGCAGTCAAAAAAGCAAACAGAATGTTGGGAATTATTAGAAAAGGAATGATGAATAAAACGGAAAATGTCATAATGCCTCTGTATCGCTCCATGGTGAGACCGCACCTTGAATACTGTGTACAATTCTGGTCGCCGCATCTCAAAAAAGATATAATTGCGATGGAGAAGGTACAGAGAAGGGCTACCAAAATGATAAGGGGAATGGAACAACTCCCCTATGAGGAAAGACTAAAGAGATTAGGACTTTTCAGCTTGGAGAAGAGACGACTGAGGGGGGATATGATAGAGGTGTTTAAAATCATGAGAGGTCTAGAACGGGTAGATGTGAATCGGTTATTTACTCTTTCGGATAGTAGAAGGACTAGGGGACACTCCATGAAGTTAGCATGGGGCACATTTAAAACTAATCGGAGAAAGTTCTTTTTTACTCAACGCACAATTAAGCTCTGGAATTTGTTGCCAGAGAATGTGGTTCGTGCAGGTAGTATAGCTGTGTTTAAAAAAGGATTGGATAAGTTCTTGGAGGAGAAGTCCATTACCTGCTATTAGGTTCACTTAGAGAATAGCCACTGCCATTAGCAATGGTTACATGGAATAGACTTAGTTTTTGGGTACTTGCCAGGTTCTTATGGCCTGGATTGGCCACTGTTGGAAACAGGATGCTGGGCTTGATGGACCCTTGGTCTGACCCAGTATGGCATTTTCTTATGTTCTTATGTTCTTATCCTGGGTTACTGTTTTGGCACCACTTTTATTTAGCAGGTACCCTGTTTGTTCATACGAACATCATCCAGGGACACTATCGGTCCGGATCCAAATCTGAATGGAGGAGTAGCTGTCTTCCTGGGCCCCTGGTATGTTCAGTCACAACTATAGTCAACGGTTCACACTCTTGCTCAATGATCACCACTAGATGCATGTGTCCAATATAAGAGGAGGAAGCCAAAAGTATCAAAAGGGGTAAAAAGAAATAATCATACCAGTGTCCATCCATTCATCCAGTGCACTGGGACAAATAAGAAAAAAATAAGCAGAGTCTAAAGTGGTGTTCAAAGTAATCCATTTACTGCAACTTAAAAGTATTCAGGCCAAAATCAGAAAAATAAAAAATAAAAATATTACAATGAAAACAATGTCCATTCTAGATCTTCTCAACACTCTCCTTTCTCTAGCACTTTCATGCATAGCAAAAATAACCTCCCCTTGTAGAGTAGGATAGAGTGCAGCTCCAGCATGGGCTGGTCAAGATGGAAAAGTATCTCCACGTTCAAAAAATCCCAAACTGGGAAAAAAAAATATTCAACTGTAATCCAACTTCAAAATCTCAAGTCTCTTGTGTTCTCTTCTCAAAAACCTCAATCCTTCTCTTCACCCATGCTGTTCACTAGTCACCTGATCAAAAATATTCTTTGATACAGCCTTTTAGGATACGGGGGGAATGTCCTTACCTCTCAACTGATCAATCTCAATCTAAAATTCTTCTCCAAGTGAATAACTCTCCTCCATATCATTCTCAGATGCTTAAGATCCAGGGATGATCTTTAGCCTCTCCAATCCACCAACCCACTCTCCAGTTGCCTTCCCACTGAAGACTGAGGATGCTCATGGGGATTTTTATATACCACACATGCCTTCTCTCCAAAAGGTGGGGTTATGGCAAGGGGAGGAATTTTGAATATCAATAGCTCCCTCCCACTGCCCATTGATGGAAAAATACTTGGGAGAAAATATTAGTTACTATCAAAGCTCCTTCACAAGTATAATGAGAACTTGAACACAGATTAAAGTAACCATCAACATATTATTCTTATTGTAAATAGAATCCCTGCCTAGAATAAAAGGTAGTTTTAGGATGAAAAAATATTAAGAAATCCTTTTTGTGTATTTTTAAAGATATAGTACAATCCAAGAATAAATCTTCTTGTAGAAAAATGCAAACATAGTGCAATAATATACAAACAAAAATCAAGAAAACTCTTAAGCAATACACAAAAGTTCACCAATATATATATAGAGAGAGAGAGAGAGTGGAACCACAAGAAAATTTACAAACAGCAAAGAAAATTGGGAGAAACACTCGCTGGTTCAACAGTATATCATTATGAAGGATTATGTCCTAAGATCTATCACTTGGCCAGCCTCTGGATCAGTCTTATTGCTCAAAAAAGTTGTCAGTTGTTTGAATTCAAAGAAAAGGTGTCTAACTAGACATTTAGAAAAAAACTTGAGAAAAAAATGTTGCTCCAAACAAAAGAACTCTAGATTTTAACAATAAAAATGGCTTCCTCCTCTGCTGCCTTACATGAGATAAGTCTGGAAAAGTTCTAATTTATTTTACACTGAGAGAAAAGCTCATCTCGATGCCTGAAAAAGTTTAATTGTTCACATTTTATTAGGTTCCAACACTAAGGGGGTCATTTTCTATCGGTATCGCATAGCAATAAGAGGCTATCTCACGCAAAAAGTCCCTTTTCGCGTGCGATAGCTTGCCAGGGGCGGAGTCAGGGTGGAGTCGGGGTGGTGAGGAGGCGATGCAGCAGTATCTTCGCTGGCGGCGATAAGGTAAGGACTGTTATCGTCACCAATAGCGCGCCCAATAGCACCACCTTTCACGGTCGCACTATTGAGTGCAAAAGCCAGCAGTGATAACACCGTGGTGGTGCGATGGCTGCTGGCTTTCGCAGGCCCGCCCCCTGTTTTCGATGAATTCACCATTCTGTGGTAGAATGTGAATCCAGGCCTAAATTAGCAATTAACGTAGCCTTTCTAATTTGACTAATACCAGAGTCTTCCAAAAAACCATTAAATTATTTTCATCTAAAGGAGTAGATGACAGTATTTCCAAATCTGTTATTTTAGGATTCTAGGGGTAAATATTCAAAAAAAAACAAGCTCCTAAATTTAGCTCTCTAAATTAGGTGCCTAATTTCAGTACCTAAGTTTTCAGCTGAAAATTCACATAAATATATGGGCCAAAAATGTAGGCCCTTAAATTTAGGCCTGCTATTTATTTACCTAGATTTAGATCTCTAAATTAGGTGCCTAGATCTGAAAATCAGTGCTAAATCGCTTACTTTGTTTCCATATCCTAACTCCACCCCGTACTCACCCACATTATAGGATTCTAAATCTAGGAGCCTAATTAAACTAGGATCCTAAATTTAAGTACTCATCCCTAGTAAATTTTCAAAGGCGTCAATTTAGAGTCCTAACTCCAAAAGTTAGAAGCCTAAACTCTGAAAATTGGCCCCTTTCTTTTTAACTAACGGCAAGTAAAAAGCACATAAAATTAACTGTAATGACTCAGCTGGAACCTAGATCTCTATGAAATAATTTTTGAACATTTCCTTGGGAGAAATCATGTCAACCTTAGGAAAATTGGTTAGTCTCAAGTTCTTTGCCTTGGAAATGTTCTAAAAATGTTCCATTTTTCGATGAATAAACATGTTATCCTTCATTAAGACTGCTACATTAGTTTGCAATTGCTCAGTTTTTTACTCAACCTTTTCCACTCTATTAATACATTCAGTCTCAGCTTTCTCCTGCTCTTGAAATCTTACATCTAGACTCTGAAGAGTGGAAGTAACCTGAGCCATCTGATCAGATAAAGATTTCCCCAAGTCTTTGATAGCAAGCCAAATTTTCTCTATAATAAAAGTCTGTGGATGAATCAAAGAAAACGCCAACACTTTCTTCTTACCTAGACCTTGTTGAGCAGCTCTGTTCTGATCTTGGCTGACGTCTGGGACTCTTTCTTGGGCAAACGCCAAGATATCAGCAGTCGATTCTCCAGAATTGCCAGTGACTTCAGGTAACACCACAGCCATCTGAATTCTCCCAGGTATCTCGGATAGAGTGATGTCATCATTTGGGGACGCAGTCTACACAAGACTTGCCACATAAAGGTATCTCCAGCTGGGTTCACCAGAATCCTTCTTTCTTCCAAACTCAGCAAGATGTCAAAAGTCACAGAGTGCGGCAGCAAAATACTTCCCTAGTCGCTCCCCTGCAAGACATGTTCACGGAGGTCTCCAACTGGGCAACCTGTCTTACAAGGAACTGCCCTATTGGCCCCAAACTAGGGACAGAAGGCGGCTCAGATGGAAAAGTGCAAACCTTTCCTCTTCTCTTCACCATAATAGCAATAATCAGGTAAGAAATACCACAAACACAGAGGCAGGTTAAAAGAGAGGTCTAACAAGTGTGCACCATCTTGCTCCGCCCTTCCTCCAAGTTACACCAATTTTCAAAGTTAATAAGTTCGCTTTGAAAATAATCTCTCCCTGCACACAATTACTCTGCTATTATGTGCACAAAAATTGGGGGGAGAAAATTTACACACATACATTTTGCTTTTCAAGCATATGTGCTTAATTTTAAACCATCCCCAGTAACACCTCTGCTCAGTCCAGGTAAACTTATTTATTTATTTTATTTATTAAAATTTTTATATTTCGCTTTTCGGCACTTCAAAGCAGATTACATTCAGGAGCTGTAAGTATTTCCTTATCCCTAGAGGACTCGCAATCTAAGTTTGTACTTTAATGTAAGCAGGTAGCACACATATAAGTTTGACTCCAGGCACTTTTATAAAACCCTGTTTCTGCAGAAATGCTTTTGAAAATGACCTCCCTTAGACACAAGTTTCCAAATCACATATTTCTATTAAGACACGAGTTTGTGTCAATTAATATAACACGCATGGATTTGATTGATTGGAATGAGAAAATTGCATCATGATGAGCACACTTGTTTGTTTGTTACTTTTCCTGTCATTCAAAGTAATAAAATTAATGTGTATTACTATTTGGTTATTGGATTTAGCTCACACCTTATCACTGCATGCAACAGTAATTTCTCAAATATATTCAAGGAGGTGCACAAGACACTGTGCATCAACTTCCCCAGTCCCCTGCTACCCTTGTCTACCACATCTTTATCCTCCCATCCCTGGTCAATCTCCCTGATATTCAACCTTGTAATCTAACTTATTAACAATTTTCAATAAAAATAAGACATTTTCAAACCTTTGTACTGTTTGTTACTTTTATTATTCACAATGAGGCCAATATTCAGAAAAGCAGCTAAAGAACAACTTCTCTGGCTATAGTTAGCTGGATACGTTGTCAGGGATATTCAATAGAATAAACATACCTTATGCCAACAGCATTGCCATCAAAGCAATGCTGGACGCCGCCAGAAGATGGACGCTTGTCCTGGCAGCTGCAGGGGATTTCAGGGGTACCCAGTAGGGTGGGAGGAGGATGGGCTTGAGAAGGGGACTTAGATTCAAGATTTATTTTACAAATTCTGGGCGGGAGAGTGAAGCTTCTCAGGCTATTAGGTCTACAATGTTTTGTATCTTTTTGGAAGGATTGAGAAAAGGGGTTTAAACAGGGTGAATGAGTGGGGGAATTGGGCTGGTAGGCCCACTAGAATATTTTTTCTAGTTTTAGCCACCTAACCAGCTATGTTATTTGAATATAGCTGGGCTAAGGCTAAATTTCTCCTGGGATATGCTCCCAGAAAAAGCTTAATCCCGGCCCCTGGAATGCTTCTTTTTTTATCCAAATAAGTTTTAGCTGGATAATGACTTATCGGCTAAAATGTATCCAGACAGTGGGGAGAAATATTTAAACTCCAGATTTGTCCAGCTAAGTCTCAAATTTAGATGAACAGATCCTTTTGAGTATTGACCTCAATATCTCCAAATCCCTATCATCTTTCCTTTGTGATTCTTTCTTGCACTCAGCCTTCAAAAATTCTGCTCACAAGCTCGCTAAATGCAAGCAGCTTTCAGGTCACTGTGAGTGGGATGGAAGATGTCAAAGTTGTGGTCCACCAGAGGGAGAGGTCGAACTTATGATCCAATGGGCCACTGGAAGAAGTAGCAGTTGCAATCCATTTGGCCACCAAGCAGTGATGGATTTATGCTTTTGACAGCCCTAGTCACTGAAGGTCTAAGACACAGCCCCAGAGTTTCCTGCTGCAGCTCAGAGGTAGATTCTGTGTCATAAATTCTGAAGTACAGTGACAAACATTTCCATTTTTTATATTACATTATAAATTTTGCTTGTGTCTGTATAATTTATTTTCCTTTTATTGGGTGAAGAAAAGAAATTGCAAGTACCACCAGTACAGGAGGAGATCTCAGAGAAGTAGAGAGGAGAAGGAGCGAGGACCTGAGATAGGGGATGGGGAAGACTGAGGGAGGAGGAGAAGCTCAGGAAGCACGGATGGGAGAAGGGAGAGGGTGGGAAATTCTTGGATTAAGGAAAGACAGGAGGGAGTAGGAGGTGAGGTTTAGGCCATGTTCCAGGATCTGGGGAGAAGGGAGAGGTAGGATGGTTCCTGGATCTGAGGATAGAATCTAAGATCAAAGGAGAGAGAATGTGATTGGATGGAGGGAGAGGTAGAGGCTGGTATACCTACCATGCTCTAGTCCTACACTTCCTTGTATCCCCTCTCTAACCTCTTACCCCATCTAACACAGACACACACACGCATACAATCCATTCTCTCTCAAACACACAAAAACACTACATCTCTCCCCCATTCCCCTTTCTTTCACACAAAGACACATGCGCCCCCCCCCCCCAGCTGACCCCCATTCAGTTCCTAGTCATCTCCCCAAAATGATCCCCTTTGCTTTGTCTGCTCCAGGCTCACTCTTCCACTCCTGTTCCCTGCAACCTGCCTGAGAGGGGAGGGGATGAATCAGGAAGCAGAGGGCTGTTCTTTGTTGAGTGAGACTCATCACAGCTGGAAGGCAGTAAATCTTCAGACATCCTGATGCCCCTCCCCCCAGATTTATACTGCCTCAGGCACAGGCCTAGTGTGCCTATTAACAAATCCAGGACACCACCAAGCAGAGGCAAAAATTGTGATCCATGCAGTCTATACAGCAGTCTATACAGCCACTGAAGGGAAAGACATCAATTGCAGTTCATGTGGTCACTGGAGGGAGAGGTTATTGCTATTAGAAATGGGGGAGAAAGAGGCTACAGAGGTTGTGGGCCAGGAAGGGTAGAGTGGAGGGGTGGCAAACAGGTTGGACAGAAAAGAGAATGGTTGAGGGAAGGAATAAGCTGGAAGAAGTGAGGGAAGTAGAAATTGGAAGAGGGAGGGATGGAGAGGCAAAATAAGATAGAAGGGAGGAAGGGAGGATAGAGAGAAAGAAGAGGCTAGTAAGAAGGTAAGAGAAGCTGGAAGGAAGAGGGAGATGAAAGAGGCAGGAGGGGGAGGGGCATAGAGGGAGAGGCATAGAGGGGAGAATGAGGCTGGAGGAAGGGAAGGGAGAAAAAAAAAACATTGGAAATCAAGCAAAAAAGTAAATTATAAGGGGAAATTATTTTCCTCTGGCATATAACATTTTTAGCTGGCAACACATTTTTCTAAATAGTTTTCTACTCTGCATTCCCTCCACAAATGCACTCCAGAGCTTTTCCTGGAGAAATGTGTGCAGCACCATAGGGGTTAGGGAGTTAAGTCATACTCGGAGGGAGAGGAGTTGCTTATGTAGTGCTAGCATCTCAAGAAAGTAAAGCCTGAGCAGTCAGTACTGCGATTTTGGTGGAATTCTTGAGGATTATTTCCTGGTATTTTTTGTTTTTTTCTCATCTCCTCTCATCTCTTGCACTTTTTTCCTTGTTTTCTATATTCAAGTCACTTTATTGTCTTTGATTTTTATTGTCTGTTTTTCTGTTGCATTCTTTTTCTCCCATTTAGATGTTCATTCCTTCTTTCGTTTAGCCTTTATTTTTCTTTTGAACCTTTGACTGCATGTCTTTCCTTATTTTTTATCTTATGACAGTCTCTTTTCCTTGCCCTATTTTTCCTACATCATTTTTCTTCCTTCTTAGGCTTCCTTCTTATCTTGTGCCCCTGAGTTTCTCTCACCAAATACACGTGCCTACGTCATTCTTTGCTCCCTCATGGTGCCTCTGTTTCACCTGTGCCACTGGCATTTTTCCTTATATTTTGGAGCCCTGCTGTCTTCTTCCTCCTTTGAGAAAAGCCTTGACTAAAGTAGCCCTGTTGCCTGCCTCAGGCCATGTAGTGATTACCTAAGCAGCATACCCAGAACATTCATGGAAGGATTGGTCTTCACTGCTGTTGATGATAAGGAAAATTCCCATTTCCTTTGTAAAACCCCCCCCCCCAAGAAATCATGTCCTGTGAGACATAACATAGTACTTTATAGTACCTTGGGCCGGATTTTAAAAGGGTTACGCGCATAAGGTACGCGAGTAACCCTTCTAAAACAGCCCTGCGTGCGCCGAGCCTATATTGCATAGGCTTCCGGCGCGCGCAAAGCCCTGGGACGCGCGTAAGTCCTGGGGCTTTCTTGGGGTGGGCGTGTCGGGGGCGTGATGCGGTTGGCGTGTCATCGGGGGCGTGTCGGGGGCGTGACGCGGCCGGCGCATCATACGGGGGCAGTGCTGCAGGCATGGTTTCGGCCCAAGGGCATTCCAGGGGCATGGCCGCAGCCTCCAGACCAGCCCCTGGACCGGAACATGGTGCGCGGCAGCCGGCCCGGCGCGCGCAAAGTTACGCCTGCTTCGAGCAGGCGTAACTTCTGCGACAAAGGTAGGGGGGGTTAGATAGGACAGGGGGGTGGGTTAGGTAGGGGAAGGGAGGGGAAGTTGGGGGGAGGCAGAAGGAAAGTTCCCTCCGAGGCCGCTCCAATTTCGGAGCGGCCTCGGAGGTAACGGGCAGCACGTGCAGGTCTCGGCGCGCGCAAGTTGCACAAATGTGCACCCCCTTGTGCGCGCCGACCCCGGATTTTATAAGATACGCGCGGCTACACGCATATCTTATAAAATCTGGCATACTTTTGTTCGCGCCTGGTGCATGAACAAAAGTACGCACACGCGCTATGTTTTAAAATGTACCCCTTTATGTAATAGGATTCACAATGACTTGAAGAGTCATTGCTCAAATTCTGTATCAGTAAATGCCCATTTGGCCACTCTATAGTATTTCATAAAGGTCTAAATGGCATGTTTCATTCATAGAGGCATAGCTTTTTGCATATACTTAGAACCTGATCTCATTCAGTATGCCCAGAGGAAACGTGGACTAATTCCATGAACTTCGTTGAATACGCTTTAAGGGAAGTTCTATCCCTGTTTTATTTTAACTATGAAATGAGAAATTTAACTTTGAAATGAGAAGTTTACTTTTATTAGCATCTAAGAAAAAATTCTAAAAAAAATATTCATATATTGTTGGACAGATGATTATAAGTGGCCCCTTATAGCAGCACTGCTAAAGTCTCATAGTGTTTGAGTTGCCGCGAGGTGGTGTGAAGGTCCTGTTATACCACATTAAGATGTTGGTAGTTCCTTATTTCACGTGGTAATAACAAGACTGGTGCTTTCTTGATGTTCGTTTTGCTAATTACCATTGAACACATCTATGCAGGCTGTGGACTATTGATATTGTGAACCCCACAAGCAATGCCATTTTTTGGCTGCCATGAGGTTCCTCTTCTGGCCTGGTGGGAATCCTGCAAGCACATCATCTATTTGTGCCGCCACAGGGCTCTTCTTCCTCCTCAAGGGGTCTTGGGAATCCCGTGGGCACATTACTAAGTACTTATCTCACAGCAAGGTGAAGTGGCTGCCACAAGAGTGTTTTAGGGCACTTTCTACTGCTCCCAAAATTTTGCCTCCTAAGGCGGATGCCTCACTCTGCCTATTGGTAGAACTGCCGCTGCTTGTCAGGACATGGGAACGCTTTTGCTGTCTCAGAGTTCAAGGAGACTACTAGGACTTATTAAAGATCCAAAGGTGGCCTCAAGGAAGAAAGAGATATTTCCTGACTTCCCAACTGTCCAGGAAGATTGCTTCAAGCTGTGTAGTTTCCTAGCTAGGGTCATGTGGAGAATCGTCAATCTTGGGGAAAAACATCCTAGAATTGCTGCCAGAGGAAACCATCAGAGGCTCAACTGTCTTTGTCTAGAGAAGGGCATTTAAATCTAATTCACCGACTGCCAGCGAGCGGCATCCAGATTTGTAGGTACTACCAGGGGACGTGCCTAGGATTGTTTTCCTTCCCCAAAAGTATCTCCTGGCAGCAGAGACGGATTTAGGAGTTTGCCACTCCTAGGCACTGTTGCTGTCATTGTGCCCTCTCTTCCATCCCCTCC
The DNA here is from genome assembly GCF_901001135.1 of Rhinatrema bivittatum. Taxonomy (NCBI): domain Eukaryota; kingdom Metazoa; phylum Chordata; class Amphibia; order Gymnophiona; family Rhinatrematidae; genus Rhinatrema; species Rhinatrema bivittatum. The sequence continues at coordinate 140,632,139 of NC_042620.1, forward strand.
CCAACTCCTGGGTAAGGTCAGACAACAGTGAGCAGGAGGTGTAAGGCAGAGACCCACACTGTGCTACAGCAGCTCAGTCATAGAATCTGTGGCAAAACTGGAAACATCTGACGCATGTTGGCGAACATTTCCATCTTTTATGTTTTAAAAATTAAGTCATTTTCCAACTTTGCTTGTGTCCATATAATTTATTTTTTTTATTGGGTGAGGAAAAAGGATCTTAAGTATCAGTACAGGAAGGAGATCTCAGGGATGGACAGAAGACAAGGGGAGGGTGAGAGGACCAGGGATGGGGAGAGGAAAGTAGGATGACTAGGAGAAGGGTGAGGAGAAGGTAAAAGGACTAGGAATAGGAGGAAGGAGTATGAGGGCAGGGGATGGCAGAGAAAGAAAGAGGACTGAGGATGGGGGAAGGAGAGGTAGAAAGGAATGGGATGGGAAGGATGAGAGATGGGGAAGGTAGAGGAAAGGGGGAAATCAGGAATCTGAGGTGGGAGGGAAAAAAAGGATAACGAGGGAGGTTCTAGGATTGAGAAAGGGAGCAAGGGGGGGTGGGCTCCAGGATCTAGAGCAAAGGGAGAGGAAATAAGGGAGGATCCATAATCTGGGAGATAGAATCTGAGATCAAGGAAGAGAGAACCTGAACTGCAGTGGGTGGGGAAAAGGGAAGAAGAGGAAGGAGGTATTCCTACTGTAATCTGGTCCTACTTCTCTTACAACTCCTCTCTAACCTCTTAATCTAATGCACACATACCTGCACCAATCCCTTCTCCCTCACACACACATACACTGTTCACTTCTCCCCATCTGATCCATTGTCATTCCTCAGCCTCTCTTCTCATCCCAATTATTTCCATTCAGCCCCTTCTAATCGTTCCAAAATGATCCCCCTTTTCTTTCTGTGCTCCAGGCTAACCTCTCTCCCATTTGTTCCCTGCATGCTGGATCAGGAAGCAGAGAGCTATCCTCTGCTGATTGAGATTCAGCACAGCTGGAAGGCAGTAAATCTTCAGCCAGCCTGCTGTCCCCCCCAGATTTTTGCTGCCCTATGCACAGGCCTAATGTTCCTATTGACAAATCCAGGCCTGACTGCCAGGGTCTGCAGCTGTGCAATTCACTGAGATTGTGATTTCTTGACATTTTATTTTTCTGTGGTAAATGTGCGTTAAATAACAATGTACCCAATGTGACTTTTCACCTCCAATCAAGTTTTACTACTAAAAGGATTTATTTTTTAACACTTACAGTGATTTATACTGGGCTGTTGCCCTAGAAGGGCCTTGGAAGATTTCCTCCTTCCACCGCACCCCATGTCGGGAGAAGAAACCAGGGAGCTTGGGGCATAAAATGGCTTCGGCACTCCTACATGAGCCCCTGTGGTCAGGTAGCTGGTAGGACAGGGGCTACAGTTATGGCACAGCTCGCTGAAGAGTCCAGAACTTTCTTTCCAAGGCTACATCACTTCATCATCTGAATCCTCGGTGTCTCCAGTTCCACAGCCAAGATAGGAACCAAAATGATTTTTTTTTTCTCTAGGGACATTTACCTAGAATTCCAGAAGAGAGAGCCTTGAAAATATGAGGATCTATGCAACCTGTGCAAATATTATTCAGTCACTTGTTGCTTGATATTACAAGGAATATTTAAAAAAAAAAAAAAGTTCCATTTCCCTCAAATGATTTGCTACCCTTCCCTCTATAGCTTTGGTATTTCTTTCCATTCTAAGTTCAACCACAAACATTCTTTGCACCAAACTGTTCTTAAAGAGAAAAACAGACTAGATATTTTTTTTAGCAGTTTGTTAGCAATTTAATTAATGCCTTGGAAAGTAAAGCTTGCTTGACCATTACGTGAAGAATTTCACTAAGCAACTCAGGGAGCTTCACTTATGAGTGCCAAAAGGAAGCAAGGGACTCTCAGAAACTGGGAGGAACTCTGCCGTCATATGATATTCAGATGAGCCAGCTTATATAAAATCTGTATCCCAGACAGTGACCTAATAAAAGAGGAATCCTAGAAATAGATTGTTCATATACTTAGAAGCCACAATCCCGCAAGCTGAGCTGGGTATTATGACTTCTACCAGAGACACTGGAGTTTTCTTGCAAAAGAATTTGGAGCTTTTGAACAAAATACATACTACTTTGTTTTCTGATAATTACAACATAGCTTTTCTTTATGTCTATGTCAAGCACATTTTAGATCTAGAAACACACTGTCCTGTCTCTTAAGTCTGGAAAATTTGAATTTATAGCTTAATAGTTATGGGATAGATGTACTAAAGTATTTCCCCACACTAATTACAGTCAGACAAAAGTCAAGTGACAGAAAAAGAAAATAAAGAGCAACTCAGAGTGCAGTCTGTCTGTGTGCTGCCATCTTGGACCTCCAAAAGGTAACTCGTAGCGAGAGATTCCTACTTGTGTGGCTGACTCATCCTACCTGTCTACAGAGAAAATAAAGATGCTTATCTGTAATGAGTCTTCTTCTCAGTGGACAGCAAGATAATGAGCCATACATTCTCTCTCTCCTCCCATTGGAAATTCTTTTTTTAAGCCAGGGCTTCCCAAATGTGTCCTGGGGACCCCGCAGTTAGTCACGTTTTCAGGATATCTACAATGAGTATGCATGAGATCAATTTGTATGTCATGGAGACTCAGTGTATGTAAATTGATCTCATGCATATTCGTTGTGTTTATCCTGAAAACGTGACTGGCTATGAGGTCCCCAGGACAGATTTGGTGTGACTGCCCCTGGGCTGGAAGTCTTGTTACTTGGCTGTGAAAAGCCTGCTAAGAAATGCTATGCATTGGCTCTGCATTTATGTGGCTGATTATTCTGAACCTACATGGAATACTCATTACCAGTAGGCAAATTTGTTTTCTGTAAAAAGAAAATTGTGTGGTTGTACGTTCTTAAAGAAAAAGAAAAATGTTTTGCACATTTAGTAAAATAATGCAATCTTGGTCATATAGAGCTTGACCACACCTTCAGATCTTCTGTAGATACTGTATGATGCACAAGATAGATAGTGAAAACCTTAAATCCAGTAACCTTTTATACCTCATTCATATATCCTTTGTAGTTTTGGTGAAGAGATAATAATACCTTCAGTATATCTAATTGCCATGCAACATGCTTTTGGTTTTTGCTTTTCAATTTTCCCCAAACAAATTGGTTTCCCTAGAGAGACAATGCAGTTGTGCAAAACATATTTAGGACTATATATGGAATTCCTAATAGGATAAATGGCAGTCAGTGAAAGAATCTAAACTGCAATTTCCTGTGAGTATTCAGTTCAAGATAAAAAGTATCTTCTTCCCTGATGGCCCAGAAAACAGATGATCTATGTTGTTTCATGAAGATTAATTGAGGAATATTTTGTCATATCTCATTAAGGTTTCTTTACTGACTATATGCGTATGGTGGGGGTCAATGTTCAAAAAATTAATTGGCTAACTTCAAAAGTTAGTCAGATAAATCCAACAGATATAAATTCCATCTTCTGTCCTGATAGGTTTGTGCACACAAAATCACAAAGTGAACAAATTTTCCAGAAGATGTGCTGAAAACAATAACTGGATTTAAAAAGGATTTCCACAATCTCCTGGAGGAAAAGTCTATAAATCTCTATTAGCCATGTAATCTTGGGGAAGCTACTGCTTATCCTGGTGATTAACTAGAAGCATTAGACTTATTCTTTGTGGCCCCGCGACTGACCGCACCTACCACCAACTGCGCCAAGGCTCCTGGATGCTGCTGGGATCCCCCTGCGGCAGGGATGCTACCATCTTCTGCCTTGTCATTCTTGCTGTGCCTCCTCCTAGGTACATGCATATATGCCGCATTTCAAGGCCTTGTGGCAGGAAAACTTTTGCAGTAGTCCTGGATGATGTCAGTGTGGCTGGGTATTTAAATTCTGGCCATCCCCTAGCTCGCCTCAGCAACAGGACCCTCTGCCTTGCAGTACGTGTTGCTATTGTATCCTGTACCTTGCCTCCTTGTCTTCTCATTGTTCTCTTGCTCCTTGTTGCTTCTCTGCCTTGCCTTGTCTTGGTCCCCTGTGTATTGACCTGTCTGTCTGTCTCTGCCTGCCACCTGGCCCTGACCTCTGCTACGGATCCAAACTACTTTCTTGCCTGCTGCCTAGTACTTACCTCTGCTATGGACACTGGTTTCTCCTTGAACTCTGTCTGCCCCAACCTTGGCTTGTACCAGGATCCTGTCTCCTTGCTGCCAGCCCTGACCACTGCCCAAACTTGGACTCTCTCTGACCGCCCCTTAAGGAACACTCGCCTAAGTCCTGCCAGCCCCTGGAACCCAGAAGCTCAACCTGTGGGGAATGGGGACTGGTATAGATGAAGCTCCAATCCCATCTCATGCCCCTACTGGGACTGGGGCATGTGCCCTTGGGCTGTAACGTGGTTGATTTAGCCTAGTAGGTGAACCTACTAAGCTAAATCAACCACACTA